>NC_055689.1:21695447-22011697 GCF_017639745.1 Melanotaenia boesemani | reverse complement strand
CAATAAATCCATCAAAAGAAATTATGCTAAAGATTTATCCTTCAGCATGGTGATGTAATTCAAATCAGCTTAGACAGTAACATAAAATACTTTTAAAGTCACATATACATCTTTAATTCACTTAAATATATATCAGATTTAGTTTCAATAAGGATACAGTATTTTGAGACCCATATACTAAGTCATTAAGAGCCAAACAGCATTAATAGAAGCTTGGAGCTATAGCTAGCCTTTTTTCCTGCAGCTGTCCAGCTGTTCACTTTGGTGAATCAACATTTTCATCCATTAAGTGCAGCTTCTTTATATTTTTCCATAGTTTTTTTCTCCTTTCACAAATAAAATCTTCCAATACCAAATGTGTGTTTAAAATAAAAAGATACACATTTTGAGTAAATGATCAGAGCATCTACATGATGCTTAACTGGATGGATGCTTTTAACTATCTATAATGTTCCATGAAGTACAGGTTCAGCAGCTTTTAGGCCCTCAGCTGAACTTTAACGGATGTGTTTAAGTGCCGCTTCTAATGGGAAATTTAGTAGTCAGGCCCTGAACTTGTTGGGCTTTTAAACTGTTTTAGAGCTCAATTAAACATCATTTCTGTGTGAAGCTGTAAAATAAGATCATAACTTAAGGTTTGAAAATAAATATTGGAACCTATACCACTTATAACGTACACCGACATAATTATATATTAGCAACACTTTAAGTTACATGTTTTAAGAGCACATTCAAAAGCAAAATATTATTTCATGTAACAGGGTGTTTTAAATTGTCAAAGACTATAACCTTTGCTTTACACTGTTAAGAGGCTTTCCCATAGGATCCAAGAGGTACTACACTCGCCACAGTGGTAGGGCAATGCAATCACATCCAAGTTTGGTACCAGTTGCAATGTTATGTAGCTACTTTTTTTCCCCCCAGCTGCTGACTTCGATGCAGGATGGATCTGTCAAACTGTCAGAGAAAAGCCCTAGCAACAGCTTTTACCAAAGAGGAAGAGACATGCAATAGACAGGAAAAGGATGGGTTCATATCCAGATGGGAAGATGGGAGTTTGGGGCATTTAAACTCATCCTGGAGCTGCACCTGTACAGTTATCCCTTACATGTCTACTTCAGGGAGTATTTAGACAACCAGTTGGCAAAACCACATAGAAACTCACAGAAAAAAAAGTGGCAACCGAGACTCTATTCCATGTATGGAAATTGGTCTGAAGAGGGGTGATTCTAAGCTGCCAGATTATCTATTACTAGGCAAGTTTGAACACAGCACTGCACTCAAGTGGAAATTTAACTTGTGTTACACTAACTTAAGCAAAGACCAGATTTGGTTTTAGATTGAACAACAAATTAACATGAACCGGTTTGGAAGCTGAGCTCAGTAGCCTCTATTTTTTCCTTTCTTTTCATTAAATTTTATTAGGAACTTTACTACAACAGTGGCATTCAGCACATTCATGGTGGAAATTAGCCCAAGTTTTCCAGCTCTTTCATCTGTGTTCCTTGTTACGTACTCACCAGGCAGCCCCCACTACAGACAGAGAGATGGCCAAACCAATGCCCAGATTGGCCCACATGAAAGGGGAAGTCTCTGTCAGGAACCTGTGAATAAATAAGTAAAGCATATAAAAATGACTGTGAGGAAATATTTATGGGTAAAGTGTGTAAGAATTGCTGACATCTAGTGGTAGAGATGGGCATAGAAATTATTTCAAATGCCAAGGACAGTAGTAACTGGACAGGGGCCATCAATAGCCAAAGTTCTTCCACACGCAAACATACTTTCATCTGCGTCCAGTTGCTTCAGGTGCTAGCAATAACTGCACTACAGGTTGCTACTCCCAATTTGTGTATATGTTTACTGCCTTCTATGTACCTTTGAAGGCTTTACTGACCCCAAACAGTGTTCTAGCATTTCTCAAACAAAGCTGGTGCTGCAGTTTTAAAGCTCAGAGGGTTCTCACTTCACACTGAGTTGTTTGTCCATTCAGCGACACTGTAGTAAAAATGGTGGCACAAATATGGCAGCTGCCATGTATGTGGACCCGCAAGAAGATAGAAATGCCTCATTCTAACAGAATAAAAATATTTATTTTTGTTAAGTCATTAGATACCAATAGAAACATGGTTTTAAATTATATATTACTTTCTTCCAGTCTCTGATATTTGATTTTGTTACACACTATACCATTAAAGTATTTACCCTTTAAAGTACTAGTCTGTTAAACTAATTTGTATGCATAAAAATTATTTTTAAAAAAGTATCACCAGATTTAAATTAAAACTTCAGGGCAGAACTGATTTTCAGAAGACAACAGTTCAGCTAAACTCACATATGTGTTTGATTGAATTACTAAAATTCAACATCGATATACAGTATTTTGATGTGCAGCACAGTATAAGCCTTCGAAGTTTACTGATGAGCTCCAAGTAGTAAAAACAGAGCCATAATTAAGGAATGCCCAATGATCCAGCTCACTATAGCATGTTCCTTAACAAACAGCAACACACAACAGTTTCTAACAGTCAAAATCCTTCCAATGTACTGACAGATGCACTTTTTGTCTTTATATAAAGATGAAAAGATAGATGGAAAAGAGGTTTTTCTGTTGCTGCTTCAAAGTTGTGGAACAGTTTGCCTGGTTTAAGTTCTTGCTCAAGACCCACTTCTTTGCTCTGGCTTTTAAACATAGCTGAGCTTGACATTTGCTTGCTTTTAATTTCTATTATAGTTTTATATCTTCTTTTTTTTTTACTGATTTTTATTGCTTATTGTTTTACTGTGTGGTGTTTGTTACTATGTAGTAGTTTATGTTGAAGTTGTTTTATTGATCAGCACTTTGAGCAGCTGTGGTTGCAGTAAATGTGCTATATAAATAAATGCACGCACGCAAAGGAACTGTATGCAAGAATTCAAATGATCAAATGTTTTAAGCTAGACATGGCACAGACTGAAGCTATTGAAATACAGCAGTTTTATGTCAGAGTATTCTAAATACACAAAATGTTTGAGTTAAATGTCTGCTGCTTTGTTCTCTTTTCTGATTGTATGTTCTTTTGCAATAGTTTGTCAATAGCCAAAAAAGCTGTTGTGGCAGATAGAAAAAAGAAAGAAAAAAGCACTGCAGAATACATTTATATCATGTCCTGCATCTTGGGTACGGACACACACACAGGCAGGATAAGTGTCTCACACAGACAGTCTGTCCGGCTCATGTGTAAATGGACAATGAGAAGACTTTGAAGCATTATATCAAAGGCACTAAGGCCAATCTGAGGAAAAATAAGTTTTTCCAGTAAATTTAGAAAAGTGGACTTGTGATCTGAGAGGTAACAAGTAAGTGACAACCTATCCCACACTTACAGAAAAAGGACATGCTCTGATTCTACCACAGCAAAATATCATTTAACAATGCTGCAACACAGAGACAGAAGGTGCAATTTTTTATCACGCCAACTTAAAAAGAGCTTATTAACAGCAACCATTTTCAATTCCATTTAGTACATCATTGCAAACTGTACTTACCATGCCACATCAAAGCGGAATCCAAGGTCAAATATGGTATAACAGATGCCTGTAGGAAAAAAAAAAAGGGTCTTTATTCAAATACTGAATAGCTTGCAAGATCAAACTGTAACTTAAAAGAAATATTTTCCTTGTAGATATGAAAGTTACAGCATAATATACATGTTCAGTGCTCCATGGGTGAAACAGATAAACATTTAAGTGTTAAAGTCATGGAAGAAGTTTGAGCTTTGTGTGATGGCTCACTCTCACGTGAACTGCTGCAGTTCCTGTTTAAAACATTTCACAAATATGTGAGCCACCTTCAGTCACGAACACCTAGACAGCTAACGCTAGTTCCGTGTTAAATGATTTAATACCGACAGAGAAGCAACCGAGCATCTTGAAATGACGACCATTCAAAACAAAGTCTGAAATCAGTCAAAATGAACTGGAACAACTGCTGTCCAATGTTTGCACCTCTATTTGCTCAGGGAGTTTAGATTAGGGCAACCTAGCATTAGCTTAACACTGCTAAGCTAGCCAGGTGCTACATTAAACACCAGGCCGGGTTTTTGTCTTACATGCAAACACATTAAATGCAAATCACTCTCATTAACAAGCTTTGCTTTCAAGTCCAATTACTCGCATTAATGGATAAAGTGACATTTAACAGGTAGCTAACCAGTATGATCTAGCAAGCAAAAGAACCGCCGCAACTGCGCTAGTACCAAGATTTAGCCAGGTCCCCACTAACAGTTGTCAAACGCAAAACGCTATCTCTACCACGAAACGATGACTGACTTGAGGACAGCCTCGAGAAAGATTTAAGACACATACAATTAAATTAATTAGTTCCATCATTATTAGGAATTTCTAAGTCACAACTATAGTCTTACCGACGATTAGTATAGTACTCCAGAAGGCCAAAGTGACCCCCGTATAGAGAATGGCGTGTCCGTTCATCATCCACTCTAACAGCATCTATCCGGCGATCAAACCAGCTGAAATAGGAAGATATACGAGAGTCAAAATTAAAATCTGATGCCAGGAAAGCCTTTTCAATAATACGTTCCTGTTTTAAGAAGCGGTATTACTCGATGGAAGAGGAAGAGCATCAAAAGCAGAAGCGAGGTGATGTCAGCTGATCCAGCTTGACTAGCATGTGACCATGGACTGCTGGGCTGCGTTCGGCTATGGTTTTGCTTCACTTTGCCGCTATCTCCACAGTAAAATGTGTATATCAGTCGTACCAATGCAGTATACAACAATGTAAAGCTAGATTTATAGTCAATATACGACAAAAAAATGAATAAATAAAATAAAATAAATAAATAAAATACAGCTAAGCTATCTCGGTGATTAGTAATTCAATTCGCTCAAAGGGCTGAATTCCACACTAAGGTATTGTACGCAACTTTGATAATGGCCGCTAGATGTCACTGTTGTAACACTCGGGACAACAAAGAATTGTCTCCACAATACTTCATGCAAGGCTTATCACAGTTTTTGACACAGGTGTGTTACCCTTTGCTAGATTGAACACCCAAAAATAAAACAATTCTAACTGAATGAGATTTTTTTAAAAGGAGTAGAACTTAAAGATACCATGCATCCCTACTATAACTGATCTTTTTCAATGTGCCTATTGTATTTGAGTTTTATTTTTACCATCCATCCATCCATTTTCTGCCGCTTATCCGGAGTTGGGTCGCAGGGGCAGCTGCCTAAGCAGAGAAACCCAGACTTCCCTCTCCCCGGCCACATTCACCAGCTCATCCGGAGGGATCCCGAGGCGTTCCCAGGCCAGCCGAGAGATGTGTTTTATTTTATTTTATTTTTTAAGAGTCACTGACAGCTAATTAAAACTAGATTATATTACACTGTGATAAATTTTAAGCTTGACCAATATTTGGGACTCAGTGTCAAGATATTTATATCTTTACTGCTTTAAGATACTTGATTTACAAGTTACAGCTAATCAAGCTAAACCTTAACAGAAATGCATCACCAAAACATTAGGATTCTTCCTTATGTTACTTAACTTAGTCATTTTCCATATCTGTCATTAATCTGTGATAAAGTTTATCCCTCTATCTGAATGACTCCTATATGTTCATGTAAAGTGTGTTCCATGCATGTTTTTATATTTGGAAAAAGAAAATCCAATCCAAAAAGTACATGTCAAATACAGCATGTGAGGTACACTCCTGTTAATAATAATAATAAAAAAACAAAAACAAAGCATGTCAAGTCAAACTTCACTCCTGGGATGCATTGACAGCAGCACAAGAAGCAGACAGCCATAAGACTGACAGCACAAGATTGGAAACAGTTTTGAAACCTGACATTTCCTTTTCAGTAATTTCAATACAGGCCTTCATTAGTTTCCTGACAGGTTTCATTCTTTTACCTCCAAGGATACTGTCCCCATGATTTTATGATTCTATCAAGTCTTTGTCATTTTTTTCCTCTGAGGCAACAGAAGTTATTCAGGTGTTAAGTTTGTCTGTTGTCTCTTTGGCACATCACAGATGTGATGTGATTTAATGAGGACCCAGATGTCAATTGAATCCCACAAGTGTGAAAACCAATAGGTACTGATCCTTTCCATCCAATGGCCATGCAATAGTCAGTTATATCTTCTTTCTCTGTTTAAAATATTCACTTTGTGTCTCCTTATCTGATCTAGATCCATTAAAGATCACACTAAAAAACAATTTTGCCCAATTTTCTTTCCTTCTTCTTCTTCTTCTTCTTCTTCTGCTGTAAAGCTCATATTTTCCCCTTGTCTTGGTGACCTGGAAATAGCTATATCCGAAAGTGCTGGGCGGGCTGGAGCATGACCATAAAAGAAAAAAAAAATCTTAAATCTTAAATATGAATTCTTTTCTGTCATAAAATCATGAGGTGTTTGGAGTATATCAACACCAGTTCACCAGCTTTAGTTTAAATCTGAAGGGAACTCTGGTCCCTTTCTTGTCAAACTTCATCAATGTTTGATTTCTGCTATATGACATGCAAACTACAGCTGTCTGCCAAAATATGTCATAAAAGGACAACAAATGTTTAACTAAGTACAAATGTGTATAGAAAAAAAGGGAATGCCAATGTCCCCATGAAAATGGAATATTGTCACAATGTAATGGTTGGGAATGCAAGATGGACCGGTTGTAATCAGATGGAATACACTTCCTCTTGAAACACTATAACAACATCTCAAAGCCTCCCAGCAAAAGAAGAAGAAGAAGAAGAAGAAAAAGAAAATCTAAATGGTTCCCCATCATGCTGCCCTCAGAGAGGCTTTTAATATAAAAAATACTACTTCAAATGAAGAATACAGCCTCCCCTTTCAGTTTTTCAAGCAAAAGATTAAGTTTAGTAATTTAAACTAGCTATATCGGTTTTATAAGTTTGATAAGAGATGCAACAACTTTTTCATAAACAGGTTGACAAATGTCTCACCAAGCTGGTGAAGACAGCTAATTTAGTTCATTCTGTTCTCATACAGCTGCTAGATTTTTCTTAAACAACTTGGAAGGTGAAAAACACATTGCTATAATGGCCAAGATTTGCTTACACTTTGCACAATTTCTGATTGTTACAATGACTCCACGCCCTCCAGCTATACACCTTCAAGAATTATAATTTAGTCATGTTAGGGCTCTTAGCTGAGCTCAGAGGGTGTTGAAGAAGCACAAAGAAAAAAACAAGAAAAAAGGTTTTAATCTTGTAGACTAGTCTCCCGCTACAGGATGACCTCAGATTGTTTGTCTAAATAATTTATCATGACCTAGAGAAAGACACATTCATAGAAATAAATTATCCATGTGAGAACAAGGTCTCTTTTCTTCTGAATGTTTCTTCTAATTTCAATTTTAAACCAGTACTCATTTACTTTTAAATCATTAAACAAACTGGGTTGTTATTGTTTCAACCATTATAACAATAATAATATAAAATATTAAATTATGAATAAGTCCATCATTTATTTTCTCAGTTAAATTCATGCATCTATACTTAGATTATTAGAAGATTTCAAAGTTTATTTTGTTTGGTGTTTATAGTGAATTCACAGGTAAGTAAACAGTTTTCCTCATTTCTTTTTAATTAAACTTAGAGGTCAATGCATGTTCAAAATATACAATTTAATTTTTAATATGACTGTAATTATTTTCCATCATTAAGAATTTGGGAAAGCAAATTTGGCCAAAGTGGCTTATAATTATGTAGAAAAGAATATGCGACTACTATTGGTCACTGAAATGTAAAATTACCATGAAGTTCATTTTTACCTTGTAAAAATGCATTTTAGTGCTAACTATGATTGTTTAATAACCATAAGAAAATATGTTCTATTTCTGAATGTCAGCAGCAGTAACTGTAGCTAACAGATGTAAGATGGTTTTAGAAAAACGTGCCTTAACCAGCCTCGTTCTAGTTAGTAAGGTTAGTAAGATGCTGACACACAGTGATCTCAGTGGGTTCAAGCTTTGTTCATTCTTCCCAGCAGATCATTTGTATGAATAATACATGGACATGGAAACCAATTTTAGGTCAATAATCATACATTTGGTCATTATTTTAGTTTGGTGAAATCTATATGTGTACGTGAAGACATATATTATTAATAAAAACAATTAAACAGGAAACAGAAAGAAATGATGTGTGATCGATCGCAGTAATAAAAGGAGAAATGACAACACCATAGGTTTCAGGAGAACTAGGAAATAAGCCTTTTTTGGGTCGTTTTTGAAGGAGCAATGCATAGAATCAGTTTCCATTTAGTGGCAAAGTTTTATATTGCTCTCATGTTACTCTTAGATTTCCCTTTTCTGACAAAAGGTTATTGGAAAAACAGTGATTAACACTTAAAATACAAAAATGAAGCTGTTACCGTTCTGGGCAGTTAACAATACTTTCCAACATGTCTCACCACACTGATGAGGACTCATGCCATACATGATATAACTTCATAACTTTTCCCACTTCATCTTGAGTATAGCTGAGCATTGCCAGGTAAACCAGCTCTACTCATTTAACATTTAACACAAATTTAAATTTCAATATGCAGTAGATCTGACAGCATTCTCTTTGATGCAAGATCAAAAAATTCTCTATGATGTCAAAAAAAAGGTTGAGAAAAGTACTATAAACTTCTTGGAGACAGGTTTTGTCAGCTGATGTGACCTTAAACAAACGATCACAGTTAACATCATCTACTGTTGCAAACAAACTTTCCCTCAGTTTGCTTTCTCTGGCTCACTTTTACAACGGACATCTTCGCTAAACAAGAGTCACATTTGATACTTGACATAAAAATCAAGTTTAATGTCTGAATATTTGTACAAGAGCTTGTCTTGTAGTAGAGATAAATAATGTGTATCTGATTCAACAATGAAAAACAATAAAAAAAATAAAGAAAAGTTATATTGGTAATCCAAATGGAGTTTTAAAATTCCTCCAAAACTATTCATAACTTGACCTCACTTGAGGATGTACACACATACTTCTTTTTTTGTTGCTTTCTTTTCTGAGTATCTGATCGGGCCACTGGAGCTGGCCTCTCAGAGCAGAGAAGGCTGTTTCGTAAAGAGAAAAACATTCCTTAACTTCTGTTTTTGAAGGCAAAAAGGTCCGTACTGTTTGCCACTGTGGGAACTTTAGTACATTTTTCTATTTGATTATAACTAAAATGATAGGAAAATTTTATGATCCGGTGAAAATCAGCTTGTTAAATTTGTGTCTATGACCTGAAAATCTATCAAGCACATACATGAAAGACATCTTTTCTTTTGAAGCTGTAAATTGTCCTCTTTGGTCTAAAACAAAATTCTGAATAATTTCATGTAAAAGGCAACAAGCTGCCACTCTAAAACTAATAAAAACTTTAATGACTTTTTAATTTCTACTTGCCTAGGCTTTCAACCCCCCCTCCTAGCAGGAATATGCTAATAATTTATTAAAAATACATTTTAGCTCAGATTCATTTGTGTCCTTTGCCCTGCTGTTTTAATAAATTCCACTGGGCCAGCTTCTGTTCATGCTGCAACACTGCTGTCCATACTTCTATGGTTTCACAAGATTTATTGAGATTCATTGCTTGTAAGCGCAACTGCTTTCAGAAATGTCATGGTACATCTTTAAGTGCTCTCACCAAGAGTGAGAAACCTTACAAACAGTTCTAACTGAAACACAAAACAAATCCAACAAAAACCACAATATTTCCACCAGATTACAGTATATGCAGCTGACAGTTATGCTAATAAGGAATACCTCATCAGCAGGAAAAGTTGTAAATCTAAAAAAATGTTGAGCCACAACTGTGAAGCTGATAACAGTCACCTGCAGTTACTAAGCAATAGTAGTTTTTAATTTGCTGCAGTACTGGGCATACCCAATCTGATTTTATCTGGGATAATGTTTACCTGTGCAACTTGGAATGCATCTTTATTTTCATCAAATGGCTAAAACTCATTCATTGCGCATTTCTCTCAAGTTACTATCCTCAGCTCATTTGTTTCATTAAATGTGTTTATGCAGACACAAAATAGACCCAAATCAAGCCTAATGTTTTTTGTGTTGTTTGTTTTTTCACTATGATCCCATTTACAAAAACAATCTTAACTGTTACCATGGAAACTGACCTTCTAGCTATAGTAGGGAACCCCAACCCTGGTTGTCAAGGTCCATTCTCCTGCAAGTTTTAGAACATCACCTGCTGAAACACACCTGATTCAAATTAAATGCTTATGTTATTTATGCCAAGTTCTACTAACAATTGTTAATGACCCATTAATTTGAGGCAGGTGTATTGCAGCAGGGATGCATCAGGGATAGGGATCTCTGATCCATAGGGTGCACTAAAATGACACCTTCTTTCCTTTTTTATCATTTCACATTACAGGACAAATTATCTGGTCCTTATTAAGCTTAACAAAAACACCTAAATGCAGATTCAGTGTGAGAAAAACAAACTTGTGCTATTAAGAGGTTAAATAACAGACAGGCATGGCTAAATTAAAGACATGAGCAAGTATCAGAGCAGAGGTTTTATAGTTTTGGAGCATTCAGGTGTGTGCAGTGCCAAGGAGGACAGACATTAGCAATTATCTCAGAGAAGCAGCTGTTACTGCCCATTAATCTGGGGAAAGTTTTAAGGTAATATCCAAATAATTTTGAGGTAATCATCTTAATAGTAACAAAGATTATTCATAAGAAGAAAACATTTAAGAAAGTTGTTTTTCTTCAGAAGAGTGGATTTACAGAAAGTTTACTCCAAGGTTGGACCATACAATGCTGACAGATTGCTCCACAGCAGTGGAGGGGTGATGCACCTTGATGCAACTTGTCAAGTTTTTTTTTTTATCTTAAATGCGAGGCTATCTGTCTGACCATTAAAGTTTGGCTAAAACAGAGTCATGCACTGGACAATGATCGCAAACACACCAGCATATCTACAACAGAATGATTGAACTAGAAATGAATCAAGGTGCTGCAATGGCCCAAAATCTATAGAGATCAGCCTAACTGAAATTGGGTGTTTGGACCTTTGAGCCCAGCTATAAATGAACGCCTACAAATCTGAATAAACCAAAGCAAGTTTGTAAAGAAAAGTGCCACAGTGCTACGGAAAATCTCATCATGTCATGCACAAAAACAACAATTACTTCAAGCTACTGCTGCTAAAGGTGGATCTACGAACTATAGGATGTACTTTTCATACATCACTTCTGCATTGTTGCTGAGTTTTTATTAATAAAATCACAGCGCAATTGTTATTATTTTTTTTCATTTATTTTTTTAATTACCTTACATCACCCCCCACTTGACTGGAACATACCCACTTGACTGGAACATATCCTTTTTTTAGTATGAAAACATCGTTTTCTGTTTGAAAACATGAACCTTTCAGGACATGACCTAGTATTGCAACAACATGTTCTGTTTTACCATTATTATTCTTTCCATTCAGCTTTTGCCTCAGGTGGAGATTTTGCTGAAGAGAATGGAAGAACAGACTATGAATCGTGAGCAATTTACAAAGGTAATGTTCAGTCCTCAGAGTGATGCATTTCATATTAGAGAGAGCACACTGCGTTTGTGCATGCTTCAGTCCCTTTTGTCGTCTCTGCATCTTTTCTCCCACTTTGTTCCATTACACAGATGCAGACTAAACACAAATCAGAGCATTTCTTCTTACGATGATGACAAATGCCAGGGGTTAATAAAAGAGACAAAGCAGAAAACATAATGTTCCGTTCTAAATGATCATGCTCCATTAACAAAGCTCCACTGTGTGTGTTTACAGGCACACTAATACCTTGTTATTCTCTTGGATGGATTTATCTGTTTTTGTTTTTAGCTGAAAATAAAAAAAAAGGCAAAATCAGCTGGAAAAAGAATAATTTATAAATTGTAGTTTGTGCCTTATTGCCATCATGTAAGGCACATAGACCTGTGTTACTGAAATGATGTAATCGGGATGTGAGCTTTCATACAAATTGTTTGTACATAAATAACATACAGTAGCTCCATGTATTTGCTCTTTGGAATTGATGAGACTATAATTTCATCTGTGGATGCTGCATTTCCTACCCACCTTGAATCCATGTGCTTGTATACATGTGTTACACATCTTTCTTTAGAAAAATACAGTCTCAATTATAAGCTCAAAAATACATTTTTGCATCATTGGTGCTCACATAAGTTCTCTTGGTCTAACCATGAATTACTCTGCATAAATTAAGCACTTTCATTATCATCCTCTCCCTCCTGAGTGAAGACAGAATTAAAATTGTTTTTGTCCTTTACTCTCCAACCCTTTTATCTCTATGGTGAAGTGGTAGATCCATTATTGATATTTAGTATTTAACCAATATTCTTCATCCAAAGTAACACTGTTAGCATTTTTGACCTCCCAAAATCTATTATGCTAACATGTAAAACATTCTCAAGACTTCAACAAATACCTTTACAGACAATTTTAAGATTTTAACTAAACATTAATGCTTAATGCCACATTTCACAGGAATTTGCAGTAAGGAAAGAAATATATGTGTGTGTGAGTGTGTGTTCATATGGTTATTTTCAGCTGTTTTAATTTAATAGATACTTCTATTTATTTACTTTTCCATGTAATTTTCTGTTTAATAAATTTATTTATTTAGTACTTTTTAAAAATTTCTTACCTCCTTTATTTTCATTCTTGTATCTGTTTCTGTATTCCTTTCAGATTTTCTTATCACCAAATAAATTTATTTCTGTATTTTATTTTAATCTAACATTTTATGTGTTAATTTATTTCTTGACACGTTTTCTAATTCAGTCATATTTACGTCTTCATTATTTCCAATCATGCATTTTCTTTTTCTATTAATTTCTCCAGGCGAATTTATTTCTCTCTATGTTTTTTTACATTCCTGTATGTATTTCTGGCTCTTTATGTATATGAGGGGCAGCCTTCCAGTGCTTGTCTTGGGGGCAGATCCTTGCCTAGGTAAGAGAGAAATTAGGGATTGGAGTTCATGTTTGCATAAAATAAGTAGAGAGGAGAGAGAGAGTGTGTGATTGCGTGTGAAAGAAACTGGAATCAGGTGTATGTTTTTAAATTGGTATGTTATATACATGAATATATTCATGTTGCATGAAAAGCGCTTTATAAATAAAGTTAGATTTGATATAGAGAATGCGCATGTGACGTCACTGAAACTGTCCCCCCGCCACTGTGGGGGCACCCGAATACTGTTTCCATCAACACTTTCTCATTAGGAAACAGTGTTGAAAACACACCTAAAATACGCTGAAAAGAAAAATCTTTACTACGATAAGCTCACAAGAGAAGTGAAGAGTTATTGCGAAGCTGGAACACTAATTATCAATAACTTAGTTTGTTACAATCTACTGAACAATCTATGAAGTTCAGGTTTAGATGCGTTGCCACCTGTTTCAGTTTCAGATACACACCTGGTGCTATAGATGGGCCCCCGGTAGGCAAGGCATAAAGGAATTAGCCTTTTTATTTTAAATTGTATACTTTTGAATATTATTTTAATTTATTTAACAGCTATTTTTGGCACTAAATCATCATAATTAGAATCCGTTCCTGTTTCTGCTCTTTCAGTGCAGAGAAAACTTATCTCTTGAGATATTTGCAAGTTGCGTGTGTATGCGTGTCAGTATTATTAAAACTATGTGCATATATAATCATCAAATCTTGCGATACCTTAATGGGTCCATTATGTTCTGTAAGTCTTAATATTTGGTGTGAAGTCATTAGCTAGCTTAAACGAAGTAGTTGTAGACTGATACCTGGCGTGTGTCAGGTATCACTTTGCAAGAATCAACCACTTCCAGCAGCTTGGATGTTTCCAACAATGTGACGAGACCTAGCAAGATAGCACCAGCTGCCTCTGGCATAGTTTGCAGCTGGATTAAACTCAGTCCAACTCATCCTTACTAAGTGTAATAAGTCGCAATAACATTTTTACTGACAGTATTTTAGTATGTTAGGTTTATGTCTGCTGAATATATTTCCTTGGTGTTTTACAAAGTTGAAGTAAGTTGCACAACATTCAAGAGGATCACTTTGGTTGAGTTCTAGTAGCCTTTCACTAAAATAAAAAAAATTATAGAGTACCTGTACAGGTTAGTTAGTGGGCATTTCTTCAAGGTTCCTCTTTGACTGGACATAGAAGTTTGTGAAGTGATAAGATCAGGATGAAAACATCTGCACTGAGCGTCTGTGTTGCTCTGAATTACGTATAATCCACCCTGCTGAACGTATCGCTCACAATATCACTGTTTAGGGTCTTTAACCCATAAGGGCCCGACCCCTTGAAAAAATGGTAAGAAAAGTCAAATTATTTTAATATGTCGTCTTTATGTAAAGTTTATTTTATAATTATTTCATGGGATATTTATTAAATTCAGTATTTATTTATTTATTCAATTAAGAATAAAATGGCTTACCAGAGTGTTGCAGCAGGGAAACACTTAAACCTGCAGGAAAGTAGATCTGGAGGACCTCGAGTTGGGGACCACTGCAATATATCTTCTACCCAAGTTACTGATGTTTTGAAACAGCAGGCAGAAAAGGTCTAATTGTTATCGATCAGTTTGCTGAACACCCTTTATTGGTGGTAAAAACGTATTTCGTAATTTCATTCTGGAAGAATGGGTAATTCTGCATCTGCATAATTCATTGCACACAAGAGGATATTTTAATGTGACTGCTTACTATTACAGGGACATTAATTACGCTATTTTAGATTCTGGGCTTTGTCTGTTTTTCATCTACTCTTTTAACATCAGCCTCTTGTCCTGTTTCACAGCCTAGTCCCAGCCATGTTTTACAGCTAGTGTTGCTAAGAAAAAAACAGAGACTGTTTGGTTTGTGGGATTTTTCTTGTGTGGGTATGGTGTCCTGCTCCTATCGTTGGGCGTGGCTTCCAGATGCTGATCTGATGGCTCACGCAGCACACCTATGACTGCTGATTACTGTCTCCTTTACAGCCTGGATTTGCTTTTCAGCTGGTGCCAGTTCATCTGCTTTCCAGTGGTATTGTTTAGCCAAATCTGTTGTGTTTGAATATCTGAAAGAAGTTTTGTCATTGATCATGTCCACATTTGTCTGTTCCTGATCTTCATTCAGGATTTTGTTATTTGTACCTGTTCAAGCTGTAGGAAATCAGTCAGTCCTGTGGGTTCATTCATCCACTGGTTACTCTGCACCGCCACCATTACCTGGCTGGAAGATTCAATTTCTTGCACCTCAGGAAATCCCTTAATGTCAGCATATGTCATTTCACAATGAATCAATTATCCCAGTATTCACCTGCAGATTCCCCAGTTTCATCCTCTTCAGCAGTCTCCATCGACTCCCTCCTCCTTCTGGTGCGAGCATCCACAGTCCCACCATCTTATCAGTAAATCCCTCGTAAACTGCAATTTGACTTTTCTGACTCTGTCTTGGGTTCTGCCTCCTACGTCAAACGCCAGCAGAGAGAGAATTAAGGACTTATTGTCAACAGAAGACAATGCCTGGATTCTCATCCGTAAAACTTGAAATGAAAAGGACAAAAGCTTAGATAAGATAAGGGCTAGGAAAAATCTATTGCCAGCCTGTCACTCTACTTTCACTACTGCAAGTCCTGGTCTGAATGAGGCTGTGATGCACCCCATTAGTGATGATTGATTAAACAGGCTTGATGAGCTGGAATCATGCTTAAAGTCCCTTGAGACTACTTAAGGATAGAAATACTGCTATGATCACATACGACAATTGTAAGCTGTTTCAGTCCTTAAAGAACAATTACTGAGCAAAAATTGGCTAATGTGCTATTTAACGCTTGTGTAAACTCATCACTGATTTCTTTGTGTCATTTTTTAACAAAACATTCTGCTATGTAATTAAGTGGACTTGAACTAAATGATTAATAATCTGCAAAAGGAAAATCATTTTGCACTATAAAGAACAGTTATTAGTCACTAGTCCTTGTAAATATCTAATCTAGAGTAATTGCTGTTGGCACGAATGGTCTGCTCTTATACCTTTCTTTTTGTTAACATTCGAATAGACATTATAATAAACTGTATTCATCTTTTAATATAAAGATAGCCTCATTAGTTGTGTTAAGAAGATAGACTGACCATGATGGAGCATTTATGCAGTTTCAAAAGCATTTATAATAACTATAGGGTAATCATGTAAGCAAACAATTTTTTCAGTATTATGTCTCATGACTGTGGACTTTAGGAAGAGCCACCACTAATCCCCTCCACCCCTCTGCATTGCAGCCACAGAAGATCAGACAGTGTCCAGCTACAGGTACCTGGGCTTGCACATGTCAGACCGCCTCACCTAGACCACTAACATTCCTAGGATTTGCCAGGCTTCAGGTAACAAAACTTTTTAATTTCATGTTAGCCTGTAGGAATGACAAAAACCATTGATGCAAGTCTATTAAAAAAAAAAAAAAAAAAAAAAAAAACGGGAAATGGGTAGTTAAGACTATAGTGCCATCAGTCATTTCTGCATAAAGATTGTCTGCATGCCTGTCAAATTTCAGAAAGTTGCAAACAAAAAAGCTTTCAAACAAAGCCTTTTTATCCTAGATAATTAAAAGGTATGGGATGAGATGATTTTAGATGCTTTTTGACAATGCAGTTATTACTTTGGTGCAGGCTGAAGCCTTCATTTATACTTTCTCTGAAGGATGTAAGTACATAAGTCTCATCGTTCCTTTGTGTATGCGCTGACAGTAACAGAATAATGTGAGATAATGTAGTCTATATGTTTTTAACAGTAAAGCAAGAATTCAAACAAATAAAACTTTGCTTTCTTTGTTTGAACAAAGGACACATGTACATGTTTAGAAAAATATTGAGTTTTAGAGTCTGTGGTTTTTGGATTTGTAAAGTTTTGAGGTGGTAACTGCGTTTGATCATCCTGTCCAGGATCCAGGATATCACTGTCAAATGACAGGGCTCATATATTAAAACTTCATGTAGTTTCTTAACTAAAACTAATAAGTCTTTATGTGAAATTTATGAAGCCTTGTGTACATATGGTTCTCTGTGATTTACAAACCTGTGGAAGAGCCTGAATTTTACACCCACCTTTACTTTAATGCGCTGATATATCAGGGAATAATGGCACTATTTTGGATTTGCCCCAAAATGGTCATGTCCACAACTTTTTAAAATTATTATGCTAATAAATAAAACAAACTCAGCCAACTGCATAACCTTCCTGGCAAAGATACAAATGTAACAACTCCAAAGAATACAAAGCAGAAATTCCCATGATTCTCAAAACCTCATTTCAGCAGTTTGTAATGTCATCAAATTGTTAAGATGCCTCCAAAAAGTGGCAGGATATGAGCAAGAAGAAACTCAGTGAAAGAAATCTGTAAAGATAAGCACTGATTTGAATTGCTTTAGAGCAAAGATCAGTAGCTTTGTCTAATCTGGTATTGATTAGCTCAGAAGCCTTTGTTTCAGAAGAGCTGACTTGCAGCAATGAAGAGTGGTGATAGCAACCAAAACCATACACAACACATTAACCAAGTAAGATTTCATGGACAAAGACCAAACAGACAGTAAAAGTACAAAAGAATAAGTTGGAAGCCTTGAATCTTTCAAAGTAATGACGGCATTAAAAGATTACCAAGCGATCTTAAGGAAATACTTGATATATACTGAAAACTTGGGTTGAAGTGAAGGTCTGCATGATGACCTGAAGCATGCATCCAACAGAAAAAAAAAAATGACATTTTAAACCAACTAGAAATGGTTTTCTAAATGGTTCCCATTTAGAAACTTTGGAGAGCTGACAATCTCTGGCAGAAATGTAATCATGCACAATGTCAAGAATCCTGAAATCACTGAAAGATCAATGATTGAAAAAAATGGCAAAAACCTTTTCTTGTTGCCAGAGGTCCATGACTAACCTTTCCCCATGGCTTTTAAGCCTTTCCTAGTTGTTATTCAACAACTGTTGAAATGTATTCAGTTGCTCTGCTTTTTTAAAACAGGAACATTTGCATTTGTTTCTGAGGACTTTTAACAGCTTTTACGTAGCCATGGCAACATTTACTTGCATTTCTGTTCCCCCTTATTTATTAGGATTTCACTTAAGCAGAAGATATGGTTTGCACTGGACATTTTACAGGCTCTCTGCTGTTGTGAGGCTTTAAATAAAGGTCATGAGGCATCAACACCACGCAGCACTAGCACATCACAATAGCACTGTGGACAAGGTATTAAATAGGAGTTTAAATTCTTAAGGTGTGTCATAGCTTTTTCTGATATGGGAGACCAGATGAGCATCTTAAGGCCCATTTATGCTCCCTTACATGCATAAATAGGGAGGTCTGTCATACGTCGGCGTCCTCATACTTCCATGCGTGTTTTGTGTTGCCATGGTTGTTAAGTCAGTTCCTCCATTAGCAAGCAGTGCTAAGTTTAGAGTCTGTTTCAGACACCATTTGGTGGCGGAACTGCATCCCTATAAAGTTGTTTATTCTTTTTATTTTCTGTTCCCTTCCTGATTTTGTTCTTCTGCTCTAGTTTCTTTCGCTGGTTGCATGTCAGCTTTTCTGCTCAGCACTGCGCCATGATTTCTAATGGTATTGCTCCATTTTTTCTGTTAAGCAATGGATAGCTGAGCTCCCTGAAAACAGATCAAATTACATGATAACCGATGCAAAAGACGGCTAAAACTGTCCATTCGTCTGCGTTTCCGTTTTTTGCGTTAAGCATAACTGGGCCTTTAGGCTGCTTTTTACTCCTTGGATTCATTGGTTTTGATATTTGCGCCGAACTGTAGGTCTATTTGTAGCTTGTATGACTGCTATGAACAACCGAAAAATACTGAAATTAAACTGGTAATTAACAGCCCCGCACCCCACCCCGAGCAGAACTTTTAGTTAAACAAGGTTGCCCTAAGTTTTATTAAAAATTCTTCCATTTATCACCACTCCAGGTTTTTATTCTCACCTTTCACCTGCTGGTGACACCCTAAGTTCGTGATCTAAATGGATATATGGGGAGTATTTTTAAAAGATGAAAGTAAGTAGTTACTAATCGTGCATTCAAGTTGTTCTTGGAGCTCGGAATTCCGAGGAATTTTTGCCAGAAATGATGAAGTGATCTTGTTTTTCTTAGCAGTTTCAGAGGACCCCGAGATCCCACATTTAAAGATGGCTGCACTCAGTACCACTTGTAATCCATTATTGTCTTTATTAAAATCCATTATAATATATTTTGTGTATAATATATTATATTTTTATGTTTCTAGTGTAAACAGCAGTAAGTTATTACTCAAAATCATGTGTTTACGGCGGGTTTGTTTGTGAAAAATCACATCAATATTTGTGGTTTATTAATCATTATCACCAAAATTGGCTGCTGTTCTCATGGTATTGTTTATTAGCTTGGAAAAGAGAGCGAGACAATTTGTTCTCTAGCTGTTATCATCAATGAAAAAAAAAGTCTTAATAATTATCACAACATTACTTCTGTCAGCTGTATCCAGACTGAGACAGGACAGGGACAGAGACTTCTACTGAGGAGGTGTTCTGAAGAATTTAACATGAAGTCTGACCCTCAAAAATGTGGAGTTCTATTATTTAAATAATATAAACAGCTAAAATTATGTTAAGCTGCCCATTAAGGAGGACATGGAGATCCAAATACAGAAAAGGGGGTGCAGATGTTTGGAGAAAGAGACCAGAAAGATCCAGAGATAGAAGAAGCAACTCCTTCAACTAGTGAGTCTGATTTAGGTTACAAAGCCACAGGACCGGACAGATGACACTGAACAGCTGCCCACAAGATTGTTTTGGCGCACAGAACAGAGCACTTTATTATTTTCTGTGACAATAATGAAGGTGAAGGTAGTTTGGAATTGATAAATTTTGATAATTTTCTATACTTCTATCTGGTCAGATTTTACTCTGAGCTTTAAAATGAGCTTTAAACAACTCCTGGGTTATTCTGTTTTATTCTACATAGAAGTAAAATTATAGAGTAAAATCATATCCTGGTTGAATCTATCGCCGGGGCGTTGACACTGTGATGCTGCTTGATAGTTAGAAGCATTACAGGAAAAAGGTTCTTGGTTCAGTCTTTGCTGGAGATTGTTTTATGTAGATTTTGCATGTGAATAAATTACTTCCTCTCATTGGTGATTCTATTTTGACTGTAAAATTGAATGTGAGTGTTCCTAAATAGAGTAAAGCAGGTATAAAAAAATGGATGATCAGACCTGCAAGTTATCTAATAGGAAGTGGAATCAGGTACAAGGCTGTTCTATGGTGGTGGAAAAAGTTAAAAAGTTCACCACTCACTCTCAAATGTTATCATGAAATATTTTAAAATAAATAAATTTAGGATTTAAGGATTTGTGTAGTATTTTAGTTGTGACTGTACTAAATTAAATTGCACTTGAAGATCTAAGAGTGATTTTCAATACAATATTTCGCAAATGCATATGGTGTTCACCACTTTTTGGCAACATTTGGCACTTATATCATTGTATTTGGAAGAACTCTGCAGGAGCATGAGAAATCATTATAATAACTGCTCTTCATTTCTGCTTTTAGCTAATGGTCATCATGATTTCACCACTGGCTGTAGGGAGCAACTTTGTATGTCATCTCTTGAGGGCTAAGGTTTTCTTTAATCCTAGAGACATCCCTGCATGCTCTGTAGATGATACTTTATATGAAAAAAAGAAAAAGATCAACATCCTGTGCAGTGGATGAACTTATATCTGCAGTCTGCTTGTATTTCTCTTCTCACAAACCAATAACCACCACCAGAGCAATCCTCTAAAGTCAACGCCTTTCCTCCATTATAGCACTTGTCTGTCCTCTACTTTTCACCTCCCCCATGCTCTACTCTTTTATTCCACCTTCATTGCATTCCTCACCACTCAGTCATTCCCTCTCTATCACCTCCTCCTTGCCCTCTATAGATGGATCTTAAAGTTCAGGTGCTTGGTCCTCAGAATGCTAAAAAGTGTTTGGCCCATTCAGACCTATGGCTTTGTTTTAAAAAGTGGAAAACTGAACTGTCAACAAAAACTTTAATTTCTCAGTCTTATTCATAAGCAGTAAATATCCTGTGTGGTTGAGTCTTTGGCTTTTGTTTCAAATTACTTTACCCTAATGTTTCCTAATACATTTTATATATATTTAAAAATTATTGCATGCCTTTAAAAGGACAACATGCTTCATCAGGCTTGTAAGAACTGTAAGGGAGATACAGAAATATGCATTTGTATATATATCCAGTGTAAATGAGTTAAAACAATCTTGCCACAAAGGCTCCATGGCCAATACAGATCAGTATGTCTAGTCTGGTATTGACTTATTGCACAGGCATGGCAAAGGTTTAAGTAACATTTATTTATCTAACACCCTCTCAAACAGAAGTTACAGAAGTTGTGAAAGAAGCAACCGGACTCTGTTAATATAGAGGGATAGAGGAAGTATGCAAAATGATGGATTTTTAAGAAAAAAATTGTTTTGATACCTTAATATTAAAAATATTCATTTTTTATTTTCACACATGAATGCATAAATATTCCACATTCCTTAGATTTTCCATTAAAATTGTTTGGCTAGTTAAATCTAGAATTATTGAAATGTTACCTCAGGGATTCTGGATTAGTGATACCTGGTAGCCACATGTCATAATCACAGTGAATCAATCCTTAAACAGTATATATAGTAGCTGTATATTCCCATGTCTCTTTTCTAACATACCTACACTAAAAGCAAACTGCCTGACTGGTTTAATTTTAACCAATATTTGTGTGGTTTTCAAATGCCTTTCCACACAGTTCTGGACAATGAGTGTGATTCACGCACTTGTGATTAATTGTCACAATATTACACTTAATCAAGAGACAGACCCTGAAAAAGTGATTTGCTTTCCTCTGTTGTGCAGTTAAGGTGACAATTGATAAATTGTTGAGCACAAAATACTCACCTTATTTCAACTCCACTTTACCTTGATAGTCTGGACACATTGTCACTAAAGTAGATAATCGCTATTCATCCATAATTGTTTTTATTTATGTATGAAAAAAACACTACTTTAGTGAAGCCTTTTTGAGTGATTTATATTAACAAATTGATAACAATTTCATATATTTACATGTAACATTTAAGCTTGTAACTGATTTAGCACCAGGTGAAATCTGCCTTCCGAGGACCAACATCAGGCATTTTGGTAATTCTGCAAAGATGCTTATGTGTCAAACTGATACTCTATCCATCCATTATCTATACTGCTTCATCCATTAAGGGTCGCGGAGAAGCTGGATTCTAACCCAGCACTTAGCAAGAAAGAGGCAGGGTACACCCTGGACAGGTCACCAGTCCATCGCACGGAAAACAACAGAGAGACAAACAACCATTCACATTCACACTCACTTCTAGCTAGGATTTAGAGTGTCTTTGGACAAACTGAAACTAACTTACAAAATGTTCCCTTACATAGCAAAAAGCTGTGTTAGGTATGCCTATACTGGATTCCTGGTGTTGATTTTTTGTCATGAATTGTCTATCATCTGTGCAAGAGACTTTCAATCAGAGCATTCAAGCAGCCTCTATGGCTTCAGACCAAAACAAACCATACGGGTGAACTTTAGTTTGGTTATGCAAAGCCCTTTTAAATTGGTGTTAAATGTGTGCTGGTGACAGTCATGTAAATGTAAACCACTGCACCAGTTGTACCACCTTTTTTGAGAAAGGGTCAACACAACTTCTACAGAACTGACTTAATGAAAAGAAGTCTTGAGTTTGTTGAGTGTTTTTTGAAGAAGAAGTATAAAGCCCCCTTTTTCACAAGTTAACACACTTTGTCGAGTTCTTAATGGAATATTTGTGACAAGCTTTGGTAAAATAAAAACAGAGACGTAATCATTATTAAATCACAGCTTTGTCATATGGTGTGGGTCTGGTTGTGAAGAAGTTTTGTCATTTGATGTACAGGGATGATGCCGTGCTTTGTTATCTCAGTTTTTTTAGGTTGGTCTTTAGTTCCAGCTGCAGCCATACTTCCTCCTGTTAAGACAGCCATCAGAGTTGTATTATCTCATCACATGCTGCTGAGTCAACATTTGGTTTGTTGACCTTCCTCCTCCAACCATGTCCAGTGACAAGCATGTCACATTAGCTGGTTTTAAGACACAGTGTGACACACCCCACTTCATCTCTTTCTTCTCTGGGTTATGTCTTCATTAAAATCAGTTCCACAGCTTGTAGCAACCATGCAAATGTGGACACAAATTACAGTCAGTAACCTTTGAGGCACATTATTACCATTTGAAAGAGCAAACAGTAAATAGCATGAGGGCTAACACTAGCAAGCCAAGCTGAAACTACAGACATCAAACCGACTGAAAAATACTTGACTGGTAATCTCAAAGAATTACATCTCTCTCTCATCTGCAATATGACAATTGGTACTGGCTTCTCTTTCAAGCACACTGCTGTTCTGAGTCGTGTTGATCTGTCTCAGGTATTAAATAAGCTCCAGAAACCCAGTTTTAGGCAAAAAGTTTTAAGAACTTCTGCTTAGATGGACTACTTTTAGGTTATTTTTGTAATGGTAGGAAATGGTACATACATTACCCCTTACAATAAGCACTTCTTGTATTTGATAATTTGCCCTCAAACTTAGAAAATGACTGAAAAGCATCAGCAATGGCATTTTGTTCATTGTACCAGAGGATTATATGGGTTATGCCAATTTTATTCTGTGTAGAGGGCTTCAATGACACTCGGTAAGAGAAGAGGTACATTCTGAAAACCCAAGAAGTCAGCAGGGACAACAGGCAGATAACCTCAGAGCACAGTTTATATTTAATTACTGCAACAAACATCTGACAACTTGTTAAAATGTAGAGCTTGAAAAGGTAAGGTCCAAGGTTGAGACTGCACAACTAGATGCAGTTATTTGATTAAACTCAACTACTGATTTTGTTTTTATTACGACTCCCCTTCTTTTCACCTTCACATCTTTCCCTTCCTTTCATTATCATTGCAAATAGATTGGACAGCAATGCCTAATGGAGCTATTTAACAAGGCTCATCTAGTTTCAGATGTTAAGGATTTTTTAACAACAGTGCAGGTAATACACAGCAGCAGACCTCTCATAATCTTAACTCTTGTCAAGCTGGAAACTGTCGTAACATTTTATTAGTGATGGATGTTTATGAGAATGAAAATGTCTCAATCATTTAGGCCAGAGCTGTGAAAATTTACCCAGTGAGCTTCCTATAATTACTTTACTAAGATCTGATGTAGAATAGGTAACTTTAAAAAAAAAAAATCAAGGCAAGCACTTTGCTGCTTCATTCTATTCATACTCATTTTCATGACCTTTCACCTTACCTGAACAATCTCTTAAAAGGGCAAAAGCAGACGGTGTCCATGGTTCATGGCTTTAGTGAACTTTCACACTGGTTGATTTGATCTTCTGAAGTGAAAGACTTTTTCTTATGTTGATGAATGTTGGTGTGCATCATGAGTGCTCCACAAAGTAATATAGAAATTAACTTACAAAGTCACACTGCATTTTACATTTTTATCTCGGAACTAGATTCCTGCCAGCAGCTATCACCCTCCGGAACAAGGCACTATCATCAAAGTCATTTTTGTTTTTATCTAAACAACAACAACAAAAAAACAAAACAAAAACAAAACAACAAAAAACAAAACAAAAAAAAAACAACAAAACAAAACAAAACAAACAAACAAAAAAAAAACACAACAAAACAAACAAACAAAAAAAAAACAAAACACTACAACATTGCAATTTCTCTCTGGGAATAATGAAGTACTTTTTATTTCATTATTTTCTTTTTAATTTCTATTAACGCTGTACGTTATATAATGGCATTGTGATGTCCTCTTTGGACTGCTTTCCATTAAGAGGCTGGCAAATGAATGTGTTGGTGCAATGTGGAAATTACCAACCAGGTACTTTTACGTAACATTTTGAAATGACAGTATAACTGCTCTGGACCTAATAACATTTATCCATCACTTTAAACAAAGTCATAACTGCAGCAGTCACATCAACAGTCCTTGCTCATCATTTGTACTGTTTTAGTTCTTTTTTTCTTTTGCTCTTACATTTCATTTACAGCACTTTGCTCAGCTGTTATGTTGTTTTTCAAGTCCTTTAGAAAAGGTATGGGATGGTAACAGACGCATTACACAACAGTGGGTTAATTGCTGTTCAGAGAAATCCAACAGATCACATTATTGAATAAACACTAGTGCTGTTCAGACTTTTCTCCTCCATAATTTTACTTACAAATTAATTTTACTTAGGGTGACTATATGAAGAGTTTATTGATGTATCTCACTTTACAAATGGTAAATATCATGCATACAAAGCAGCTCTCTCTATCACTTTCACAGACATGCTTGAACATTAAAAGAAGAAGGGACATATATCTGTCACTTTAACAGATCAATAAAACCACTAATGTTATGAATCTCATCTCTGAAAATGGCTTTGAACTAAGGAGTCTTCTTCATATGGGGTCATGGACAAAGCTGCTTGTCTGAAGGACACTGTGTAAAGATTTTTACATTCCTTCCAGGCTGTAGCGGATGAAAGTGACAGTGTCATAATCCATCTAATCTACCGTGTGATTTGGTGTATTCTGGTTCTGATAAAGGCCATTTTATTCAAACTGACTCTCCATCACGATCTGTGCAGCTTTTTGCCTGAAGCTGCATTAATAATGTAGTGTATGCTCTTCAGGTTACCCACATATAACCAAACATCTGCTTACCACTGCAAAGCTTTTCAGCTGTTGTGGCATGTGTTCTTCTCAAGTGACTGCTTGAGGGAACAATTGGTTACATGTGGAGGTTGAGACTGGTATAGTAGCATCATGTTCATTTGTTTCCATTCATACTGGAAAGCCCTCATTTCTTTCTTTTTTTCTTTCTTTCTTTCTTTCTTTCTTTCTTTCTTTCTTTCTTTCTTTCTTTCTTTGTTTCTTTGTTTCTTTCTTTCTTTCTCTTTTGGTGGGACGAATTTGTGCGCGCGTGCACACACACACACAGACATATACACCCAACACACAAACAAACAACAACAGCAAACCTTAAAGGAATCTTTTCCAAACAGTTATACTACTGTGAATTTTATTTGTTGTTTTCCTTTTTGTTGATTGATTATCAATAGGGTGGTGGTGGTGGGTGGAGGGGCATCTAAAAAAAAATGGGATAATGTTGCTAGGAAACCATAGCATGAGGACATTTATCCCAAAGTCATGCAGTAGCCCACATGCATCGAGATTCATTGAGGTGTGTGTGTGATTGTGCATGTGTAACCCCCCCTCCCCTCCTCACTGATGTGCCTGTGTGTCCTTGCTCTTGCTCATTGTATAAAGCCGCCAGCATCTCCTTCATTCTGCTCTCTGCCGTTTCAGCTGAAGCACAAACCACAATCAACTCAGCTCAGCTCGGAAGATGAACAACGACTGATGCTTGGGCTCATTTCTCTCTTTAAATACAAAGCGTTTTGTTAGTCGTAGTTTAGTCAGGGTTGTAGAGCAAACATTTACTAGTACACTAACTTCAGTCCTCTCTGAATAATCAAATTACCTGCTTTCTACCAACGAAATAGCCCTGAATGGAAAGAGGTTTGACGCTCTGGGATTAACAGCCGAGGAATGAAGACAAGTGAAAAAAAGCTGAACGGTGGATTTTTTTGCCTGTGACAGAGCTCACAGAACACATCTGTCTGCCTCTCGGCGTACACTCTGCTTTTTTCTGGAGGAAAAGTCGGAAAAACAGCATGCTTTAGCACTCGGAGGGGGATATGGTGGCACCAGAGTGCAGTTTCCATCCAGCTTGCTCTGAAGGAAAGATGCTTTTTGTTTGCTTTCCGCTCCTCTGTATTGTTTTCATAAACCAATGAGTACTTTGTCACAGTGAAAAAAGATGTTATCCCATTGTGTCTGACCTGTTGTTGTCTTTCATTCTCTCCAGACCTTTACAAAAAGAAAAAAAAAAACCTTACAGACTTTTCATCATAACTGTTTTCTTTCAATCTTCTATATTTCTCTTTCTAAATCCAGTTTTCCTCTGACTTGACCATCTTTGTTGTTTTCTTGAGTCTGTACCATTTACTGCTAGAAGTTTCGTTCTTCTGTCACACACTTTTATTTAGCTTTTTTTCTTTTTCTTCATATTGTATTTATTTGTTTCCTCCATGTTAAACTATCAGTCTTCCTCTCCTCTTCTTCCCCTGAGGGCAAACTGGACCCAGTGCATGGATACTACACACATTCTTTTATAATTGCCATCTCAGCCTCTATTTCTTACAAAACCTGCTCTTCTTACTTGTTTTCTCACACTACAATCCACTCTACCCTGACACAATGTACTCCTCCGAGGAGCTGTGGAACTCCACTGAGCAGGTTGGAATGAACGGATCCGAATCAAACTCTTCACAGGAAAGACATTTTGATGACATTGAGGGAGAAGGAGATCAGCATCCTTTTCTCACTGATGCCTGGCTGGTCCCTCTCTTCTTCTCACTCATTATGCTGGTTGGACTGGTGGGCAACTCTTTGGTTATTTATGTCATTTCAAAACACAGGCAGATGAGAACAGCCACCAACTTCTACATAGGTGAGCAAAAACAACGTTCATGTTTGTATTTCTAATTCATAGAAGTCTATTAAGAGAAATATGGAGAGAGAAACTGATAATGTTAATATCTGTGTGTGAATGGAATATTTTTAAATGTCTGTTTTATGCCATGTAATGAATTTTTACACCCACAAAGGATTCACATGGAAGTTCAATGCATTTTCCTTGGATCTTCAATTTACCCTGTTACTACTTAACAATGTGTCTGTTGTAGGCAGTTTTCACTGTTAGCAGAAGAGGCAAGTGCTCAAATGAAAAATCTGATGAAAAACTGATTTTCCTGAGTGCAGGATGTTTTTAAAGGAAGCAACTCTGATAACTATCTGCCTTGGGAATTTACTGCATACAAACTGAAGTTATTCATTTGTGCAAGTTATCCATTATCAGGAACCCATGACTGAAAATGTGCCTCAGTTGATTGAATTTCTTTGCAGATGATGCCAAAATGATTCATGATAAATATAATATTGTTATCCAGGCAGAAATTATATTGGAATTATGCAATTTCTGATTTTATCTCCTTTTTTATTATAATTTACAAGGTAATTATAAATCAAAGAGAAGAGTACCCATCCGTTAACCTAGTGGTTTTTAAAATGGGGGTCAGGCCCCTAATTGGGGTTGCAAAATCATTTCAGGGGGTCACCAAATAATTAAAAAAATATATAGCCTACTTTTATTAAACAAATTTGGGATTTTTACTGGGACTGTCCAATTTAAACCAATAAAGAGATAAATCTTTGAAATTAGCACCTTTATCCTCCTTATTTATGTAGATTCTGATAGTTTTCCAGCGTGAACACCAGCGTATGTTATCTTGGGAGGTTTGGCTTAAAAAGTTTGAGAACCACTGCTTTAACCCATTGGTACTAGATGTCCTGTGGGCGGGACATGACAAATATATATGTATTTTACTCAGTCTCCCATTCAAGTACGTGCCTATTATACACAAGCTAAGATTTTTGCCATTTGAATGAAGCATACCATTCCAGGCTACAATCATAACTGTAGATTTAGTAAACACTCATATTAGTCACAAATGTAGCTTATTTTTGAAGCCATACTCTACCCCAGTAGCAGATGTTACTGCAACACAAATGCTCCTGTTACATCAGCAAGGGGCCAGTAAAAGTAGTCCAGCAGAATCGTTGGTCCACAACAAGTCTTTTATCCATAAAAACCTGTCTTAGGTGAAAATTGAAGGATCTTAAGGGGTTAATAAGAAGTTTGCCATTTTCCCCAGATTACACATCACTGTGTATTTGGGCAAAATAATAAATCTCACATCTATCTCAAACATTTTCATCACTTTTTAGTCACTTTGGATAAAAGTACTTGCTAGAATGATATTGACAAATTTTATGACAAATTTGAACCATATCCTCACTTTTTGACAAAAGAAAGTCAATGCTTGTTTCCATCCAGGATAGATTTAATGTTGTCTACTCACAGCCCAACATCATGACCAATAATTAAAACTTCTTCAATACCACTGGATCACCAGCAACCCATCCTGGAGACACGGGACTGCTGGTGGTAATAGTGGTATAGAAAGGGTTAATAGTAGTGTAACCCTTTATCACCCTGTTCCTTTCAAAGTCTTGCAGAAATTGTCATATTAATTGTTTTGGTGTGTTGTTACTTAACAATTAATTCTTCAACTGATCAACATAGCCAAAGATGAAAGCACAGTGTTATTACACTTGTTTGTCCAGCATTAAACACTCTAAAACTATCCCAGAAAATGTTCTTACAGTGAATGATTGTGGCTTTTGCAGACTAAAAGAGGTATGTGCTGTTCTCCCCACTGAGAGTGCAAAATCGCAAACTGTTACTGAGTGCTGGAAGCCATTTAAATGATTGCATTTCAGTGTGCAGCTGTGCACTTGCTTAGTCCAAGCAGCCAATAAATTCTATACTTCACACACACATCCAATTCAACATATCTGCCATAAATCCTAGCATGAGGATACTTCACCTTTTTCCAGTTTTAATAAAAATCTTGACCTCCTGATTCCTTTATATTCTGCTTTTAAGGTGCAATTTCTTTCATAATTTCTTTCACGCCTTAATGCCTGCTGAATCATATTTGATACATAGGCTAATGTTTGTGAAAACCTTTGCTTCGCATGATCTTGTTAAAGGGCAAAAAAAAATACTTCAGATTAAAATAAAAATGGAATTTTCTGTTCACTATTTCTTAGGTCAGGCGTTAAGGGGTTAAATTGGTCTTCTTGAGTAATAGTTCTCCAGGCTTTGCTAAAGCCTTAAGTTTTTCTTTTTTAGTTTAGTCCTTGAACTTGACCATTTCCTGAGGAATGTGTTTATTTGTATGTTAAGTTACAAAGCACTAGCATAAATAAGCACCAAATTCCAGAAATTAACCAGTGCTGTGTCTACACGTGACATTATAGTCATCTTAGTAAAGAAGCCATTTTAAAAAGTGTCTCACAGGTTTAACATAGGTCAATAGTGTAAACTGACATACTGACAACAGGTAAAAGAACAGTTATCTGCTGGAGTTGTTGTGGAGCTATTTCTGCTAACATGCAACAAGCTATTTTTATGGTTTAGGAGCTTGAGTTGGTTTTGCTTACTTAGAATGTTTATTGCAAGATGATGTTCATGGATTAATATTATTTAAGGAATCGATAAAGAAATGTCAAAATAATGTTTGGTTCCAGGCATGGAGCTGTGCCTTCGTTTATGTTACACTAATGTCAAAATTCATTAACTGTGTTTCTGCTGTCTATTTTGCTTTTATTGATCTATTAGGTTCAATTTCATAGGAATAAAATATAATCATAGAATTACAACATTCATGCTCCTATCATAGGTTTCTTTTGAGTGTATTTAGGACACACACATTTGGCTGATGTAGATGTGACAAGAATTTGATCTTGGATAATGTATACCAAGGCCACAGCGCTGAAACAGTTTAATATTCAACATCATTTCATCAGCGTCTGCACCATCTGCTTATCCCCCAACATAATGATCCAGCAACTATCATTTGATTAGATCAGCCATTAAAACAAACAGGGTGTGCAGCACATTTGTCAGAATGATAGAAAAATATGTAAAGGAGGAACCAAAGCTAGACTCTAAAGGATGTTGCTGTAACATTCTGATGGTGTGCAATCTGAATAGCAATGTACATTTGTAATGAAGGGTACTGAGTATCTTCTAGACACCTGTGTGTGTATAGGTGCTGATATGACCTTGTGGAAGTCAATCAGCACTTTTGGGCTTTATTTTACAAGAAAGAAACAGAAACCATCTGCAGCCCATCAACAGTAATGATCTGAAGTAGACACTCAGTACTTGACATCAGAGTCATCAGTCTGAAACAAAACAAAGCTAAATGTTACAACCTATTGTGAAGGTAATATCATGTTTGGAGGAAACTGCATGAAACTAGATTGCATTGTGCAGATATTGCAGGACTGCTAAGCATCATCTTACGCTCCACCTAACTGGGCTGAAAATCTGTTGTAGATTTTTTACAAAAAAGGAAAACCAAAATATTCTCCTCAAATCTTCTATTTTCAAAATATTGTTTCTTTTTCTTCCCACTAAAAGTGGGTTCTATTGTGATATTAATATAGATTTATCAATATGTAGAAGATATTTGGTCCTTTGCAGAAAACTGACCACCAAAGGTCCTACCAAATGTAACTGAATATTTTCATTATAAAACTTTACCAACAAAAACATTTTGACTTGTCTGATCATTATTTATATGTATTAATCATGTGCATGTGACCTCACCGTGCTTTGTCCACCATCTTGGGGGAACCTGCCTACTGTTTACATACTTTCAGGTTTCTCACTAATAAACTATGTTAAAAATATGTCTAAAAACATGCTAGAAAGAAACGTTCTTTCTGCACGTTTGCAAGAGAAGTGGAGAGATGTTACGATGTAAATAAAAGCACTAATGAATAACATTTACTTATAAGCTGCTGAATGAGCTCAGATTTAGATGCGTTGCCACCTGTTTCAGTGTCACACATCAGTTCTTAAATTCATACACCTGTCATTAATTTAAAAACTTCTAATCGTTAACAGCAAATGCAGCCATTTCACAACCGAACGAGGAAGACGTGCAGAGTCTTTCAACTGTCAGCTGCACACCATCAACTTCCCAGCCGCTACTACATGAGAGACAGGGTACACCTGGACACATCACCAGACCATCGCTGGGCTAACACAGAGAAACAAACCAACACTAACTAACTTATGGATACTTTCGGCTGTGGGACGAAGTAGGAGAGAACCATGCATACATAAGAAGAACATGCAAACTCTAAACTCGACCCCCCCCCAGCCTCACAATGCAGATATTGCAACCTGTGATGTAATAGAACATGAAAAAACACACTGCTATTGTGTTATTGTGTTACTTCCACAGCCTGGGATGGTGGTGAGATGTGTTTTGGCTGGAGTCACTGAACAATCCATATGACATTTACCTCCCACGTCTTTGTGCAGGAGCTGCAGAACATTACAAACTGTAGATCTAACATCCTGTACATCATGTTGTTTTCTCTCTGTGCAGCAAACCTGGCAGCCACCGACATCATCTTCTTGGTGTGCTGTGTCCCCTTCACTGCCACACTCTACCCTCTCCCTGGATGGATCTTTGGCAACTTCATGTGCAAATTTGTTGCCTTTCTGCAGCAGGTAAAGAAATCACAATAACAGAAAAAAAATCCTGTTTTTATACATTTTTTATACCATTCTGGCTCATCATATTGTTAATAATGAGAGTAGCTGCGTGTTTACTTCTCAACAGAAAGTGCAGAGTAGTTTATAAATGTGGAAGAAGAAACTGACTTTGTTAGAAATGCATCATTTGTAGTGAGATTTAACCATGGTGCTTAAGGACTCATCTAAGGCTGTCATTTATATGAAAGCATCTTTTGTTCAAATGATAATCTGACTTTTTAAAAATAAGTTTTTTTTACAACACATAGCAGATGGGACTTTATGGCAAAGTGGACATCAAATATGATGTAGCCCCTATAGAAACTGTCCCTACTTCCAACATGAAAAGCTTGTGTCAGCGATCTGCCACTACCAGTTGGGTCTGCTGTAAGTGCAGGTTCATTACTCAGGCATCATAACGTCATCTTCTTCAAAGAAGAAGCTCTAAGTGCTGATGGGAGGGCTGGATTTAAAATCTTTTCTTTTCAAGAGACATTTTCTGTATTTTCTTTCCTTTTCTTTTCTTTTCTTTTCTTTTCTTTTTTCTTTTCTTTTCTTTTCTTTTCTTTTCTTTTCTTTTCTTTTCTCTGTGAGCTGAGAGAGCCTGAAAGTCCACATTGCAGTGAGTCCAGGCTTGAGTATTGACTTTTCGTCATTTACCACCTGTCATCACTTTCTGCTCATATAGGGTCTCTCCATATAAAGGCCACTGGGACCTGAAAAAACAAAAAGCTTAAAAAAAAGAAAGAACTTTGTAGTCTGACATTACCACACTCAAACATGAGGAGCAACCTGCACTTTGGCATTCATTTTATACTTTATGCTTTTGCCCTTTAACAACGCAACAATTGAACTTTCAGAGAGAGAGGATTCTTTTCACAACTTTTAAAAATGCTGGGTAATATGCTTCTGCCTCTTCAAGCATACATTTCACAGCATGTTAGCTGAGTAAAAACATTTAACACAGAGGAGCTCTGCACTACTGAGTCTGTGAGCATATTTTCAAAATTAGTTTTAAGACAGATATTTGAGCCCAATATATATTCAATTGTAAGCCATACAACAACTAATATTATGTATTGAAAATTAAAGAATCAACATCTTACTGTCATCATGGTCACACTCTTCCCCTTTGATGCTTTTATTGCTAAAACATTTTGTTTATCTATTATCTTTTTTTATATATATAATTTATTGTCACATTTATTTGTCCTTATTTTAAAAATAGTGTGTGCCTTATTTGCTTCAGCTCCCTGCAGACAGGAAAGATTGTAAACACTGTCACATCACCATCTCTGGAAAACCTGTATGTCCAAAAAGTGATGCTATGGAAACACACTATGCATTCAAACCCAACAAAACATGCTATCAGTAAAGAATGTGGTATGAGTTGGTAATGAACACAGTTCTGACGCAGAAATATGTCTTTAATTTACAGTATGATCCATTAAAAACACCACTCATAGCATTCATAGCCTTAAGAGAAGAAATTGTTTAAACACTTCTGAATGGACAGTGACAGTGCCTTTCATTGCTGACACTCTGCTGACTAACTGACTCACTATTACCACTGAATCAGAGAAGTTAAAAGTGAGACATTTAAGGTCAGATGGCAACAGCCGGGTAGAATTCTACAAAAGCCAGCAGGATTGCATACAAAAACTTTTTCTTCTCTTTGTGAGCTATACTTGATGTTAACCCTTTAACACTCATTTTATCATGTCATACATAAAGTTTCAAATTCTTATTTTATTATCATGTGCTCAAAACTGATGTATAGATGAATCTGGCAATTGTTTTGAGAGTTACGCCGACCTGTGGCTCTGTCATTACTGTGTTGGTGAGTCCTAATTACTTTGTATCAGCTACTGCCTGCTGCATTGTGTTCCCCCCGATGCCAGCAGGCAGGATAAATATGATTCTCATTTCTTTATACTCTGACATGCACTGAAATGTTACCACAGCAATGGAAGAGGGTCTGTTTCTGGTGTTTGCCCAGATTCTTCTATACCAGGGATTCTCAGTCCTGGTCCTCTAGGTCTGGTGTTCTGCAGGTTTAGAAGTTTCTCTGCTGCAACAGTCAATCTATTGGTATTTAGCAAGCCCTGCACAACTTTCTTTCTAGTTGTGCAGGGCTTTTCATTCTAGTTGTCTTGTTTTCCAAAGGAATTATTTCTGAAAATGAAAAAGTGATGAATAGAGAACTCCTAAGTTGCAGAAGACCTCAAGATTGTAGTTTTGAAGATGGCTGTGTTCAGGTCCGCCTGTAGTTCTTTGTTGTAAATTTGTTTCTCATATGTTTTGTATCCACTAGGTTTCTAGTGTAAACTGCTCCAAGTTGTTGTTATTGATAATTATGCTGTTATTGTGGGGTTATTTGTTAAATGTCGCGTCAGTATGTATGGTTTATTAATCATTATTACCAAAATTGGCTAGTGTTTTTTATGGTGCATGTTTTTGCAATTGGTTCGTGATTTTCTAGTTTTATACGGCCTAATTGTAGATGCTCACACACTGGCTTTTTAGGAGGTGTCTATTTTTTCTGAGGTTGGTGCTGAGGGAACGCCAACTGCCTGGTAATGACATTACCCACTCTTGGAATTCTGAGATAACCTGAATTTACTATGGGTATGAATCGGGCATGTTACATCAGGGAAACTTCTAAAACCTGCAGGACAATGGCCCTCAAGAAACAGGATTGATGATCCCTGGTCTTTACAATCTGATACTTGTTTTTTGCCCCCTGGTGGAAACCTTTGTTTTTCATTTGGATAAATTACAAACTAAAGACCAGATTTCAAAATTTTCTTTCCAATATTTCTTGGATCAGGCGTAGAAAGGTGAAGTACTTTTCACCAAGAATCCTAGTCTTTTGGTTTAGTGATGGCAGTGTACTATTCTGGATTCAGGCAACTTGGAAATGACACTTTGTCCTTGTGGATAAAATTGCTATAATTAATGAGCTTGTTACCCACTAAAGCCTTTTATTTAAAATGGTTCTTTTCCTTTGGAAAGGAACAAAAGCACCATGAGCAGGAGGCTTTACAAAGTCTGTGACTATACAGCTTGTTCAAGGTGGGAAGTAGCATAAGTAGTGTTTAACTGCATAGTGTGTAACAATGATGATGTGGAAATTTTTCTTAAAGATCCCACATCCCACATTATGCAAAATTCACTTTCTAAAGATTTTCTAACAGTCAGATGTGTCGTCATAGCCTGTGTATGAGGCCCAAAAATGACCTCTCTCACTTGCTTGTTCTACCTTTTAGCAAATGTGTGCTTAAATGGATGAGTCTGAGATTTCCCCCTTTTCGAAGGGAAATAACCACTCCCCCCATTGACCTGCCCCCCCAGCTAGTTGAGCCTGCCCTCTGAAATCACTGAACGGGCGGCAACAAAAACTGGATCCTCTCCCAGAGAGGGGCGTGGAGTGGGCGTGGACAGGCACCACTCATGAACATTTAAAGGTTCAGACACAGAAACAACCCGTCTCTGTAGAGTTTACTTGAGCCATTTTTGGAATGGCTGAAATTAAAGACCAAGACTGATTTTTTTGTGGTAATACACTTGAAAACAATATTGTTGGACCTCTGACACCCATACGAAATTGTTGAAAAAATGTATAATGTGGGACTTTTGACAATGACACAAGAGGAAGTGAGGTAAACGTTTCAAAAGACAGGTCTTTAATTCTGATTATAACAGTCAGAGGAACACATGTGGCAGTCTAAGGAGTCTTCCACCCGGCAAATGGCATGCCCCCGCTTATATACATCTGGCCTCCATCTCTGAGTGGCACACACATCACACACAAGCCAGGCTCCCATGGAGAACATCACATTCTTAGACATAATATCAATCAGATGGTGAGTAAAAAATAACTGAGTAGATATCAATAATCAAAATTATATGACAATGGATAGGTGGGAATTCAGATCTTGAAGACCACATTCCTCTGCTAGTCTATGGTTCAGTCGTGCACTAAGTACTCCTTATATGCTAAAGAAAAGCCCCCATAAACCTGAACTAGAAAGGCTACACTGTTAGCAAAGGTCAAACAAATTTATCAAACTAAGTTAATAAAAAATTCTCAATATAACTGAAATTAAAGTTTTTTTACCTGGATAAATAAGAAAACGTGATTTCTTTGTGATTCATAAATCAAGGCTAAAAAAATCATTTTAATTTCTTTTTTTCTATTGAAATGAGGCTAAAAGGGGTTCTTATTCAATATAAAGATATAGCCAATTAATCATAAAATCTGCCTGGTTCCAAAGGAAAACTGATGACTTAAAGAATATTTCCAGCTTGTCAGTATGAGAAGTAGGCCAAGAAAAGAGGCAGACATGTGTACTAAATACATTTTTAATCAAATAACAGGGAAGATATCATTTCAGTTGAGCATGCAGATCTGGCAGCTCGTGAGCGTGTATTTTGTCAAATACTGACTCTTGGTTTGAACTCTCGTATAGATAAAGCAGATGTCACACAAGCTGCTCGTTTCATTTTTCTCTTTGGTTACGCAGCCATCTTTTTCAACTGTTTGTAATGAGTTTCCTGCCAAGAACCCTGTCATTATTTTTAATGCATGCACAAAAGAGACGGGCAATTAGGTTTTAAATGATTGTAATGACACTGGAGAGCTGACCCGTCTTTCAGTATTACAGTAGTTTTGCAAAATTTCCACAGTTCAGCAAAAACAAACAAAGGTAAAAGGTTACTAAATTATATCATGCCAGCTGTGTTAAAGCAAGGCTATGAACTACCTTATATATGTGTGGTAAAATGACAGCATTAAGGAGAATATATGAAGGCTTAAAAAGTGTTGATTATTGAAAGCCACTTCATAATTACTTAAATTATTTAATCACTTTTCAGGTATGCATAGGTAGCAGCTGCAGGGATTTGTTGTAGAATATTTGTGTCTGTTATGAAAGTTTCATTTTCATTTGCAGCCCACAGCACATGCGGAAAACACACTGCAATCTAGATCTAGGCACACTCTTTGGCATGATGTTCATGATGAACAATGAATCTACAAACCTAATCTTGTTAAATGATATAGTTTTGTACCACAATAAAATTACAACTCAAGTAACACATTTCTCACACTTATTTGTCACACCAATCACATCAGTGGAGGACGTCATATCTCACGGATCTATTATAGTAAAAACCAACTACGAATAATTAGAATTTATATAAAGGCATGCATTATATGACAGAAGAGCTAATAGCTTAGCAATAACTGGGTGATGGCACTGCAGACTGAAAATATGGTTTATGTGCACGCATACAAGAAACAGCTCAGCAAGGGAAGCAATGTAGCTGTGAAGACTCCCACTCTGAGCTAAAGTAAACACAAATAATGCAAGCCTACTTTTTGACTTTTAACAAAGAGCCAATTATGTTGCCATATAATAAATTTATTGACACATTTACTACCAGCCCTAAAAAGTTTTTTTCAACCTGTAAAAGTTATGGTTTCTGTGGTTTCCATTTTCCGTGATCTGGAGACTACTGTTGGTGGACTACAGAGTTCCAAGGTAAAAAAAAAAAAAAGGATCAGCTGTGAGGTTGACTGCTTGTTTCACTCATTATACATCTTTCACTACATAAAAAGCAAATTACGAGCGACATCCTCATATGAGGATGCAGAAAAAATCTGTTTCTCATTTCAGAACAACTTTTTTTTCCCCCTCAAAATCTACCTCCTGTTCCCATGACGATGCATAGGTTTCTGCATATTTGGGCTCTACTCACCAAAATGCCCAGAAGAATTGAAAACTGCACACAAAATCAAAATTTGAGTCTTTGAAGGTAGAGCAGTGGAATTTTGAATAATATTTTTCCCTCCAAACTGAACACAGAAAAAGGACATACTATATACTGTGTCCCACAATGTAATTAAAGAACAGTGATGGATGGATGGATGGATGGATGGATGGATGGATGGATGGATGGATGGATGGCTGGATGGATGGATGGATGGATGGATGGATGGATGGATGGATGGATAGATAGATAGATAGATAGATAGATAGATAGATAGATAGATAGATAGATAGATAGATAGATAGATAGATAGATAGATAGATAGATAGATAGATAGATAGACTCTGGTCCCTGTTATTAAGGACAAAGCTGGTCGAGTGGGTAGTTCAGACAACTACAGGCCTATTGCCCTGGCTAGTATTTTGTCCAAAGTGTTGGAAAAGATTCTGTTAAGTAGGATCCAAGAGCTAATTAATACCTCAGATAACCAATTTGGATTTAAAACTAAACATGGTACTGACTTATGTATCTTTGCTTTGAAAGAAATTGTGAGAAAATATAGGAGTCAGAACTCTACTGTGCTTATGTGTTTTATTGATGCGTCCAAAGCGTTTGATCGTGTCAATCATAAGAAGCTGTTTATTAAAATGAGTCAGCGAGGTGTCCCTCAGTACATACTGAGAATACTGGCTTATTGGTACACTCACCAGGTTATGCAGGTGAGTTGGGGGAGTAACCGGTCAGCTCCATTCGGGGTTAGTAATGGAGTGAAGCAGGGAGGGATTTTATCTCCTGGTCTCTTCAACCTGTTTATGGATGAACTGTCACAGAGACTAAATGCATGTAAAACTGGCTGTAGTATTGGCCTGACTCTTGTAAATCATTTAATGTATGCAGATGATCTTGTTGTATTCAGTCCTGGTAGTGCTGGTCTCCAAGACCTTCTCAACATCTGCTCTGAGTATGGCATGGAACATGATATCATTTATAATGCCAGTAAGAGTGTTATTATGATCAGTAGAACAAAAGATGATAAAGGGTTGACATTTCCCCAGTTTACATTATGTGGGAATACTCTGTCTGTTTGTAACAAATGTAAATATCTAGGTCATGTTATTACTGATGATCTGACTGATGATGCGGACATCTATAGACAGTGTCGCCTGGTGTATGCACAGGCTAACATGCTCATCCGGAGGTTTGGTCCATGTACAGATGAGGTGAAAAAGACATTGTTTAAAGCTTACTGTACACCTTTATACACTTCACATCTGTGGTCAAATTATAAAAGAGCAAGCATGCGCAAATTGAATGTGGCGTATAATGATTGTCTCAGACTTTTACTGAAGAAACCGAGATGGGAGAGTGCAAGTCAGTTGTTTGTGTCATCAGGGCTTAAAACCTTTCAGGCAGTTTTAAGGAATTTGATGTATACATTTATTTGTCGTCTCAATGACTGTTGTAATTCTATCATAATGTGCCTGACTAATATAAGACTCAGTGTTACACGCTACCAGTCTCAGTTATGGAGACACTGGTATAGATGTCTTCTGTAGGGTGTGTGGTGTACATTTATCAAGGCCTGCCCTAAGTAAGTTTTTTTTTTTTTTTTTTTCTTGTATTTTATTGTATTTTTGTTTTGTGTTGTGTGTTGTTTTGGACTACGAGTCTGTAATAAAGTTTGATGATGATGATGATGATAGATAGATAGATAGATAGATAGATAGATAGATAGATAGATAGATAGATAGATAGATAGATAGATAGATAGATAGATAGATAGATAGATAGATAGATAGATAGATAGATAGATAGATAGATAGATAGATAGATAGATAGATAGATAGATAGATAGGGAACAAAAGATTTTTTTTGTTTCTCCAAACCAGAGGAACCTTATAGCGTCTGTCTGATGGCATCAGCTGGAAAGAGTGATGGAGGGGGTGTGATGAGTCCTCTGTGATCTGGGAGACTTTCTTTATAACAAAGTGATGGTATAGTTCAGAAAATGGTATTTGTGGTAACCCAATAATTTGTTGACCTGACTGACTATTTGAGAGAGTTGGGTTTTGAGAGGAAGCCATACCAGGATGAAATACTAGAGGTGATAATGGATTCTGTGAGTGAGGTATACACTGGATTTAAAATGTGTTTGTTAGCCTTGAAAGTCCTCCATTTCCTCAGCAGGTGGTCAGCCTGTGTTCCCAGTTATTTATAAACTGGTACCTCTTCAGTGGGGTTACCCTGGATACTAAGTGGGGTAAAAAATTCTCCCTACAGCACAACTCCTTGGTTTTACAGTATTTTGCTCCAGAAATTAAAGTCTGATCTAAATCACTGACACTGGCAGTATCATCTGTCAGGTGTGCCACCAGGGCCAGACTCATCCTTCTCTGTCTGAGGTGATGGTATTACTGTACACAGAAAACAGGATGGGAGATAAAACACAACGCTGAGGAAGACCTGTGTTAGAAATCAACTTGCATGATGTAAAACCACTTTAACACCTATTATGGTCTGTCATTTAACCTCTGAATCAATAAAATCAATGTGGGGTGAACCTAAAGGCCTATAAGGTGATGCACTATATCTGTGTGTACAACCTTACGAGCTGAAGAGAAGTCCTTTAAAAAAATTTGTGTGTGAGTGAGCGAAATCAAGTTGTTTGGTGATGGTGTCTAAGAGTGTGAGGGTAAGCAACTTCCATAACCCAATTTGCCTTATGTGCAAACTGAAAGGAATCTAGTTTGTGAGACAGCATGTTGACCTGGAAGTCATACACAACCCATCCCATGCACTTACAGAGCATTAAGGTCAGGGCCACTGGTCTGTAGTCCTTCAGGTCCTTTGGGTGAGTCTTTTGGGGGATTGGAAGGATGCTGGATTCTGTCCACTGGTTGGGGACACACCTAGAAACCAAGATATGTTGAAACAGTTTGGTCAGGGCTCCCTTTTAGCTGAGTGGAGCAGTCTCTGGGACTGTGGTGCCTCTGAGACTGCCTGGGCCAGAGGTTGACTCTGCAGGGTGTAGGTCACCAGCTGTCCCTTGATGATGAGGAATTCGTGAGGAGAGATATAAGGTGGGAAGGCTGGTTGATGTGCTGCTGGTGTTAAACCAGGTGAGGAATGTATTGAGCTGTTCTACAAAGGCCATGGGGTCTGGAAAGTTGACCATGGCAGGTTTTGGGGTTTTATCCATCATCAAGATCAGACCCTGCCATGCTTCCCTTACTTTTCCTGTTCTCCACCTTTTCTTTGTAGTTTATTTGAGCCATCTTTGCCATCCTTCTGAACTCCTTCTCCAACTCCTTCTATTCTACAGAAAGTATAGCTGTTTTCTTTTCTGGTAAGAATTTGTGTTGCCGTAGGTGGGGATTATAAGCAGAGAGACTAAGGAAAATAACCCAAGCTGCTTCACAGAATTGCTGAAGAAAATTCCACTAAAATCCTTTACCTGAGGTCAATTAATACACTTTTAAGTGACTAAATTAGACATTTCATAATTCAGCAAAAGAATAATGCAGAAACACAACTATGGAGGTCAGTGTTTGGTATTTTTCATTTTTAATATCTTATTTAATCATTTGGAACATAGAGTCACATGTGTCCCACAATAAGGAATAAATAAAAATGTGAAAATACAAAACATTAGAATAATAAACATTTACATTAATTTCCACTTTTTCTGCACTTTTTATTTTGAATATATATTTGAGTATATTTTTATATATTTCAAAAATGCATGTTAAATAGAATTTAAATTGCTTGTATTTTTTAAATGTTTTTTTTTTTATAAAGCTATTCATTTCTGTTAATTTATATTTCTCATTTTTTGGACTCTGGATGGGATTTAACTGCATCATTATAATCTGTTTTTTCTGTCTATTTCAATTTTCTTTATTTCTCTTTGAGTGCAGAGGTAATAAAAGAAAGGTCATTGCTTTCATAGGCTAAATCCAGTAGAACACATACATTGCTCTTTGTCTTCACAATACTGTGATACTTTGATTCAATTTATAATTTACCATAGATGTTTAGATTAGATTAGATTAGATTAGATTAGACTTTATTATCTCACAGTGGAGAAATTCACTTGTTACAGCAGCTCTTGTTATAGAATAAAGTACATAAAATATTCTTCTTTTTTTTGTGGTACAGTCAGTCTCCTTGCCTGGTCATAGGTACAAGATCTCTGATGAGGATGATCTGATAGGTATTGGCTTTAGCCTTTCATGATTACACAAGTTTTTTTCCCTCTTGCCTTGCCAGGAAAAGTCAATATACATGTTAGAAATACAGACTGGTGTATACACGTGCCAAAGATATTTGTGTAAACTTTCCATGTCACAAGCTGATTTTGATCCTCTCTAGTTTGCAAACATTATCTGTAGCTGGTAAGAACAGAACATTGTTTCATTTTAGTAATTACTGGTTTTCCCCTGATGAAATATTTATTGTTTAACCTACTTCTTGATGATAATATATATATTGGTAGCCAGAAACCATGAACACATGTAATTTGATGTTATCTAATCAACTTAGACTTTCAATAATTCACAGACATTGCTTAAGAATAATAAAAGCAGTTTACAGATGTGAGTCAAGAAAAAAATCCTGATAAAGCTTCAAGTTTTCACCTCTTATTTAGGGGTGAAGAATTAAAGATGAAAGTTAATCTTTTAAGCATGTGGGTCATAGGCAATTCTTCTTCTCTAAAAACCAGGGGCCATATTCTTAAACATTCTGAGAATCCTCTCAGAGAGCTCCTAAAACTTCCTAGCAAGGAGTCTTAGCTTAGGAGTGATTTCAGAACATTTTCAGAGAACTCTGAGCAAGGACTGGACAGAAACACCTATCTTAGTGAGGAGGTGAGGTTGACCTTGTTGCTAGGTATGAGTCATCATTTCAAAAGCTGTGATTGGTTGAGCCTAAAAGCTAGATCAGGGCTACTCAATTCGGTCCTACGAGGGCCGCAATCCAGCAGGTTTTCCATGTATCCCTGCACCAACACACCTGAGTCAAATTAATGAGTCATTGTGTAGAACCTGATTGGCTGTTAGAGCCACCTAATTTGACTCAGGTGTGTTGGTGCAGGGATACATGGAAAACCTGCTGGATTGCGGCCCTCGTAGGACCGAATTGAGCAGCCCTGAGCTAGATACACCTTTGGTGACAATGGGCATAGATTGGACCGTCAAATCAATAAACTGAATCATAGAATCTTATCTATATGAAAACTGTGTAATTATAAATCATATTTTACATAAAAAGAAAAACTGTTAAATGAATAGTAAGCTATACTTTAAAATTATCCTACAGAATGTGTAGAAACTCAGACCCACTTGCACAGTATTCACCTGCTGATACTTATATTTATTTGCTTACATTTATTCACCATGCCAGCAATTGTTGCACTTTCAACTTTAAACATTTCAACTCCATTTTGTATGAACGAGGGTAAAATGGCTCAGCTTCCATCAATGTCTGTGATTGGTGACCAGCCTATAAGAAGCAGCGCTAGTTGACACTCACAAACCAGAGAACAGCAATGGAGAAGAAAAGAAGAAAGAAACCCAACTAGACGGAGGGACAGTGTTTGCTCCTCGCTCAATTGGTCAATGAGCATAAACGTGTTTTGTGAGGTATATTTCACAAAAAACCACAAATATGATTCCTGCACAATCCAGTCTGTAATGTTTAATTAATTCACTGTCATCCAGTGTTGGGAGAATATCTCTCCTGCCTCTACTGTCCATCATTTTGTCCTCTGCTTAGGGAACTCTTAGGCCACTTAAAAGTCCTCTTCCCTGCTCTTAACAGATCTCACCTCAAGAGCTCTCTTAAGAGCTGGGATTCTTCAGGAACAGCTTTTATCTTTAATCTTTAGGAATATGGGCCCAGATCAGACAAGTGCAGCCTGAGCTACTTTTTACTCTTGCTTTGGACTTACCCATTTTTTCTTTCTTTTTTTCATGAAATTAAACATGGTTCACTTTTGTAAAGTGCAAACTTTTTCCAAATCTAAAGATAATAACAGAATACAGCAGAACCATATAAGATATTAAAGAATGGAGTTTCTAATGCACAATCTTCAAAATTACAGGACTGTGGAAATAATTTCCTCAGGAGCCTCAGGACTGAACTCTTCACGACCCCTTTCTTTTATTTCTTTCTCATCCCTTTGAAACTGTGCTGCTTCGAACCTGAGGAGGGTGGGTGCTGGCCTCATAAGCACATAAGATGAAAAAGCTGAAGCCTAGATGAGAGATGGACAAAATTAGATCCCATTTGGAAGGGAACATAAAGAGAACTTTTCACCATAACTTTGGTATCCCAAGATCATATTCCTGAAAAGTTTAGATTATTTTACCCATTTGTATAGCATTCTAAGACTTTAGTAGGTAGTGTATATAGTGTTGGGCTTGTTTCTGTTAATTTATCTCACTGAAAGCAAATGTAGTTGTGGTGGACTGAAGCACATTAATACAGAGTTGGGTTGTTTTTCCCCAGCAACACAATGACTGAGATTAAAACAAATGTATTTATTTGGCAATTCTCATTCTGAGATTGACACTCTATCAAACAGTTTGATGTTGGAGTCAAACTGCACACAACAATTCTTCATCTGCTCTTCAATTATAGTGTTTCTCATTAAGTTTAATTTAATCAAACATCACTAAACCCCATTAAATTGAAAATTGGATGATTTGTTCATATGTAAATTAAATAATACTAATCGCAAATGCAGTCTCCTTGCTTCTGGACTTTATTTGGAATGCCTCCTCAGTTCTTCCCTCACTTTAACCCTCACATTTATCACTACTTGCTGTTCGGATTATAAGTATCCTAGTTAATTTGCACAACAAACCTCAGAAGAATAAAACAAAATGGTGTTAACTCATAAACTAGCATAACTGAAATGTGTTGTGTAGTGGGGTTACCGCCTTATACTGTGTGGCTGTAGGTACGGCCATCACAAGGCAAAACAGCCTACCCAGTATGCCATATATTTATAGAACATCAGCATGACCCATAGCTTATTTAGTTATGTTGCCAACAGAAAGACAGACAAACTGGTGCCATCTAAAACATAAAAAAACAGCACTGAATGCATGGGACCTCTACCAGAGCTGCATCGATGCCAACATCAACTGAAATCCAGCCTTCCTTCAAATCCTTCAGGGGGGCGGCGTGGCTCAGCAAGGTAGAGCGGTCGTCTTGTAACCCAAGGGTTGCCGGTTCTGTCCTCGGCCAAGGCGAGTTCATGTCGAGGTGTCCTTGGGCAAGACACTGAACCCCTAATTGCTCCTGATGGGTCGTGGTTGAGCGCCTTGCATGGCAGCTTCCGCCATCAGTGTGTGAATGTGTGTGTGAATGGGTGAATGTGATTTATAATGTAAAGCGCTTTGGGTATCATCCCAGGTACAGTAAAGCGCTATATAAATACGGACCATTTACCTTCAAATAATTGACAAAAAATATATATACATATATATAATTTTGTTATATGTTAGCTGATAAGCTGGTAAGCATTTGCCATTTTCTATTTGAAATACAAGGACACAGTAATCCAACCAATCTAACCAATTAATTATTTATTAATTTAAGGTTTGTCTAATTCTGAATGATAAAAAAAGATTCAAAGAGGAAAAATGGCCTCTGTAAATGGCCTTTATAATTTTTGTGTTGTTTTGATAAATATCACTCTAAAACACAGGGTATGATGTGGTGCTGTCAGGCAATGTCTTCTCTGTCGGGACGTTGCATCAGGCTTAACTACCATCTCTGGCTCAGCCATGCATGCATGCATACTTCTGGCTTGTTTTCTGTTTGTAACTGCAGCAATTGTTTGTATTTTTTTTAACTTCTTAGAAACTAAACATGTTTCAAAACTTTTAGAAAGCAGTAACTCCAAAACTTGTGCTCATCTAGGCTCTAAATATGTCTTTTCTAGCTTTCTAAATGGTCTTATTATATTAAATATTATATATTGGTTCTGATTTTGTTTTTTTGATGTGATGTCTGTCCTACATGTGTGTTCTGGCTGCAAAATCAATTTACCTCTGGGGACAATAAAGAATTTGAATTTGAATTTGAATTCAAATTCTCTTTAAGGTTATCTTCTTAGGAGAGGGCTTGCAGGTGATTGTACTTTTGCATGGTTCATATTTGCTTTTAAAATGCCTTTATTACAAAATTTTGATGTTAGATGCACTGTCATGATTTAGAATTTAAGTGTGTGTTTAGTTCTCTGCTTCCAGGGCTTATACTATACCGCTGGTATCTGAAGTGTTATCTGAAAAAACCCTTATGAATATGAAAAAAATGAATCCATCATAATTTTGTCTCTACTCACAGCATTTGTTCTTGGAAACTAGTCGTTTACAGAGTACAGGGATGGATTCATAGTACATGTCACTGTTCTTTGTACACATTTAAAGGACATAATGTAATTGTATGTAAACGCTATGTTTCCCTGTCTTTTTTCATAGGTGACAGTGCAAGCCACTTGTATCACCCTGACTGCAATGAGCGGGGATCGCTGCTATGTGACAGTCTACCCTTTAAAATCTCTGCGCCACCGCACCCCAAAAGTAGCCATGATTGTCAGCATCTGCATTTGGATTGGTATGTTGTGACATTCTCCACATTAAATAATATATTTGCTCAGTCACCACAAAGTTGATGAGAACCCAAACCACTTTTTCACAATATGTGTATAAAAGAAATGACCTATGCAACTTTAATTAATGTACATTTAATCCTGCCCAGGTTCCTTCATCTTGTCCACTCCAATTTTAATGTACCAGCGCATAGAAGAGGGTTACTGGTATGGTCCAAGACAATACTGCATGGAGAGATTTCCATCTAAGACTCATGAGAGGGCATTCATCCTCTACCAGTTTATTGCAGCCTACCTGCTGCCTGTGCTCACTATCTCTTTCTGCTACACTCTTATGGTGAAAAGGGTTGGCCAGCCAACTGTACAACCTGTAGACAACAATTACCAGGTATGGACAAGGTTTGTTTTATTTAATGTTTAACTTTGTTAGAAAGGTGTGCAAGCACCTACTACTAGTACCTTTCAATCAATTAAAAACTAAAAGATCTTTTCTCTTTACAATGTCTTTGAAATAGTCTTTTAAGTTATTTTTGGCTGAGTTGGCAGTTCAGTATCAGTAAAAGCTCAAAGACAGCCCTGCACATAAGGTCTTTATTTCTACAATTGTCTCTCAGTGTAATACCTTGTTTATTTAGTGCTAAACCAACTACTTTAATGTTTTGAACCACTTTGAACACTAATAAGATGTACTGCATGGTCTGTTTAATTAACATTGTCTGGCAGAAGTGTTTTCAGGAGTTTGTCAGCACAAAAAACTCAACCAAATAGAGAGTAAAATACATATCTGCTTGAAAGAATAATGGCTTCAAGTTGGCAATTATGTATGTGTTAACAGTTGTAGCGACATTGTTGTGTTACAACTTGTTTAAAAGCAAAGCAGCACATCACATTTAGGTAATAATTTATGATAGTAATTATCCATTTTGAACATATCAGAAAAAAACAAAACAACAACAAGCAAAAGAAAGCAAGCAGATGAACGGTCCACCACGTTCAAACACAAGCTACATTTAAGCTTTAGAATTTGATTTAATCAAGGGTTGCACCTGAAATGTTACACATTAATATCATAATAATTGATGTTACATTTATTACATTTTGCTACATTTATGTTAATAAAGATAATTAATGGATAATTATGTCCACATGGAAAGATGTATTTGTTGGGGCATTTAAAAGCTAAGCTACAACAAACACAGATACATACCAGCAGAGCATGCTTTCCATTTCTAGTTCACTTACAATTAACATCTACAGCCAATAGGAAATGGAATTAAAAGATATTCTATTTTGTAATTCATGCTTGCTATATTTGCAGTGTATGAAATGATCAAGCACCAGTAATATTAAGCACTGGTGGTACTGAAGTGGGCTTGAGGGGGGATCAAATTCTGCTTGGGCCCCAAAAAGGTTTAGCCAGCCCTGAATATAACATTTCCGGCATTAAACTGGTAATTGTCCCTTCTGTACATTCGTGCCACATTAAATCTATCTATGCCTAACCTCTATTTAATATGTTGTTGAGGTTGTGTGTTCTCAAAATACAACACTGCCATCAGTGTGAATTGCTAAATGCTAGTTTGGTTGGTGAGTAAATTGTACGCCTAGGTAAATAGAAAGCCGGCTCCCAAAAGACCTCGTGCTGTGTCCACATGTTCTTATGGAACCATTAAGTACATTTGCATAATTATAATTTAGAATAGTTGTCAAACCAAATGATAGACCTCAGGGTGGCTACATCCGGTCCAGAGTTTCTCCAGTTGCTACTCGTGCTGAATAAATACAGGAAACACAAACAGCCCAGATGTCAAAAGTGAGTGAATAATGCAAAGGAAATGCAAACTTTCAAAAGCTTGTCTCTTCTGGTCTCTTCCTCAGGTCAACCTCCTTTCTGAGAGAACAATCAACATCAGGAGCAAAGTCTCCAAAATGGTGGTGGTCATAGTCCTCCTCTTTGCCATCTGCTGGGGTCCCATCCAGATCTTTATCCTTTTTCAGTCCTTCTATCCGACCTACCAACCCAACTACACAACATATAAGATCAAGACGTGGGCTAACTGCATGTCCTATGCCAACTCTTCAGTCAACCCTATAGTATATGGCTTCATGGGAGCCAGTTTTCAGAAGTCCTTCAGGAAGACTTTCCCCTTCTTGTTCAAGCACAAGGTCAGAGATAGCAGCATGGCTTCAAGGACTGCCAATGCTGAGATCAAGTTTGTTGCTGCAGAGGAAGGCATCAATAATAATGGGGTAAATTGATTCTGATTATTAATTGCAGAACAAGTTTATCCCAAACTCTGAGTAAATTATGGATGTTGGCCATGAGTTCAAATCTATTTTCATAGGGACAAAATAAGCTTGTTAGACACCAATTATTTGAACATAAAATTATTTCAAACAGCACTTTTCCAGACATTTCTACAAACATTATTCTATGTATATGTTACTTGTGTTATTTTGTGTAAATATGCCTGTAAGTTAAGCTTTTTATGTATTTGTCCAGACTCTGTGTGGGTGTTTGACCAAAGCAGAAAATTGTGTTTTCAAAAAGTGCCAACTGAAGCAATTTCCAGTGAGAAATTCATTTATTCCATCTCCACCCCATAAACAACTGAGAAGCAGACATTAAGGTTCAAAGCTAATGCAGTTTAATGACATGATACATTTTGGGATTTGTGAAGTCTTCAAATGTCAAATAGCAACATTCACGGCCATTTGGGGTTGAATGAGTGACGGAGCTTTCATTCATGGAAACAAAGACAGAATGTTGAAGAACACTGACTTTGTTTAGCACAAAATGCTACCTTTTCATTGTAAAGCTTCACCAACTGAGCTACCAAATAGCAGAGAGACTTTACAGATACAGAAAAGAGACACAAAAAAAGATGATGTTTGGGAAATTACCAGTGCCCACGTTGAAATCTAATTTAGATTCGAAGCATCTAAACTTATGCTTTGAATCAGTTACCTTGTTGTTTGTGCTTTCTTTTTTTGTGTGTGTATTCTTTTATTTATTTATATATATATATATATATATATAAATATATATATATATATATATATATATATTTATATATATATATATTATTATTAACTACTGTCTGTACCTGTTAGGCTAAATAATATTTTTACTGCAATAGTCTCACGTTTGTTAAATGCACTCATATGTTTTCTTGGAGTTCAACAATGAGATTGAAATTTTATGTCTAAATAGTAGGAATAGCCTCCTGGTTTAAAAAGATTGAGCACCTTAAAATCTGTCTAATGACCAGAAGTGAGTAAATCCTGGGCCTGATAAAAAGAGAACTGTCTGCAATGTCAAATGTGAATTGCATCTAAATCCAAATTTGGTTTAACTTTTAAAATGCAAAGGAAAAGGTCAGAGGATACACTGAAAATGATTACCTGTGTTTTTGTGTTTGTTAAATAAAGGTTTAAATGTATTAGCAAAGTACAGATTCAACTTTCTGTTGCTATTCAGAAAATTTCCCAACTTCTCTGGAATTTGCTTCTGTATTATGATGCATTGTGAAAGCAAAGCTCACAGTTTTCTTTTGCATTTGACACTTGGCTGTAGCTTTGTGTGCATAGATCATTCATGTTACATGTCAGATATAATAAACAGTTATTGTTATATTGTTATTCAAATGAAAGAATTTCCAACATGTAAATAGTAATCAAACAAATAAACATGGCTGCCTCACCTCAGTATACTGTCCAGTATAATTACACAAAATTAATATTTTTTCTTTAACTTATCAGATGTCTAACACTAACAATACAACTGATGCACACAAATATAGCAGCTCACCAGTTGGATGCATTTCTGTCTGACCAATATTTATCCTCAATGCTGGAAGGCCATAACAAATACACAGTAAATAGGACTTTTCACCCTCAATTTCACCAGCTGTGGACCCTTGAGTGCAGGGTGACTGATAGTTGAGAATCCAACAAAAGCCAGCATCCAGATGAACAAGAGTTTCTGCTGTCAAATGTGATGAGTGGAAACCGAAGCTTGAGCAGGGGTTACAACCGGTGAAGCATGGACAGTGTTTATCATTCTTTTATGTCCCACACACAAACATTCACATCTTTCTCAACACTTCCTTCTGACACAGACATGCATCATTCAGGCCATTCAGGTGTTGTTTATTGGAATCAGTTGTTACATTATCTGTAAGAAACACCCTTTTATGATCTTGTCAGACAGGCTTAAATAAAGGAGGCAACCCGTATGGTCTGTGCCCTGTTGTGAGAATACCATTTGAAAGCAAGCTTGTTCAGACAGCTGCTGTCTGGCTATAGAAAAACAGCCTATTATAATAAACCCAAAGAGCCTCTGTCAGCTCTGTCTAGCACTGTCTAGATGGAGTCCTTCTCCATTCATGCCTCAAAGTGACATTCAAAATCAGAACTCCAATTAGGATCCATAGAAAAATTGCCAATGTAATTCTCATTAGATGTACAGGCCTTGATGTGGGACTGTAGTTCTTTTAGCTGGCATAATTAGCAATAGATCACAAGCAGTGTTCTTAAGAAGGGGTTAATGTTACTAAGCTTAAGGATTAGACAGGATTTATATGTAGTCTTATTTTTTTTTTCTTTTTAGATGTATAAGTGCATTGGATTGGAAGCCTGGAAAACTGGGTTGGATTGCTGAGTTTATAAATCAAACCAGGTACTGGAGAGGCATCCCTGCTTTCAAATCACTCCTTCAGCGTCCATGTAAACAAGTCAGCTGGACTCTCTGATCAGACTGATTTCAGTCAGATAAAAGAAATATTTATTTATGTAAACGTAGCTTTTGATCATCCTCATTGCAATATCGGAAAATCCCCTATATGCAAATAAGTCAAGACAGGATTCACATGCTTTTTCATTATCCTTTTAGGAAAACAAAGACTATTTTTAGACGGACATTTAATAAAGATTTCTCAAAACAAAAAGAACTTAAATGTACAGGAAATAACACCCATCTCTCTTAGGAGCAATAAAGATGACAGTTATGGTGTTGAGCAGCAAAACATCTTACAACATTTAATCTAGAGGTTTTGGAATACTGAGGACAACTAAATTGCTCAGGCGACCATCTTTGTATTTTGATTAGTCTATAAAACATATTGACAAATTAGAATGATCTAATAGAGTTTTACAGTGTTTCTCTGTTTATATGATGTACATCATATTTAGTTTTTATCATAATCACTGATTAACTGATTTTACCAGCCATGGTATTAGGTGAGTGTTAGGCCAGTTTTAGGGGGTCTGAAGCCAACAAAAAATGTTCTTAAGCCCCCTTAAAAAATTATGAATTTATTCATTTTATTATTGTCATATTGGTGATTCTTTGAGCTGTGTTCAGCGATGTCTGGAACACAGCTCAGTGAAGTTTCCCATTTGAAGTCCCTGCAGCCAAATCCAGTCTATTTATCATTGATTCACGTTTTCATTCCCACCAGTCACTCTGACTGCAGCTGTAGCTGATTTTAACGTTATGAGTCCATGATCTAAATGGATACACAGGGAGTTTTTTTTTAATAATGCTTAAATTAAGCAGTAGCCACTAACTCCAGCTGGTTAACAGCAAAAACTTGGAGAGTATTGAGTTGCTTCCTGTTTTACAAATAGAATACAGGGTGTGCAGAATTATTAGGCAAGTTGTATTTTTGAGGATTAATTTTATTATAGAACAACAACTATGTTCGCAATGAACACAAAAGACTCATAAATATCAAAGCTGAATATTTTTGGAAGTTGGAGCTTTTTTTTTTGTTTTAGTATCTTAGGAGGATATCTGTGTGTGCAGGTGACTATTACTGTGCATAATTATTAGGCAACTTAACAAAAACCAAATATACAGTGTGTGCAGAATTATTAGGCAAATGAGTATTTTGATCACATCATCCTCTTTATGCATGTTGTTCTACTCCAACCCGTACAGGCTTGAAAGCCTACTACCAAATAAGCATATCTGGTGATATGCATCTCTGTAATGAGAAGGGGTGTGGTCTAATGACATCAACACCCTATATCAGGTGTGCATAATTATTAGGCAACTTCCATTCCTTTGGCAAAATGGGTCAGAAGAGAGATTTGACGGACTCTGAAAAGTCAAAAATAGTGAGATGTCTTGCAGAGGGATGCAGCACTCTTAAAATTGCCAATCTTTTCAGGCGTGATCATCAAACAATCAAGCGTTTCATTCAAAATAGTCAACAGGGTCGCAAGAAGCGCGTTGAAAAAACAAGGCGCAAAATAACTGCCCATGAACTGAGGAAAATCAAGCGTGAAGCTGCCAAGATGCCATTGGCCACCAGCTTTGCCATATTTCAGATCTGCAACATCACTGGAGTGCCAAGAAGCACAAGGTGTGCAATACTCAGGGATATGGCCAAGGTAAGGAAGGCTGAAAAACGACCACCACTGAACAAGACACACAAGATAAAACGTCAAGACTGGGCCAAGAAATATCATAAGACTGATTTTTCTAAGGTTTTATGGACTGATGAAATGAGACTGAGTCTTGATGGGCCAGATGGATGGGCCCGTGGCTGGATCAGTACAGGGCAGAGAGCGCCACTCCGACTCAGACGCCAGCAAGGTGGAGGTGGGATAATGGTATGGGCTAGTATCATCAAAGATGAGCTTGTGGGACCTTTTCGGGTTGAGGATGGAGTCAAGCTCAACTCCCAGTCCTACTGCCAGTTTCTGGAAGACACCTTCAAGCAGTGGTACAGGAAGAAGTCAGCATCGTTCAAGAAAAACATGATTTTCATGCAGGACAATGCTCCATCACACGCATCCAAGTACTCCACTGTGTGGCTGGCCAGAAAAGGTCTAAAAGAAGAAAAAATAATGACATGGCCTCCTTGTTCACCTGATCTTAACCCCATAGAGAACCTGTGGTCCCTCATCAAATGTGAGTTCTACAGGGAGGGAAAACAGTACACCTCTCTGAACAGTGTCTGGGAGGCTGTGGTTGCTGCTGCACGCAATGTTGACCGTGAACAGATCAAGACACTGACAGAATCTATGGATGGCAGGCTTTTGAGTGTCCTCGCAAAGAAAGGTGGTTTTATTGGTCACTGATTTGTTTTTGTTTTGTTTTTGAATGCCAGAAATGTATATTTGTAAATTTTGAGTTGTTATATTGGTTTCCCTGGTGAAAATAAATAAGTGAAATGGGTATATATTTGGTTTTTGTTAAGTTGCCTAATAATTATGCACAGTAATAGTCACCTGCACACACAGATATCCTCCTAAGATACTAAAACTAAAACAGCCCCAGTACAACTTCCAAAAATATTCAGCTTTGATATTTATGAGTCTTTTGTGTTCATTGCGAACATAGTTGTTGTTCTATAATAAAATTAATCCTCAAAAATACAACTTGCCTAATAATTCTGCACACACTGTAGATAATTTTTATTAGTATTTATTTTAGTTTCATAGTATATTTTCTTTTTATCTTTATTTTGTTTTATAAAAAACATTCTAAGTTAACAATACACTTTCCAGTCAGGCTGATTACCAGTCATACTTGCCTGATCTCTGTTTCACATATTCTTTAATCTCACAGTCTAACCATGGTGTCCAGTTGTGTTTTTGAGCACAAACTTCTTTGCTGGAGCATGTTTACACCACAGATGTGAAAATTTCCTCAAAAGTCTGTAGAGCATTATCAGCATTATGTTATGTTGTTTCTGATGATGTGATGGTGCATTCTCCCACAAAACTAAATATAAATGTTATTGGTGAGTTAGCTCTGAAAATGGAGATTTCAGTTCTTTAGCTGTTATCGTCAATGAAAAGAAAAACATGCAACAGGCTGCTTGTGGTGTTGTGGTTAGCCGCATCGCAGTTCAGTCTTGGCTGGAGCCTTTTTTATATGGACTTTGTGTGCACAAAGACTTCCTCTTACTTTCCAAAAAACAAAAAAAAAAAAAAAAAAAAAAAAGCATGCTAACTGATGAGTCTGCATTGATTCTAAAAGTGAATGTGAGTGACCCCAAATAGGAAAAAGCAGGTATAGAAAATCGATAGATAATTTGCAGGTCTTTTCATCTAAGAGGAAGTGGAATTAGGATTTATGTGTCTGTTCTATCCAAACATTTAGCATGTATATCATTACATCCAGAAGAACTCGGCAGGAACATGACGTCATGGTAATTTTCCATTTATTCCACATCGCTTTCTTGGGAAATAGCAGCTTTAATGGTGAACTCTGACAAAGTAAAATCTCCATTGTTAATACTTAGATGCAGCAATAATGAGACTCACTATTCCAGAAGATTTGCCAGTGAAGAAGCTGCACAGTTCTGTGGTGTGGAGTTTCTATTTTCTCCCAGTTAGAGCTTCAGTTGTCTGCACACATCAGAAAGCATGCATGTTAGGTTAATTGGTGATTCTAAACTTACCTTAGAAGAATGCGCACATGTTCATGGTTGTTTGTCTCACATATCTTTATGTTGGCTCTTTGATAGAGAGGCAAATTATGTAGGGTGAACCCTGCCTCTTGCCTGATAGCAGCTGGGATAGGCTTACACTTGTGCTACATGGTGTTTATTTATTTATTTTTTCATTTTATTTCAGTAACTGCAGTGTGTCTATTCAGCAGCCAGTTGATAATATTGATGAAAAACACATGCAGAGTAAAAGAAAAAATTAATAAAGGCTGCAGGAAACAATGGGATTTGTTATTGTGGGAGGCTTGATTCTACAGCATCTTATTTGGTGGATTTTCATGCATTGTCTCCAAATGCATACATTTTATGCAGAAGCATTTTTTTTACTAAAAAAACAGAGCTTGACTGAAGCTGACAATAAAAATGTGTTGATTGGGATTTTTGTGCATCTTTTGGAATTCATGGATAAATAGACCAACAGCTCAGTCAGTGCAGCATCTCATTTGATTAATGTTCACATTAATGGGGAAATTAATGCAGAAGCCAAGCTATATTTAAAATTCATTTCATCCAATTAATATCACTAAAGGTATTTTTCTAGCACTGACATGATGTTAATCCCGACCTAACACTGTAAAAGTTAAGCCATATGCCTGTAGATATATGTTATTATGAAACCAAGAAGAAGAAAATAATTGCTAACAGGATGGAAGTAAGAAAAAGCCTTGATGAGAAAACATGTAAGTCTTCAACTAGGAATCTCTTGCATTAAGGGCTACCTCCCACCATCCCCCACCTTCCTCTTTCTAAGCATTTCTGAACAGTTGAACAAGATATTAAAATAAATGTTTGGAGCATGTATTGAAATATGGGCACACTGGTGTCCTGTCAAATTAAAATAGCTTCATAAACAGTTAACACAGAAAGGAAAACATACTATTCTTACCTCTTTCTTACCTAATTTACACTTTGCCATGGGATTGAGTTGATATAACGCAAGCTGCTCCACTTGATTAATAATGTCACTATGCTGAACAAGTAGCTCCCACAGGAAATTAATCTTTAAATTAAAAATGTAACAACACTGCTGGAAAATGATGTGAAAAGAGGCTCTGTAGGTAAGCTATTTACCATTCCATTTAAAGTATCGTGACAACAGTAAATTGGAGGTGTAAAATTGTGGAAGAATTAATTTAACCATTACATTTCTATCACCACTGCATATCGGTAAGTGGAGTTGTACTGATGCAGAAATGAGTCTGATGTTTCACTTGTGAGCACAAGTAATCACTCAATGTGGGAGACATGAGCAATCAATCATATTTCAGACTCTCACTCTGTCTGATTTAAACTACCTTGAATAGGTGGCATAAAGAGCTCAAAGGGATGAAAGATGAAAGATTGATTTGGCTCTTAGAAAAAAAACTTTTTTGTGACAAGTATTTTCCCCAGTCAGTTCAATTACTAAGAAGAGCATGAAAGAAGTGCAAGAAACGATTTTAATCTCATGGATTGTTCAGAAATGCTTTCCCTGTTTGGCTAAGACTTCATGACTGCACTTTCTGTGCTTTTGTTCTTGTGTTTCTGTACAGTTGCTATAACAAATAAATGGATCTTTTGAAAATGGTTTTATGCTTAGGCTCTGCAAGTCAAACCAAACTCAAGTCACAACATGCATTTTATGTACATATATACACACTGACTGTTCATTATATATATATATATATATATATATATATACATATATATATATATCTATCTATCTATATATATATATATATATATATATATATATATACATCTACAGACCTTTTTGCAACATATGTAGATTAGATTTATTTTTGCATAATTTTCTGGAAAAGGGATCTGTGTGAAAATACTTCTCTGATGTTGTTAAGGGGAAGAGTTAAAATCAATAATAATCACTCAAATAAATTTGCTGCATTTAGTTGATCATTAGCTGAGCTGAAATATTTCTAACAGCAGGATTCTGGAAAGATGCGTTTGTTCAACGGGTTGCTGATCTCTTTTTCCTCCAACTGTGATCAGCACAGCAGTGCAATGGCAGAGTTTATTTAAAAGCCCACAATTTGATGGCATACGGGTATGTTTTATTATTTACCACTGGCCCATTTTTTTGTTTCAGTTTATTTGAATTAAACTGAAAGAAAAATAAAAAGTTAAAACACACCAGACAAAAACTATGAGAAGAATATCAACGGCGTAATATCCTGAAGGGCAACAAGAGCTCCTGAAGGGGGAGACAGAGTGTCAAAGTCACTCAGGGAAAAAGTAGGATGTCTGGCAGAGGGCTGATGAGCTGTGGTAGTTTTTCTTGGCAATTGTGCATAAAAAAAAAAAGCAACTCATACGTATCAAATTTGTTTTGTGAAGACAGAGAAATAACCATCGCTCAAACTGCAACAGAAACACCAGTGAAGTGGTTGACACCACTGCTACTGCTTTGGCCCCCAATACCTCATCAGATGATCTGTGGGGCTTATGGGAGAGGCTCCCTGATGTGTAATAGAGCAAGTGGATGCAGCTGAAAAATTTTTCATTTTAGACGATTCTGACATATTGTGTGAACTGGCTGATTCAAATTTGTATGCTACAAGCAGGAGGTTTTTTTTGCCAAGTGGGGTTAGAACCTCCTGTCATAAATATAAAATATCTAACAAAAATGAAAGATATATGACTCTAGGTGGCATTACTTAAAAGAAACACATAATGTAAAACAGCCTTGGCTCAAAATTTCTAATAAGATTTTTAAAGTAGTGAGCCTCCTTGAGCTGTCCTCACATTTAAAGTCATGAAAGGTGCAGCTGCTGAAATCTAAACCTTCTGTTGTTGCGTTCTTTCATTCTTTCTTTGCAAGATGAGGAATGACGACAGTAGCTCAACACACTAAACTGTCAGCTGAGGGTTACAGGGGAAAATAATTGTCAGTGTCGGAAAGAGGGGAAAGGCAGGCGGTCATACACAAAGAGGCCTTTTTACCAGCAAGGAGAACTGTCTCACGTCACAACATAAGCAGGAAACCACACCAGCACCACCACCGCCACCTTGCCCACGGGACTGAATTTATGTGTGTGCAAGGGAGAAAGAGAGCGGTACAGGGTTTGTGGGAGGAGGGAAATGAGTAAGAGAAAGGGGCCTGGGACATTTAATGAAACCCAATATCCTGCCTGTGGTCTAAAAATAAATGGAGCTATGATCACATAAACACACTGTAGAATGTGTATGTTTTCATATGTGTTTGTATCTATGATGTATAAACTCTGTGAGAGAGGTGAATTCATTTTCCAAGTTTATTTGAACTTCAAATGATTTTACATCCCCTTTTTTGGCAGTACAGACGAACTTAACAGGGTGGGGCCACATCGAGTGGCACACATCTGCATGTAAAGGGTTAATGTCAGTTTGATTACAGAAACTATACAGACCATTGACTCTCTCCTGTATAGGCAATTTAATGGTAGACTGAGTTCAAGTAATTAAATGGTGAAGTGAGCTTTACAGCTGCATTTTTCCTGCAGTGTTATTTTAAGACTGTGTGACACCTGATAATTACTAATTGCGCACAGATACTAAGTTTCCATATCATGCACATAAACTGAAATATTAGTGCTGTTTAGCAGAACAGTTAACTGGTGCAGGAGTTTTCCACCACAGTAGTACCCATGAAGTACACAAATTTACCTTACATTACATTGTTAAATAAATATTTAGAAATTGTTATTTGCAGCAGTAAAATGACATTTTTAAAAAGGCTGAGAGGGTCAGTACAACCAAATAGCATATTCTCTTTTTTACTCCTCATTGTAGCTATCCATGAAGATTAGATTATATTCAAGAGTTCTGTGTTCATTGCGAATGATAAAATGACAATTATTGTGCCTTCACAGCAGCATTTCTTTTTCCGTTGAATTTGTTTCCATTATTTTGAGTTTAACATTCCCATCAAGCTTGAGGGTTATCATTACTTATCATAATCCTCTGTCATCGTGTGATAATTGATGGCCGTACCAGCATCAAAGTAGCTGGATGGTGTGTGCACTTTGTTTGCAGAACATTTTGTTGGGCATCATACTGACTCATCATTGCAATGATAATATTTTCCTTTTTCCTCTTGAAAATGTAGCCATTGTGTCAGCAGTGTTTGTGTTAGCAACATGTAAAGCGGTGTCCATGAAGGTGACAGAACTGCCACGCACACAAACACACAACTTTGACAGGTGAATTATCTCCTGTCTGTGGTGCAGCACCACTTCTTTCAATAACAGTGTTCAGGAAAGGAAATAAAGAGAGTTTCTGTCCTTTAGAGAGTAAAATATTTTACCATACTTGTTTGTTAAAGGATCTTGAATATCCACCAGTTCAGGCTTCACTTGTCATTTTTCACGCCAAATTTATACAAGGAGCTTTAAAAGGGCGACAGATCAAGACTGCAGGCTGTTTATCAAGGAGCCATGTTGTTCAGTTATTACACATAGAACAGGGTCTTGCTGAAGTCAGCAAAGCCTTTGCTAAAACAGACATTGTCAGGCTGTATTTGAGCTATTTTTTAATATAAACAGTAACACAACTGACATTTTCTCTAAAACGGGATAACAGTTGTCTCTGTATAACAGCAGTCCCATTACTCTTAATTTTCATAAACAAATTACAAAAGTGGGATATTTATTGGGCACATCTTAGGCTTTTGATCTTGTATTACACTGAGTTTTGTTACTTATCTATTGACAGTTAAACTAACTAATTAACTAATAATTTCACCATATATCATACATTTTGTTCCAAATTCTTTTTAGATTTTTTTTTCACAAATCAAATTGAGCGTGCACATTAAATATTTAGAAAATTCTCAGTTTTAACATATTGCTTTAAACTAACCAGTAAATTTTTGCCTTTTATTTTATTTTATTTTATTTTATATTTTGTATATTTCTGAGGACATTGGGCCTTTGCTGTTGCTGGTCCCAGATTGTGGAACAACCTGCAAATCAGATGGGCCTCCTCCTCACCTGTTTTTAAATTTTTTCTTAAAACCCACCTGTTCTCTCTGGCTTTTTGACACTCTTGAAATTTTTAGATTTTGTTTTATATTTTAACCTTTTTTTTTTCTTAATGCTTTAATTATATATTTTTTTTACTTTGCTTTTATTCTTCTGTACATCATTTTCGTCCACTGTAGTTATTTTAAATTGCTTTATAAATAAAGTTGGATTGGATATTTTTTTAATTGTGTATTTAAAATTTTCCACGTATTTTCAATAATGATCCAAATCAGCAAAATGTGCACTTTAATTCTATGTATGCTTGTTTTGATTCAGTCACCTCTCAGATATTTCTTTTTCCTGCTGTAGTTACAAACCTTGTCCTCGGTAACAGATGTAAAACATCCTTTTTTGCCACTGAAATGTTTTTATTACTTTTCATTTTGTGGTGATGTTAATAAGTTATAGGGGCAATTATAATAAACTAGTATACTGGTATTTATCAGCTTACTACAATGTGAGACATGTGAGTCATTCCACACACCAAGCTAATGAGTACAGTATAGTACAATACTATACAGTGCAGTACTACAGAGCAGTACGGTACAGTATAACTGTACTGTTTATAATAATACAATGACAAACAACACCATAAGATCATTTTTAACATCAGTACTTATGTTTTGTCTAATAATAACAGTGCTGGGCTACCACACAACACCTGCTAACTGTACCGTGTGAATAGTTGCATCATTTAGTGCAGGGGTTTTAAAACTGTGATCCTCGAAGGTCACCATCCCGCAGGTTTTAGGTGTTTCCCTGCTCCGAAACACAGTTGCCCTTGAGGACCAGAGTTTGAAATCCCTGCTCATTTTGCATTGTGTAGGATCAGAATATTGCATGACATTTCAATTAAATGAGAAAATATAATATTACTAAATATTAAATAAATATAACATCAATAAAACTTTGCTCCTGTTAAGAAATTAGAAAAGAAATGAGAAAATGTATGTTTTGTTTTATTTTATTTTATTTTATCATGAATGTAATTTTCCACACCACTATACACTATTAAGCCATGTTTTTTTTTTATTGAGACATCTCTACTGGCTGTAATTCCAGGTATTTTCAAGTAGTGTATTGTTAAGAAGGACTAATTAATAATAAAGACAGACAGTTCAGTCTATTTCTTATGTGACTAAATGGTTTGACTTCACATCTTTGTACTCCGGCCCGTGGATGATTTTTTTTTTTTTTTTTTTTATGCTTCAGCGCTAACACAGAAATGTAGCACTCATCTTATGTTTGGCAAAGGCATGGTAAGGAACGTCCTATTTGCATTGACTTTGTACTTTCATGTTTTCAGTAGATCCATATGCATGCTTCCTTGTGCACGCAGATCAAAAGCTTGAGACATAAATTACACTCATGTAACAATGAGGGTAAATAACCCTGTCAGTTTAAAAGATATAAAGACATTATGATCAAGAGAGCCCTCCCAGGTTTCTTTAAAATATTCAGGTAACCTCTACTTACACTCCTTACTGTAATCAAACTGTTATACAGCACTGAGAATGTGTCATTGTCTGCATGTTTAATTTAAATGTGTAAATGTGTATGTGTGTGTGTGTGTGTGTGTGCTTGTGAGGGAAAGGTTTTTTTTTTTTTTTGTTTTTTTTTTAATGCTAAGTTACCTGAAGCAGAGCAGGTATTATTAGTGATGGTGCCAAGAGACATTTTAAATGCAGCCTCTCTGTCTGGTACAAACAGGCCTGTCTAAGCTACATTCAGAGCAGTGTGTCTGTGTTTGTGCACATTACTGCAAGATGAATAGGTGTGTAATAGAGGTGTAATACTACACACCTTTGAGTTCACCCATCATTGTTGGTTTTATATTTTATGTTTATTACATGTGCAAATTAAGTGTTCAATCCTCTCACCTGCAACTAAAGAGAGTTTCAGCCAACAAAGGCAGGGCTGGATTAAAAATGCAGAAACCTCTGGGCACAGAGTGACAGCGTGTTGAAGCCCCTGCCTCTGTCCTGTCCTACTGTCTCCTGGTGTACTTCTGCTCCTCAGCTTTCCTGGGCTGCCTCTCTGTATCTGTCTCTCCATCTTTTCCCTCTATGTCTCTCCTCTTCTTGTGATAAAAGGATGGAAACTGCGAAGTTCAGCTTAATTAAAACTTTTATGTACCTGAAATAAAAAAGATTAAAGAATAAATAAAAAATGCAAAGATTTGTATTTTTCTTTTTGACAAGGTTTCATGCTTGTGGTCTTCAAAGATACAACTGCAGCCCCTCTGCCATGTCTGTAAGACCTTCTGTGTCTGTCTTCCTCTCTGCAGAGGATTTTTTTGGCCTTTTTCTCCTCCTCCACTCTCCGTTGGTTGCACCTGTCTGTCTGAAGATGGAGTTTATATGTGTGTGTATATACATACATATATATATGTATATATATATATATATATACATATATATATGTATATATATATATATACATATATATTATTATTTTTTCATATTTTTCCAATCTGTTTTCCTTATACATGTTAAAGTTTTAAGATGTTGAACCAACAGACTGTTCATTGTTTTCAGTAAAAAATACATTTCCGTTGAAACCTTGGAGTTTACAGTCACTGAGGAATCATTTCCTTTTAAAGTGGCCTGGGATAGCTGTGCTCATTTGAAGACTTTCCATACAGAGAAAATTAAAGACACAGTACGGTATCTTTAGGTCTGACTGTTTGTTGTTAAACTAGGGTTTATTATATCATGGATCAATAAAACAAAACATCAAATAAAAATACTTTGAAGACCAGGCACAAATCATTTTAATTGATTTAAGCTGTCTCTGAGTGAAGGGGGGGGGGGGGGGATTCATTCTGTATACTTCATAAAAGGAGTTTACACAACAGCTCTGTGGGCAACAGATTTCAACAGTATGCTGCTCAGTGTGTGTGAGAAAGCGTTAACGGCTAGTTGCTCTATAAACACTCGACCGTTATTGTTCAGTGGGGCCCATCAAAAAAATTAAGGAAAGGACAGTAAGCTGACTTAACCAAACTCTAATTGTGTGATATATTGGCACATTTTCACTTGTTGTTCCAAACACAGGTCGCTGTAGCTAATTCAACTAGCTACATGCAAGCTCATGTCCGCTTCAAGCAACAACAAAACAATCTAATGGCTTAAGCATTTGTTGCTAATTACTAATTCCCCATGTCATAAACTAGACATTTCAAGCTCACTACATTCATTTAATGTGGCTATAAATAAATAAGTAAATGAAGCAAAGCAAGGAGTTAATTGTCCTTGAAAGTTTCAAGTTAATTCCAAGGACAAATAACTTAAAACTTCGGTGCATCTATTACATGCAAACCAACGACGCTATTACAAGAGCTTTTATACAAACAACGGCTGGCCAGCAGACAAATATTGTGATTTTCCATCCATCCATTTTCTTGCCGCTTATCCGGGGTTGGATCACGGGAAAAGCTAGAAAGCCCATCCCTCTCCTGGCCTCACATAGTGTGATTTTAAAAACGTAAAATAATCCACAACACTTGCAAAGTTGTCAAAATTTAAGCACAAAGTAAAACTTTAAGAACTATTTGAATATTGTTTTGATTTTAAGTGATTTGACAAAACATGTTATGGTCCATAAACTTCCCATGCTGCACCTCTTCTTCTTCTCCTCAGTCTCATTCTTCTTTCTGCCCATTAGAGACACAGAGAAACCATCAGCTCATCGATCACACTAACCTCCTTTGTGACCTCTCGCCAAATGACGCCCCTAGAAAACCAGGTCTGCTCCATGCTGCTCTTTGTTCTCTTCCTGCGTTACTCAGAGCAGCATTGTGATACACTCAACAAGTGGCTCATTTAGCTGCAGCAGCAACAGCAGGCCGGCGTGTTGAAACACACATCCTGCTCTAAATCAAGACTTCATTGCAGAGGGATACAAATAGTTTTCAGTGTGCATTTTGGATATCAAACTAATATGTGTATATGTTTATCTGTTTGATAGTAACATGGCATCATTTTAAGTTTGCTATCTGGGTCAAATGAAAACCTTAATTCTCTCAGTTTTCTTTCCGCAGGGCAAAATTTATTCAGGACAGATGAGAACTCTTTAACAATTAGGACTGCTCTCGTATACATAAAAATATTTAAAGTTGTTCTAGAAATAGTTGCGCTTTGAGATTTGTTTAACTTTGCAATTGCATTTTTTTGTTTATAGTGCAGCTCAACCAGCAGTTGAAATAAATAGCTGGCAAACTACTAGACATGCCAGGGGAAGGAAGGGAAATGACACTAGGACAGAACAAATGGAGAAAAATGTCACAAGCTAAAGTGTTTTTGAGTTGAGAAATCAATTCTTATTCACAACATTAATGTTGGTACATGCTAATGCCTTTTTGCATTAAAAAGATAATTTAACACAGAAATATTGATGAATATTAAATAACCAATTTGTGCTTATGAAAACATGGCAAGTAATAACCTTTTAGTTCTGCATGAATCGCTATGACCGTATGCATAGGAATGCAAATTAACCCAGTCACAGGAATATTTTGCAGCTGTCTTTCATAAATAACAAGCAGGGAAAGACAGAAAGTCTGACAAAACTATGAATCATGATGTCCTGCAAATGTTCACACATCAAATTAACTTTAAACTCAAATATGTGTTTTTGCTTTTGCTCACGTGTTTGTACCAGAGGTTTGCTTGCTGGAGAAGCAGATATTCATTGGAATCTCCCCACAATGGGCAATTATGACTCATTCACCTTGAAGACGAACATTGTTGATGGCTGAGTCACAGTGGTAACACCCCTGCACACCCAGCAGTCCCTCAACCAGTTTCCCACAGATCAGATAGATATGCTCACAACAAATTCATGTACTGGCCTGGAGCACATTCATGTCAACTAATTTAAATACTATGTGCATGTACTATTTGATATGTGCATGCTAAACATGCTTAAACATCAAATTATGAACACTGATCACATGTAAAGTAAGGCACGTTTATTTGTATAGCACATTTCATATGCAACACAATTCACAGTGCTTTACATAAAACATTAGAAGCATTGCTGTGAGGCGCAGAAGAAGCATTGAACAGTGTATTAAAAAATAAATAAAAGACAAAATCAGATAAAGCTCAACTAGAGTAAGAAAAAAATTCAAGACATAAAAGTTACAGTGGAGGGAATTAGCAGCTGCTTTGATAAAAAGTGGCAAACAGAAACATTTTTAACCTTGATTTAAAGCAGCTGAGATTCAGCAGATCTGCAGTTTATTGGGAGTTTATTCCACATGTGAGGAATAAAAGCTGAACGTTGCCACTTCATGTTTACTTCCAACTATGGGAACAGAAAGTATATTTGACCCTGATGATCTGGGAAATCTGGTTGGTTCATCAGTCTTTTAATTTTTAGAATGTTCTGGCTTCATAACGTCATGTGTTTTAATGATAGGTGTCTTAATGCAACTGTGGAAATTCTGGACCGACTCCATGACAACTCCTGGATTTTTTGAAGTCCCTGACTGTTAAGTAGGTAGTACAACAGGTATGTTGTTTTTTTATTGAATTGTGACTGATGTGAATCTTCATTGTTGCAAATTATGCACTTCTCTATGAAGTGGAAAATGTATTTGAAGGGACTGATTGTGTGGGCTGTTCAAAAGAATTGCTGGCAAATCAAATGTCAAGTTCTGTTATTGTGTTTTAGTTAACTATAACTAGAGTGTATTTACTAAAAAAAAAAAAAAAAAAAAAATAGCTTTTTCTAAATATTTTCCTACTGAATTATTAAACTTCCTGAAACTAATTATTTTGTTAGATTAGCCTCTTTTTAGACGAAATCTGGAGACTTTAGGTTTGTTGAGTTTAACTGAATTAATACGTGTTGACAACAGTGGTGTCACTAGTAAAAGTTGTGTAGACATTATTTATATACTTTGGGGGGGGAGACCTCCTTGTTTGAAGTTAAAAGACTATGGGGATTTAATTGCAGCAAATACATTGGATCTCTCTCATCAGATTTAAACCAGACTTGTTCTAAGAAAATAGTTCTGTGGAAAACATCTGAAAGAATTTACCAGTGTTCCAGATATTCCAGATATGATTGTGAAACAGGAATATTTGTCCACATGTCCAATACATAGTGATTTTATTTATTATTATTTTTATTTTAAGGATATTTTTAAATGTAACAATTAACACGAGACAGCCAGGTTCTCAACATGACAGATAGCAAAGCAAAACTACTGTAATTGCTGCAACAAAACAATTTCACCACTGAGAGACTAACAAAGGTTATCTTCTTTATTTTCTATATTTTCTATATCTTATATTCTTATTCTTATTCTTATTCTTATTCTTATTCTTATTCCTCTTATTCTTATTCTTATTCTTATTCTTATTCTTATTCTTATTCCTCTTATTCTTATGAATCTGGGGAGGAACAGAATCTCCAAATTCGGTTAAAGAAACCTTATGTCAATAAAGGTAAACAAAACTGATAAACACATATACAAGTGATTTTATTATCCAGACATAAAAGTTGATTACATAATTTTGGTAGGCAGTTGTTTTTATGTTGGATAGAGTTTAATCACACCGATTGATCGAATGACAGTAAAACTAAGTAAACTAAGTAAATATAATGTTTCTGTTTTGGTTTTTTTTTTTTGTTGTTGTTTTGTTTTGTTTTTTTAAGCTGGGTCCACCGGTTAAGGATATGTAATGAAATTAGAAAATGGATGGATGGGTGGATGGATGGATGGATGAATGGATGGATGGATGGATGGATGGATGGATGGATGGATGGATGGATGGATGGAAGGATGGATGGATGGATGAATGGATGGATGGATGGTTGTAAACTGGGTTTTTCAAGAGATATTTCTGTAAAACTTTCTTTTTTTTCTTTCCTTTCCTTTTCTTTTCTTTTCCTGCTGCAAAATTCATATATATATATATATATATATATATATATATATGTGTGTGTGTGTGTGTGTGTGTGTGTGTGTGTGTGTGTGTGTGTGTGTTTGCTTTCAAAATAAACAAAACAAGCATATAGAATCATGTGGAAATGAATGATTTACATCCAATTTTCAAGATGAAAGTTGACATTTTTTTTTTTTTTTTATCAGTAAATTACATGAGAACCAAGACTGACAGTACTTAAGCTAAATGTACTGACAGCCTGGTTGTATGGATGTAAATATCTATAGAAGACACACTCACGCTGGCTAAAAGGTGACAAATGAGTTCATGGAATGTATTTATAACCTGTGATTTGACTTTACATACTTTTAAACAGAGCACAGAACACCTTTCACAATTTTCCTGCCAGAACATTTTCAACATCTTCCACTGTCTGTGCCTTTCATCTCTGTGCATTAACATCAAAATACAAGATCAGAATAGCAGGTCCTTTTCAATTTAACATTTATTCACTTCAACGGTTTCTGTCAGAGCTTCAGTGTGGATCTGAAGTGTCCACCTGTCAGTGACAATTATTTCTAAAAGGTAAGGCATAAAGCGTTAAATGTAAGAGTCAGGTTCAAGTCAAAGACAAAGCAAAAAAAAAACAAAAAACAAAAAACAAAAAAGAACAAAAAACCTAAAACCCATTTTCTGTTTTTTAACATTGTTTCTCTTCAAATAATAATTACACAAAATTATTCATTGCAATTATGTTTTGAATTTGATCACTTTAAGTGCCTTTAAGCACCAAAGTGCAGTACTCTCTGCATCTCTCTGTTTAAATATCTTTAATTAAAATGCATAAAATTGCTCATACTGAGCCATTACAAAAGTAGCATTTATATTGGTGTTGTTATATGCATTAAACAGATTCTGTCTATATAGAAACGGATTATTAGTTTTTAATTTGCTATATTTTTGGTCTCAATTTAGGACTATTTAGGTTTTTAAATATTCTGCATTTAACTCAATCTCTAGTCATTTTATTTTTTAATTTTGCATCTCCGTTACACGCATTTTGTATAACTTTGCCTTTATCATTATCATGCTCCAACAGTAAAACCAGTGACAGGAGAAACAAGTACCAGTGGTCACTGGAATTCAATGATCTGACCAGCAGACTTTTCAAGCAAGAAAAACACTGCAAATTTTTATTATTATTATTATTATTATTATTATTATTATTATTATTATTATTGTTATTAATATTATTGTTATTATTATTGTTGTTATTATTATTATTATTATTATTGTTGTTTTGGGGAGAGCTAATATTTTGGTTATTTAATGTTCGTGGTCGCCAGGGGGGCATTGGTAAGAATGCAGCAGAGAGTATTCAGAGTTCTTTTATTAAAGGCTCAAATGAAACGGTTGATTGGGGTATGTGTGTGTGGTTCTGTAACACAGATACAAATAAAGAAATATATCAGTAGGATTCAATAAATAACAAAACAAACAACAACGTCACAAACGAGTGGCGCTATAGTGAAGTTAGCTTAGCACGGCTGGGCCATAGCATATAGCACTTAGCATATAACAGTAGCAAGCAGCTTATAAATATAGTGACAACACTCTTCTACTAAACTACATGAACTACACACGAACCATGAACAATATGATCATATATCTATTAGGCTGTATCAGTGCTTTAAACCAATACTCACTCTTTTATCACGCACACTGGCCCAACCACGCTTACTGTGGTGCATCGGAAAGGTATAAACAAACCCAGCAAAACGGTGTGCTCTCAACCAAACTTCGCAAGCATCTAGCCTCTGATTGGCCATAGTGGCTGTCAATCTAACTGAGAAGTCAAGGCGGGCCCAATCCTTCTTTACAGCCGCCCCCAAATTTGTCCATCAAATTTGACACCCTTAAGAAGGACTGGCTGTGTCAATGTCAGGGATAGAGGGCAGGGCCACTAGGCGTGCAACAGGTCTCACGTAGGTCTTGCCTTGGACCTGTACTTCAACAGTCCGGATCCTTCCATCCTGTCCAGGGAGGACGTTGGTAACATGACCGATGGGCCACATTGCCCTCGGTAATTGTGGGTCCATCACCATGACTGTGGTTCCAAGTTGCAGCTGTCTTGGGTCCTTGTGCCATTTAGAACGGGTCTGCAGGGTCGGGAGATAGCACCTGATGAAGTGAGCCCAGAACTGGTCCGCCAACACTTGACTGTGTCTCCAGCGACGTCGACTCAAAGGCTCTGCATCCACATACACAGCCTGAGGCAGAGATGGGTCAAGCCGCCCCATGAGGAGCAGGTTAGGGGTCACCGGGTCAGGGTCTGCAACATCCGTAGACACATAACCTAGTGGCTTGGAATTCAAAATCCCTTCCACTTCTGTCAGGACAGTCCGCAAGACTTCTTCTGGGACGGATTGGGGCTGGATGGTGGCATAGAGTGCAGCCTTGACTGATCTCACCTCTCTTTCCCATATCCCTCCGAAATGCGGTGCATTTGGTGGGTTAAGTCTGAACTGGATCTGGGATTTGGCCAGCTCATCACGAAGTGCAGGATGTAGGGCATCAAAGGCCTCTCTCAGCGAAGCCTCCCACCGACTCTAATAAGCCCTGCAGTGTTATCATACTCTGGGGCCAGCGTTAACAGCCGACTTGTTGTATGAACTGGCTTACTGGCTCTCAACAGGTTGTATTCCTCTGGAAAACTGTCTTGTTGGGCTTGTTGCAGGATCTCCCGCTCTGCTTCTTGACAGTCGGCAGCAGAGAGTGTCGTGCGATCCGCTGCCGCCCCATGGCGGGACTGGGCAACAGTCTCTATCAGTTCGGAGAGGGAGGAGGACTGGTCAGCCTGTAACTGCAGTGTGGTCTTGGTGGTTGTGGTAGTAAGGCAAGAGATGGCAGGCTTACGCAGTTCAGCATCAGTTTCTGGTACTTCTCTAACTGGCTGAGTGGGCCAGAAATCTGGTGCCTGCTGCAGAAAGGCTGGACCGTGTCTCCACTTGGTGCTGTTGGACAGTTCCAGCAATGCCCTGCCCCGTGTGATGTCATCGGCAGGGTTATGTGCTGAATTCACATATCTCCAAGACCTCGGATCCGTCAGCTCCTGGATCTCGGCCACTCGTGTTCCTACAAAGACCTTAAATCGACATGAGTCTGACTGTAGCCAAGTGAGGACAGTAGTGGAGTCTGTCCACAGGGTGACACTGTTAATAGTCACCGTCAGCTCTCGTTGCAGGAGTGCAACTAGTTGGGCGGCTGTCAGGGCTCCGCACAGCTCCAGCCGTGGCATAGACTGTTGCTTTTTCGGGGCCACTCTGGATCTAGCTGTGAGGAAGGCAGTCTCTACATGTCCCGCTGAGTCCTCTGTGCGCAAGTAGGCCACGGAGCCATAGGCCTTTTCCGATGCATCTGCAAACACATGAATGTCTCTGGAGCAACTTGAAGTGTCTATGGCAGAACTGACGTAACAGCGTGGTAATGTGACTTGGGACAGATATTGTAACTCTTCCTCCCACTCAGACCAGGGCTGTAGTACCTCCTCAGGGATGGATGGGTCGTCCCATTCTCGTTGCTTGTCCCACAAGCGCTGAACTAGGACCTTGGCTCGCGTTGTGAAGGGGACAATGAACCCCGAAGGATCATACAGACGCGCCAGCACTCTGTAGATATTTCGCATGGTAGGTGTGGGTGGATCTAGCTGGTGGTACTTGTACCTTAGGGTGTCTGAGTTACAAAGCCATCGTAACCCTAGAGCGAGCTCTTGCGGGTCCGCGCTTGACTCCTGGAGCCAAAGCTCACTGCTCTCAGACCTGGCTTCTCGGGGCAGATGTTTGATGGTTTCGGGGATGTTACTAGCCCACTGTCTTAGTTCGAAGCCACCTGCTGCTAACAGTGTTGTCAGTTTGTTCACAAGGTGCTTGGCTTCTTCTACAGTGGGGAGGCTTTGTAGACAATTATCTACATAGAATGATTTCTCAATTGTCACTCGTACATCCTCACCCGACTGACTGTGGTCAAACACATGCTTCTGCAGCGCAAACGTAGCACAACATGGGCTACATGTCGTACCGAATGGGAGGACCTGCCATATGTAGACACTAGGTGGTTGGTCTGTCTTCAGGTCTCGCCACAGGAAGCAGAGCAGTGTTTTGTCCTCAGGAAGTAGTCTAATTTGATGAAACATCCCTCTTATGTCACTGCTGACAGCTACTGGGTGTTCTCTAAACCGCAGCAGCACCCCCAGCAGGCTGGAAGTGAGGATGGGGCCGGGGAGGAGCAGCTCATTCAAATTGTCTCCTTTATAGCAGAAAGAACAATTGAAGACGATTCTATTCTTCCCATTGTGGCTCACCATGTGGTGCGGGATGAACCAGGTCTCCTTTGCGTTGCTCCACTCATCTTCTGAGACTTTTAGCACATAGCCAGATTTCTCCAATTTATCAATCTCTGCACAGTAGGCAGCCGCTCTCTCAGGGTCACGCAGTAGTCTTTTTTCGGTGCTGCGCAGATTGGCTAGCACTGCCTCTTTGGGTGCATTGAGCCGTGGCATATTCTTTACTCTGAGGAGTGGAGTGGCATAACGCTGGGTTCCCTGAATGTCCACACGTGTAGTTTTGGTCTCCAGCAGGTGTATTGCTTGCTGGTCTTGTCTGGAGCGCACAACCAACTTTTCGCTACGATAGGGAAGGACGTCTAGCTGCCACAACCTTTCCACATTGTGTAGGATTTCAGCTGAGGGTGACAGCGTGGATATGTGTAGACACTGCTGGACTGCAGACTGCTGGTCGGTATGCTTAGTGGGCCCCTGGAGTGTCCATCCTAATCTTGTCTTTACTGCTGCAGGGCCTCCAGGACGTCCCAGGCGCACAGGAGCCACAGGAGTGATGAGGTGCGGGTAATCTGACCCAATTAACAGCAGGGGGCGCACTTTATCTATTGCTGGGAGGGGGAGGCCTCTTAGGTGCCTGTACTTCCTCTGAAGTGCCTCCACTGAGTATGTGTGTTCAGCCAGGTTCAGTGGGTCAGCTGTGAATGCACCCTTAATTTTGAAGGACCTTTGTGGCTTGTCTACTGGGGAGAGGGTGAATGACACTGCTGTACCATGCAGGACTCTAACGTCTTGTCGAACTGTTCGAAGAGCAAGTTGTTCTGGCTGGCCGCTGAGTTTAAGGCTTTGAGCTGCCGCAGGGAGCAAAATAGTCCGCTCCGAACCATCGTCAAGTATCGCATAAGTCTCTAATGAGTGCGCACCATTGCGTAGTAGCACTCTGCTGATCTTTAACAATACTTGGTTACAGCCAGAGCGTCTGTCCAGGTACAGCACTTCATTGGTTGAGCTAACAGGGCTGGCTGGGCTATCAGTTGTAGGCTTTATGTTTACATCATGTAGAGCCTGCAGATGTTTCCCCTTACACGCTGGGCATGTTGCTTTCAGGCGACACTGTGCAGCCTGATGGGAATGACCACAGCGCCAGCATTTTCTGTTTGCCTTTATCCATGTTGATTTCTGTTCCCCTGTGAGCAGAGCAAAATTGGCACACTGGTCAAGATAGTGCAATGTATTGACACAATATGGGCAGTATGCTGTCTTCTCCGACTTATCGGTTCTGGGATGTGTTAGCTCTGCGGGGGTTGTATCCCTTGGCTTATGTGTCGTGTGGAGGATGCTGGTGTTTTTACTCCCCTTACTGTCATGGCGCCGTGCTGGTTTTGGTTCACTGCTGCTTTTCACCTCACTGTGCAATGACTCGTACACTGTCTCTTGTATCTTCAGCTCATAGTTGAGCCAGTCAGATAAGTGTAGGAGGCTTGGGATGGTGACACGCGTAGGATACAGGAACCGCTTAAACTCCGCTCGCATGTCTTGTGGCAGCTTTGACAGCAACCGTGTCACATGTGACCCGCAGCTCAGCTCAGTCTGTCCGCTTTCCCCCAACTGCTCCAGCAGGCCCACCAGTGCTCTCACTCTCAGGGCAAATCGCTTGAAACCAGTAGTATCGCCACGTGCTATATTTGAGGACTCCATCAGGTCAGCAATCTTTCGGAGAGCCAGCTGGTGCGGCTGCCCATACCTTTCGATTAGACTGTCCATTGTGTCTTTATATGGCTGTGGTGAGTTGGTGTACGAATCAGCAATGAGCAGGGCGTCTTCCTGCTTTAAATGGTCTACCAGAATCTGATATTTAAAGCGCTCTGTAGCATCTTCTGGCAGAAGGTTATCTAGAGCAACTTTAAGTCTGGCAAACTCTCTTGGATCCCCCTTTGTGAAGTTAGGGATCGTAGGCTTTGGACCACGATACACTGTTTCATGCTTGGCAAGGAGCAACTGCTTGGTGGGCTCTGACCCACGTCTTGATGGGGTATAAGGGGTACAGTACTCTGTTGTCTGCACATGAGGTATTAGGAGGCGTGGTTCTGCTTGGTGACTGGTTTGCAGCTGCTGAGACTGCTGCGATTCTTGCGTAGTTCTCATTTCCCTTAGCCGTTCGGTGAGTCCAGCTACCATATCTGGTGGTGGTGGAAGAGGTCGATCCACATATTCATCTGCTACAGGGGGCGGCGGCAGTGGCCAGTCCTCTTCAGCATTTGGAGCTAGTCTAGAGGTGTCAGCTGGTGAGGATAAAGGAGGGGGCCGACCATGGTCCTGATTTGTGAGCAGAGCAGAGTCTTGTTGATGGACAGGGGCTGACCTGGGTAATAGGGCTGGGGGCGTTGTCTTAGCATCAAGACGCCTTTGCATTTCCATCATTTGTCTTTGCATCCTCTGATTATCCTCAAGCACCCTGTGCAGGACTGCAAGGATTGGAGGTGATTCTTCTGCAGCTGGCCTGGACCTGGGGTAGACTGGGGTGCTTGCGGGTAATGGGGGTGAACGTTCATAATCATATGAGTCCATAGCCCCTGCTCCGTGTATTGTACTCCAGTCTTCTGTTAACTGTGGGGGTGTGAGAGGTGTCATCCTGGCAGCTCTCTCCACTGGCCTCCCCACACTGGGGTACGGTGGCTGCTGCTCATATGTATAATCAGCTGACGGCTGCTGTGCAGGTAGTGAGGAGACGTAATCCTGCATCCAGGTTGGTGGTCGTCTTTCTCGGCGTGGCCGGGCACCTGCTTCGATTGGAGTCTGGCTCGGGTCTGAATACATCTCGGTTTAATCCCCCGGTGGCCACGCTATCCCGGGTTTCGGCACCAATTTTTTGGGGAGAGCTAATATTTTGGTTATTTAATGTTCGTGGTCGCCAGGGGGGCATTGGTAAGAATGCAGCAGAGAGTATTCAGAGTTCTTTTATTAAAGGCTCAAATGAAACGGTTGATTGGGGTATGTGTGTGTGGTTCTGTAACACAGATACAAATAAAGAAATATATCAGTAGGATTCAATAAATAACAAAACAAACAACAACGTCACAAACGAGTGGCGCTATAGTGAAGTTAGCTTAGCACGGCTGGGCCATAGCATATAGCACTTAGCATATAACAGTAGCAAGCAGCTTATAAATATAGTGACAACACTCTTCTACTAAACTACATGAACTACACACGAACCATGAACAATATGATCATATATCTATTAGGCTGTATCAGTGCTTTAAACCAATACTCACTCTTTTATCACGCACACTGGCCCAACCACGCTTACTGTGGTGCATCGGAAAGGTATAAACAAACCCAGCAAAACGGTGTGCTCTCAACCAAACTTCGCAAGCATCTAGCCTCTGATTGGCCATAGTGGCTGTCAATCTAACTGAGAAGTCAAGGCGGGCCCAATCCTTCTTTACAATTGTTATTATTATTGTTATTGTTATTATTATTATTATTATTATTATTATTATTATTATTATTATTATTATTATTATTTATTAACAATGATGAGAGGAATATGACAAAGAACTTATGGTGTTGACTTGGACTCCCAACTCCACAGATCCAGTCAAGCTGTGTGTCTGTGGGATGTGCTGGAACATAACCAATCCACAGAGGCCCCACCCTGTGTTCAAAGGTGAACGGTCATGAGTGATAAATTAATGATAATCTTTTTTTGCTGCAGACTTGTGCTTCCCCCACACAAAGGGAATTGCAGCAAAGGTTATGGAAATATACAGACAGAAACGTTACTCATTGATTTTATGCAAAACCCAAAACTGATGATAAAAAAGTACACAGCTTTTGAAACGTTATGGTCTCATTGAAAAGGTTTTTCAACTGGCAGCAGTGAACTTATTAACATTAAAGTGCTTAAACTGACAAAGCACGAGAGTAGCTACCAGCTCATCTTAACTGCAGTTACTGTGCAGTTATTGATGAAATTTCCACATTTAATATGATATATAAACCCATATTTAATATCACTAAAATGTAGCATTTGTTACCATTTTCTTTTCTGCTTTTTGTCATTTTCAGACATATCTGTATATAAGTATAGATAATGATCTATGATAATCAGTTCATTTGAAACTTTTGAAAAATATGCGCACCATGTCTGGCCCTGAAAAATCAATATAGTGACTTGAAAAAACCACACCCTACAGAATGAATGTACATGCCTTGAAATAATGCCTCTTTGAAAAGGAGTGGGAGGAAACATAAGCTCATATCATCCCACCGGAATAAGGTTTATATAAAGGTATACACAGGTAAACATAAAGCATAATGTGTAACTTTTATATGTGAAATAATTTCATTTTTGTGTGTGAAAGCAGATTGCTAGCTTAGTCTATATTAGGCAAGTTTTTTTTTAAAGCTCATTTCATGTACAAGACAATTCAAAGTGCTTTACATAGAACATTAAAAGCACTACAGATGGTGCAAAGACAGCATTGCAACAAATGGCAAAAATCACAATAAATTTCTAATAAAATAACAAATTAAATGAAAATATTTAAAAGCAAGATAAGTTAAAAGTTTGTTCCACTTATTTGCAGCATAACTGCTGCTTCTCCATGTTTAAGTCTGGACTCTGGTCTGGACTAGTTTACCTGGGTCTTTGGATCTAAGAGCTCTGCTTGGTTTATATTTTCTGATGTATTCTGGGCCTGAACTGTTGTGAGATTTGTGAACAATCAGTAGAGGTTTTAAAATCTGTTCTGTGACTGACTGGAAGCCAGTGTAAAGATTTCAAAACCGGTGTGATGTGGTCAGATCTCTTAGTCCTGGTAAAACTAGTAGAGATGTTTAATGCTTTTGTTAGGAGGTCCTGTTAAAAGACCATTTCAGTAATCCAGTCTGCTGGAGATGAATGCATGGATGAGTTTTTCCTGGTCTTTCTGGGAGACTAAACTTTTAATTCTGTTTCTGAGTTGGTAAAAAACTGTCTTAGTGACAGCTTCGATGTGGCTGTTAATCGTCAGAGTCTATCAACACTCCAAGGTTACAAACTTGGTCAGTGAGCCAATGCTGACCCGCTTCTCTTTGCTACCAAACAGAATAATTTCAGCTTTGTCTTAATTTAATTGTAGAAAATTCTCCCTCATCCAGGTGTTTATTTCCTTCGGACACTGACACAGTGGGTCTGTTGGACTGACGTCGTATGATAACAAAGACATATAAAGTTGTGTATTGTTTGCATAACTGATAATTGATGTTAAAGTTCTGTAATATTTGACCCAAAGGACTGATCCCTGGGGAACTCCACAAGTCATAGCCACTTGCTAAGATTCATTGCCTCTGATGGGAACAAATAGCTCCGGCCTTCCAAATAGGACCTGAACCAATTCAGGACAGCTCCAGGAAGTCCAGCCCTGTACGACTGGATTCAGTGATCTACAGTATCAAATTCAGCACTAAGATCCAGCAAAACCAGGACTGATGCTTGACCAGAATCAGTATTCAACCTAATGTCATTTAACACTTTGACCCAACCTGTTTATGTGGTGCGATGAGGTCGGAAGCTGGACTGAAATTAATCAAGATTTTTGCTTTAAAAAGTCATTAAACTGGTTAAATACAACTTTCTTCTTTTTTTAAAAGTGAGGTTATAGACAGGTCTATAGTCGTTCATTATATACTGTATATACATCACTCCTGTCTTCTACTCTCAGTTCATCTCCTACTTTTTTTTAGTTCCCTCCAGGACCTTGCGCCTCTTTATCTATGTGACATGCTGACCCCTCACCAGCCCAACAGAGTCCTGTGCTCCTCTGAACAACACCTGGTGGTCCCATGGTCCAGGTGCAAACAGTGGGGTGATCGTACCCTTACAGTGGCGGGGCCAAAACTCAGGAACTCATGGACCTGCCCTGGTTTAAGGCCAGGCCGAAGACCTATCCACTCAGATCAGCCTGTGACTTTTAAAAGTGATGTCACTTGTGAAACAAACTGATATACATACATTTTTAAGAGTACTATATTTTTATTCTTTTTTTAATTTTTGCTTTTATCTCTTTCCAGCATTTTGATCAGCAGTGGTTGTTGTAAACCAATTTGTAAATTAAAATTGATTGATTGGTTGGTTGGTTATTTATAGAATCACCTAGAGTCTTTTTCTTTAGAAATGGCTTAATGGCAGCTATCTTTAATGACTTGGGAAAAATGCCTGATACCTGTGAGCTGTTAAGTCAGTTTTTAAAAAGTTGGCTGGTATCATATCCAGAATGCATGTTGTTGATTTCAGCATTTTACATTAGCATGATGGCAGTATTCAAAGGTCAAAATCTACATTTTTTTTTTTATCAGAAGGTGCCTTTCTGTTTTTGTTCTTTAGGTTTTATTGCAGTTTTTATTACAGATTGCAAAACTGCATACCTCACCCACTATACCAGAGGAACCACCTCAGGTAAACAGGTGATAACATATAACATTTATACAATCACGTTACAACATGTTAGCTAAAGTAAGGATTGAGTTTTGTTTTCCAAGAGTCTCCCACAGAGTCTGAGCTTGAATTGTGTTTGCATCTTGTTTAAAGTTCAAGAAAAAAGCTTTTCAAAAGTACTTTTGTATCTGCAGGCAAGAGATGAGATCATTGGGACATCTCTTTTCAGGTCTGTGTGAAGGTTTGTTATGTGTGTGACTTCATGAGAGCATATGCACCTTTTAAGAATTTAGTTGATTTTTATTTTTAATGTGCATTTATGATCATTACTCTAGATTTACCTTTAGCTAAAATGTTCTGACATATAATTCATTCCATTTTCCAGAAATGTTTCCCTTGCAAATGCTGTCACCTAAAGTTTAAGGTGTGATTGAACCACTGCCTTGCTTAACAGTCGGAAAAGCATTCATGAAACACATTTTTGCCAGTCACAGCCAATATGTTCAACTTTAACTTTGTCCGCCCACAAAATTTGCTTCCACATTTCATCTGGTTTGTTAAGACGTTTTTTTTCCCTCTGTCTTCTGTCACTGATTTTTTTGTGGTGTGGAAAGAAAAAAAAATTATTTTATTTCTTCAGAACAGCAGAACACTGTGCAAATTCTCCAATATAAATCTATTTGGGCCCACAGGATTCCTTATTGGTGGCAGAAGTTTCAAAACGTTGAAATTAATAAAACATTAAGAATGGCATTACAAATGGCATGACGAGGCTGTAGAAACAAACTAATTAAGGTTTGAAACTTTGGGAAAAAGGTGTGAAAGCTTAATTGTTTTTTCCAGTCTTTTCATGCACCTCTTTTCTTATTTCATACAAAAAAAGGAAAACTAATATTGCACAAAAGTGCTTAAATTGATCAGTGTGCATAAAATCTATACACACTAGCTTTTACTACCTAAGAATATTTGAAATGTTGTAAAAATATTTCTGAAGATCTTTTAAAACCGCAGAAAACAGGACACCAAAACAAATAACTGTTGTGCGAGGTCTGCTGACCTCTTTTCTATTTTCCTTTCTTTTTTTCTTCCATAAGGAATAAGTAACACAAAAACAAAGGTGCTTTGTGCAGCAGCAATCTCAGCAGTAACAATATATGTCCCTGTCAGTACCAATGTTTCTACATCAAGCATGTGTGGACGACAGAGCTGCACTCTTAAGCTCGGGTCTGCTGCATCTCTTCCCTGTTGCTTTATAATGAAGGCTGACTCATACAGAGATTAACTGTGATCTGGATTTTGTTAACCCCCAGCAGCTTCCCTTGCTTAAGATAAAGATTAAACATTTTACTATGGGACTGTAAGGTGGCTGTATTTTTAGTTCTCTCAGTTCCACAAGCCAGTTGATAGAAAAGACACCCAATTAGGCAGAAATAAATAGATGACTCTAAAATCTACACCCAATTACAGAAGAAGAAATGGAAATCTCCAAGAGGGAAACCTTGTTAGTGTAAAACAAAAAAAAAGTTAATCCATGGTGATAAAAGTTAGTGAGGGCTGAAAATAACAAGGGTAATCTCTTATGGATAAATTTCAAATGCAAACTTTAAGCTAGAGTCAAAAGTTGCAGTTACAAAGCCACCCAAACTAAAATGTTCTTAACCCCCCTAAAAAACACAAGTTTAATGGTTTTAGTATTGGCTTTAAAGACTGGGGTGTTAGTGATAGTTTAAGCTATGTTCCATGTCGGGAACCCAGCTCAGTGAAGTTTCCCATTTGCATTCCTGATAGCTGTCTGTGAGGTTTTTTTGTTTGTTTTTAAGAAGAAAGTAAGTAGTAGTCACTAACTACAGCTAGTTAACAGCAAAAACTTGGTTATTACTGATAAAGTAGGCACTCTCTGTTTCACAAATAAAACACATGCTAGTTCTGTTTAGTTAGTATGATGTTGAGCAAGCTCAGTTTGTTTCTCTAGCTGTTATTATTAATAAAAAAAAAAATAGCCTTATAAATCCCTGCATTACTTATGTCACCTGTATACAGACTGTGACAGGAAAGGGACGAAGAGGACAAAGATGAGGACTTGAGTCTGAAGGATTTAACAATACGTCTGAGCTTCAAAAATGTGGAGTTCTGTAAATATATTTAAGTAATAAAAAACAGCTCAAATTATGTTAATCTGTCCATTAGAGAGGACAGAGATCCGGAGACAATACAAGGTGAAGCAAAATATGAAGAAATGGGGCATCATTTATCATCTTCTGAGGGCTAAGCCCCCCTGTCTTTAAATCCTAGAGATGTCTCTGGTCAGGTTTTATCCGAATCAGCATAGCCACAGATTATTTAAACACCAAATGTGTTTGCTGAGGTCTTAAATGTTTGCTGAATTTTTCCACAGCTGGGTCTGGGAGGAATAATAAGATTATGACTTTATAGCCTACATTTATCACATAAATTTGGGATGCTTATTAGTGTTGGTCCAAATGAATGCAGGCGGAATGGGTCCATATATAAACAGTAATACAAGAATTTACCTTCCAACAAATCATAATTATACAATTTAATTCCCACAATTACAAAACCTTAACCCACCCCAAACTCTTAATCACACCAAGCCTAAAGAATCAAATAAATAAATAAATAAATAAATAAAAGATACATTTACTAATTATCTGATTGACCATGTCTGATATTGACGTGGGAAAGCTTTCAAACTGGGAGATTAAACCCTGGTAAATACAATAAAATAAGACCAAGATATTAGTAGATAGCCTGCCTTCAAGTCGCCCTAAAAAGAACAGCGCAGAGCTAACCGCACAGCTTTATTCTATACCAACTAAAGTTGGTGTTAAAATTAATCTGAAATTTGAGAAATTACAAGTTTTCCATGATTTTACTAACACTTGGACTAGCTTACGGGCCTGCAATTAGATTCTGTGAAAGTTTTCTGATTATTTTTAGGTTATAGTAAAACTTTCCATGTCTGGGGAAAAATACTTTCTTTCAAGCTGAGGTCAAAAGATATGACTTAAAAAAAATAAATAAATAAATAAATAAAAAACAAAAAAAGAGAAATCAAGGTTCAGAAATATGCTCAGTGCTAATTTCTCTAATTTACCATCAAGATTGTCTAGTCCAAACTATTTATCTTTTTAAAGTAAGTGTAAGAGAAGTTCACCACTTCTTTGAGTTTTATTGGCCTAAATTCAAATATGCCATTTTGTCTGTCGTAATGTATTCTTTAATGAGTTCTGTGGGATTTCTGTAATCCATACTGCATCTAATAATCTTTATCTTATCAAGCTGTGTTACAGCAGTGAACCCAATCCATCAATTACAAAACAATGAAGGTAAAATAAGAGAGCAAGGAAAAGTAGGTGGACTAATTGCAAAAGGGAAATTGCTCTCTTATAATGCAAATCCTAAAAAGACAATTAGGAAGGTACTAAACAATAGAAATAAACAAAACAAATAAATAAATAATATAACAAATGCCAGGAGCTCACTGCTCCTGCCAAATTCCATCAGCTCATTGATGGGTTAAACGCAGAGAGAGAGAAAAAAAAAATCCCAGTTTGGGATTAATAAAGTCTAACAAAATTAATTAAAAAATAAATAAAAACTTATGTTTATCTGTGATGAAGGGTACTTACAAGACTGTAATCATACACAGAATTTGTGCATAAAAAACTGCATGACGACAGATGTTTTTAAATAACTTGTAATCAGACATTAAACATCTAGAAAAGCTCAGATTCAAGGATATTTTATTTTAATTGTTGAACTTTATGTTTTGTGGAATTAAAGTCAAGAATTGATGCAAAATTACAAAACTGTCCACAAGTTATCATCCACAAGCTAACACAGCCTGCCAGGACCTTTAGGAAATGCAATTTGCTGTACATAACACGTTAAAACATCTGGAACATTAACACTGATTTGTATCAAGTATGGCCCATTGGGATGCATCCATGGGAATAACGTGATAGAGACATCTTTCTGATTGTTTTTTGGCAGTTTGTAAACTACACAGTAGCACCATTAGAGCTGTAAACTACAATGAGAATCTAATTTTATCACCTTCTTTATTTATATTATTTATTTTTTCTTTTCTCCATCACTCTGCATACACACAGCAGAGACATAAAAATTAAACTGTAAGATCAAGATTTCGTCCATGTCGAATGTTTCACTTTCACAACCTTCTATGTTGTTTCATAATAAAATAAAACAGTTTGCAGTAAACCATAATTAAACATGAGAGATCAGGATTGAAGGATGGGGGGTTCCTTTGGCCCACTGTATCCAACTAATTAAAGAATGAATATTTCTTAAAACACTGCTGAAAGACAATTTTCAGTGTGTATTGTCAGAGCTTCATATCTTCAGCCTTCACACTCAAAAACTGTACATTCTGGTTATTTACTTTCTCCTCCAGCATCATTCATGGAAAAGCTGGAAAGTATTTTTGGCACATCACTAAGTTGGGGCATTTTGTAACAGTTCTCATCCAGGCTTTCTTAAACTTTCTTTAACTCTTTTACTCTTTCAAGATGAATTCATACATCTGCAGTCTTTTGATCTTCAGTCCAAACCACAGCGATGACTCACGGGTAAATGAGCTGAAAGAGGTGGGGCGGGCAAAGGTGGTGGAGGGGAGACAGAGAGCGGACAGATTAAGTCGCATGGAACGGTTTGTGGCGGGGAATCAGAGAGGCATAGTTTAAATGAGACTGTGGGTGCTGGAGGCCTATCAGGCACTGCAGTTGCCTGCAATAACAAACAGAGACTGTCAGAATGAAGAGCGTGGATGGTGGTCCCAACTGTGAAGCCTTTTATAGTAGAACCTTCTCCAGAGATGCAAGAAAGAAGATGAATTTCATATTAACTCTGGAAAGCTTTTGGAAAACCAAACAGTACATGTCTGTAGAAGAACAGTAAAACGCTGTTGGATGAATTCTTGTGAAGTATGAAACACTGTTATTCACATTTATCAGGCAGACACTTTGTTAACTTAAAATCTTTCTCACTTAAACACCCATTTCCATCAAAGTCACATTTATAGACATTCTCATAGTCACAACTTTAACATACCTACCATTTCATCTTGAAATTGTTAAATGTTGTCTCAGGTACAACATTCTTTCTACATCATTTCATCCTGCAGCAAAAATACGTGTCAATTAGCAGCTCAAAGCTGTTCCCAAAAAGCTAATTTGTGCCTTTTAGAGCAGGTAAAAGTGGTATAAACAACAGCATTCACATGCTTCATTATATATATATATATATATATAAATCCTTTTATTTGCAAGGAGAAACATGTTTAGGAAAACACATCACTATCACAGTAAAATTCCTTAAAGGTTATGTGAAGAACATATAGTTGCAGATGACATGTTTTTCTGTTCAAGCAAACCCAGATGGTTGCAGTTGGACGCCGGCTGTCTGCCAGTCCACTTCACCAGAGGCACCACCATCCAGAGCAGAAATCTCTGCTGGTGAATGTCCAAGTACAGAGGAAGAGAAAAAAAATTCACTTCTGTTCTGATAAACATCAGTCATCATGGCATAAATAAATACTCAAGGATTTAGACCCTGTGGGGTCTTGACAATTATGACCTTACTACTGTTGCATCCGATCTTGTATTATGTTGTGTTGATTACAAAAAAAAAGAAAAGAAAAAAAAAAAAAAAAGAAAAAAAACGATGCTTGCCTATTTTCATTGAAAATCCTGGGCAATATTAATCTGTTTCTACAGTCACATAAAATTATTTAAAGCAACTGAAAATTCCCCACAACGTTAAATTAAGAGAAGCTATGCACATTTTTGTTTTTTGTTTTTTTTGTTTTCCTCAATTAAAATAAACATACTCACTAATAAAGACCATAAATTTGCACCCTTTTATTTCCTCATTTCTGTCTTATGGTTTCTCTGTTTGAGGTTGTTGCGGGGGATATGATGTACATTTCAGCTGGTCAAACACAGCACTGGATCAGGCCTGCCCAAACCTGTAATTAATGTGAGTAATGACAGAAAATATGATAATGATAATAGGTGAGTTTAGACAAACATGACAAGATCTACCAGGGTTGCAGATTTAACTGTGCAAAAGTTAGTGTGGCAATTTTTGTACTATGTGTTTTTGCGACTCTGCTGAATGTTGTATTTCTATATTTTGTGTAAATCAAACTGACTTGAAGTCACAATCAAAGCATTTGAACTGTAAAGACATGCAGCAAAGCATTATATGTTGCTAGAGGTATGTTGTAACATCACATAGCATTAGGGCCAGAAATCCAACTTTCTTCTTTGTAATATTTCTGTTCTTCATTCAAAGCCAGTAAAAAAAGATAGGTGTGTTCAACCTACTGAATGGTACTTTAATTGTTAAAGGTGTTAACATGAAAATGCAAAAAAGATTTTATTTTCTACTCATTTTTCTATAGCTGCTAATTCCAATTCAAGATCATAGCTGGACCTGCATCTTGTTCACACTGAATATATCAGCAGTCCATACAAACACAACAAGTACAATAAGTTCAATCCTTTATGTAATTCTAAAAATCTTGAAACATCATAGGATCTAAATGGACAAGAAACAATACAAACATCAACAGTTTCAGAAATCCTGCTGTATTGCTGGTCTTACTATATTTCATATTAAAATACACACACACACACACACCCACACACACACACAAATGGAAAAACAAAAACAGAAAACTATTTAAACTGGAATATGGCCCAGAATCCTAGCAGTATCACATCATACTGCACAGTTACTTGTAACAGTTTCAGTGTGGCTTCTCATAAAACCTACTTAATGGATTAAAACATATTATCATTTGGAACTGCAAATCTAAAGTCTTTTGTCCTGATGACAAGAAACTTTGTGCTCTTCTTGCCATGACAACTAGCACACGTTTGCAGTGGCATTGTTTTGTCTGGTTTTGTGCTGTAAAGTTGCTCCACTGATGTTACACATTTCAGTGAATTCACTCCTGAGCTACAGTTCATGTTCCTCCCTCTGAGCTTTTCCTCTTAAATAAAACCAGCATGTAGAGGGTCAACTGAGGTTCTGTGGCTGGGAGGATGTACCACTCTTGCATCCTGCTTTGTGTGTGTACGTGTATGCATGGATGTGAGTGTGAGCCTCACCATCTGGCCACCATCCGCCCGCCTGCGTCGAGGCCCTGCTGACAGTCATGACCAGCTGGCTGACTGGACAACAGTGCAGTTGTCACTGAACAGACCAGAAGCAGACGGAGGCGAGTTACCGTTGCGTCTGACCCTCAGTGTGGGAAAATATTGAGTGAAGAACTTGTCATAATCAGTGAGGATTCAGACTAAAGCAAATTGTGCATTTAACTGTAGAAAGCAAAGCCGGTATGTGTGTATACTTTATTCTTTTCATGTTAGCCTTGTAATATTACATGTAAAGCTCTCCAAAATGCTTAAAAGAAAAATGAGAAACATGGTGCGACTGTGATGTGTATTCTGTACATCACTCCTCTATATATGTTTTTATCTTTTACTGAATATGGCCAAAATATTTAACTGTGCACTGTGCAATCAAAATATAATTATTTACAGAAAATTGAAAAATAGTTTGTTTTTTTATAGTGAAACAAAATGACAACTTATAAGATATTTATTATTTATGCATTTAGATAAATATTTTCAAGTTTAATAAACAACCAAGCTGGATGTTTTTTAAATAATGCACTTTATTAGTTTAATTTATTTTAACAAGAGTTAAAATAAGATCCAGTTCTTCTTACAGAATTAAACATTATCAATCCTTCCTCAATACCTCGTGTTTTATTTATGGTGCATTATTTATAATCATCTTACTTATTTATATTTATTGATTCATTTTTCTTGTTTTTTACTGGCAATAACTAAAAGAAAACATCTAAATGCTCTGGGTTTGTTTTCATTTCATACCCCGCATCACTGCACTAAACACACTGGGAACACTGAAAGTTGCTCAGTGTAATTTCATTTTGAAGAAAACTAAACTTTCTTCTTTTTCAATGGTAAGATACTAGAGGGTTTTTTAATATTTTTTGTCTTTTATGTAACATGAAAACGCTTACACAATTCAGACAATTCTTGTTTGATGAATTAGTTCATTGTTGCCAGTTTAATCCTTTGAAAGTATTAGGACATTTACAGCTAGAGGAGAATTTCTTACTGAGTTTTTCTAAATTCACTTTTCAAAATGAAAATACACTACAACATCACTATGTTATTTTGCTGCATTAAAACAAAATCTATAACTTTTTTATTTTACTTTTCCAACAATCAGGTCTGGAAGTAGATGCCTACTGTATTTTCCATATATATTCAGCTGTGAATGAGATACGAGCAGTAGCAGCATTTCACAGAGGCATGAAACATCCTGCATGCCTGGCAGCGCCGGAGCATTTAAAGCCTCTGTGATATCTGCTGTGCAGTTGGCACGGTTTCTGTGTCTGACCATTTTCAAATATTGTGATGCAGATTTGAATACATGCTGGAAATAACCAAGCGGCTTATGCAGCTTGCTAGTGAGTCAGTGCATCATTGTTGTGGCTGTTTTCCTCAAAGCATTCCCTACAGACCTACATGGACCAGAGCATTGTAGAAAGATAACAAAGCATGGCCTGTGGCCCGAGCCCTGTTCCCACACTTCTACGATTAATTCACTGTGCTGGCAAATGCATCAAAACAATATTTGTAGAGGAATATATGCAAATTATTGAAAATTCTGAATAAAAATCAAAGTGGCATGTGTTCCACTGTATATGTGCTTCATTTTAAGCTTTCACAACTACTTGATGGGTCCAGTCATGTCTTGTTGAAGATACATCTTGCATGTTTTTTCACACATAAGCGGCTTTATTTTCTTTTCAGTGCTGTCTGTGTTTTATTTTCCTGTGCATGGGTGTATCAGCAACTTGTGCAATGAACAGTGTTCCCATGGGTGATGAGCTGCGAAACATGTTCATCGCAGTTGTGGAGCAGGAACAACCACACAATCTTGAACTACAGAAGGAAAAGAAAAACAAGCCACGCATGATTTTGTTTCTTTCAAAACAATTAACATTAAATGAAAATGTAGTAAGTTAAGTTTTGAACATCTGTTCTAGATTAATGAGGCTTAGTGGTGTTAAAACATTACATTTTTGGACACTTGTATCTGACTCCTTTTTGCTGGTATTTGGCAGAAAGTCGTGACACTTTCAGTGATCGTGTATTGTCTGTAGAGGAGAGCTTGGATGCCCCGGAGGTCTGAGGGCTGTGACTCATGCTTAAAGCTTCTGCGTCTGCGACATGGCGAAAGGAAATAAGAGCCAGATGCCAACAGATTTCCACAAGCACATGGCTCACACAACCTACTCTGTGTATAATTATGTGAGTGTGTGTGTGTGTGCAGTCCCAGCCGTCACACACGAAGGGTTCAGGTACAATTCAAATGATATTTCAGTGGCAATTTCATGCTAAAATCCTGACAGTGCATTTACAATTCAAAGAAACTCACCTTAAGGAGCAAAACAAGGTTGAGAAAGACATTTAAGGCTCTAACTGCAACAGTAAAGAGGGAGCTTGGGTCTTAATTGTTTTGCCTGCAACCTATCATTTTGTCATGGTTTTTATGATATTTTTCCAGTTTTTGGCAGAAGTGACAACATTTCAGCTAAAACAGATTTTACCAGCCATGTTTTAGATTAGTAGAAATTGAGAACTGGCACAGAAGTTAGTCTCCATCAAAAATATACTATGGTGAGATGCCAGTAAATCATCTAAAACCAACATCCAGCAAACAGAGGAACTTTAATCATCTGCTTATATAATGATTGAAAAGTGAACTTAAGAAATGGTTTTATGAAATGCAAGCCACTTCAGGTTGTGTCCAGTTTATTTATCTGTGGTATTCTTCTTGTTTTACTCATCACAAGGTGAGGGTTGAGGACCTTGGATAAAAATCCTGAACAAGACGTGAAGACGTGATCACAAATCCTGCTTCCATTTTAAAATGTGAAACAACTAAAACAATGTGTTTATGCAAGTGGAATTTTTATCTGACACAACTTTTAAAGTAATGCATTTTCTGCTGCAGATTTCTTTCATGCCCCCTCTCCATTACCTTCCAACCTGATCTCACAAGTGAATATAATGCAACATGCTACAGTTTTACAATTAAAAAAAAAAGGCAAACAATTACCCACAATTACTCTGTTTTCTTACACAGTTCCCTACAGAGATGTAGTTTACTTTTCCCTACAAACAGTTATGACATTGTTGCTTGGCATCTCACTACAGAATGATGTAAAATGTTTGACTGCTTTCATTTGGCCACAAACTTTCATAGTGGATGGATGGCAGGAGGCAATACCCACTGATTCCCGTCAAAGAGAGCACAAGATGCTCATCCATGTCAATGCTTTTCATTGTCGTTTGCTCTCATTTGAGTGATGATTGAGGTTTTTTCCTCATGTTGCATTCCCTGTCATGCCTAGTGGATGCTTCCCTTCACAAAACAAGAGCCTTAGGCTGAGGATGTACTGTACTTGCTTTTGTTTTTGGTACGTGTGTATCATGGCTGCCTCAAGTCTTGTGCATTTTTTTGAAGCGTTGCTTGTGTACGTCCTCAGAAATGAATGCTATGTGTTCACAAGTTGCAATGTGCGAGGAAATGAAAGAGGAAATGTGGGCACCAGTTCGGCCAGATGTAAGGTAACAGACTCGAAGACAAGACACTGCGTGTTTGGTTTTCAAGTCTTGTGAGCCATCATACTCTTGCACTGTCACCAAGTTTATAGTTATTTTACACCCTACAAAATTGGTGTTCTGCAATTTAAGAACAATGGATTTTCAAAGTTTTGGACATGTGACATGTGACGTGAATCTAGTTCAAGCACATGATGTTTTTTCTAATCCTAACTAAATGCTTTTTATATCTTGAAACCGAAGTACGTAATTTAGGCTCCAAACCCAGCCACAAGTGAAAAGGAAAATTATTGTAAGAGTCCTGTATCAGACCGTGGGTAAATTCTGAAATCATGGACGACAGTTTCTGGTTCCACCACTGCCACAATTTACAACCTTCAAAGATGTTTTCCACTATTAAAACTCTTAAATATTCTTTTGAAGACAGTCACATTAAATGCCTTGACTTTTGCTTTAAATTACTTTTTTGTGGCCATTATGATTATTCTTGCTGAGATATTTAATGTCAACTTTAACTTGTTACTATGAAAACTCAGTATGACTTTCAAATCCCAGACGTCGGCACATAATTTCATGATAATCTGTTTTGTAAAGTGAGAGATATTCAGGATAAGTAAAGACTCTGATAGACTGTAAGAGCTTGAAGAGAAGTCATGGGATCACTTGAGTTATTTAAGTGAATTATTAAGTTAAACTGAATATCTGTAACCAAGTTAATTTAAATTCATATCGTAGTATTCAGGATATTTTCCTCAGAGTTGCACCTGTCACCATCACATGGTGAAAAAGGGGAGAGTTGATTCTTCTGGGGATCAATCATGGTCAGTACTGAGTTTCATCATAATCCAACCACAAGCTTGTATTCAGAGGCAAAAATGGTGGACATTGGTTTTGGCACATAGCTTAAACATTATATAATTCTTGAGACATTATTTAATGTTAATAAAATCTGGTTATATTTATATTCCTATTAACCTAAAACACGACAATCACAATCTTCTCCTCAGGCAGTTTCGTTTACATGGAGGCTCCATTGAGCAACACGGTACCTAATCCAGGTAATTTATATATTATATACAATACATTTGTAGAACTGTACTTTAATTCATGAAGACTATCTTCTTTATATTTGTCATCACCATAACTAAACCCCTGAGACACAGGTGTCAACCTAAGCCAATTAATTGCTTGAGCTGCTGTTTATGCACCTATCTGTTATGATTATTGTTATCTTAAGGTGAAAAGATTACTGAGTGTCTTGCTAGTGAGAAGGGATAGTTTGATTGGCCAGAGGACTGAAGATGGCTAAAGGTAAAACAGAGTGAGGAGAGGGAAATATGATGGAAGTGCAGTTTGATGGATGGCTGAGAGTCAGGGAGGCAGGCAGTGATTGGCAGTCAGGGAGAGCTGGCATGGCAGGCAGGGGAAGGGGAGCCTACAGAAGGAGATATGGAGCTTGATGAAGCCGAACAGTCAACACATTCTCACTCCTCAGTCAGAAAACCCAGGGATAATATTTTGCTCATGAGTCACTTTTTGCTGTCATTTTAAAGGTGAGGGGGTAGCGATCCACACCAGCATTTTTTTTTCTTCTTGTTTTTTTTTTTTTTGAGTTTGCATTTACCTACTGAGGTGTAGTGCAGGAGCCCAAACTGTCAACATGGTTACACAGAATTTAAATCCTGAGAAAGAGCTTCACTGTTACACTTTAATTTTCATTTCACTTTAATTCTCTGTTTTTGAAACGTTTGAACACAAACACTTTGTTAGGTTTGGGTTAAAATGCATCCTTTGACAAAAATTTTACACACAACATACATCTCCCATCTCTCATACATTTTCTGGGTTACCATGGAGACGCATCAAGTTGTTCCAATCTCACTGTCTACATACATCATAGATCTAATAAACTTTTTCACAAGCTGGCTGAAAAAAAAAATACTCCTAATGTTAAAAAGAGATACTAAAGTGTCCTGACTAAGTGTGGGGGTGTGAACAGTCTAGAACATAAGAAAGGAGGGATTTGAGGTGGATTTGAAGGCAGAGAACTTTGTGGATTGGGAAAAACAAAAAGACAAGGAAGCAGAAATGCCTGGAGACTGTAGTAACAATGCCAGATCGATTTATTTGGCAACAAACAACAGGACACCTGCACACCAACGGGATGATGAGGAGTTGTTGAAATGGCTGATGCAATCTGAATAAGGGGTTAAACGTCACGCCCTTGCGCATACAAGCACATGTATACAGAGTGAGAAAGACGGACATGCACAGAAAACCAGAAAAAGAAAAAAGGCAGAGCCATGACCATACCACAAAAAGAAAGAAAAAATACCATTTGCAGTGAACAATGAAAAATCACCTTAAGAATCAATTGTTTCTTTTTAATCAGGAGTAAAGTCTGTAGAGAGCGTGCACTGCACCGCTCTGCAAATATTAATATCTCAAAGCAGTCTCCCAAATGGTTCAGTCATGAATGAAGCTGTATAAAAAAAAAAAAAAAAAAAATCAAAGACTGTTCTTTGTATCTGGAGACCATGGACTTGGGGGAGATTATCCAAAATATGCCTTCAGTGCAATCTGTCATTTGTTATTAATCAAAACAGGGAAGTAATGCATCATGGTACTTAAAGAGGCAATTACAAATCCATCTTTCCGTGGCTGACACATGATCACACAGCACCAAGGGTGGATAAATTAATTAGAAGATGTATCTGTGTTAAGTTTTAAAGAAATGCAAGGTGGTTTGCGTTTATCCACAGGCTGTGGAAGTATTAGAAAAAAGGCTCTGCATACATGCATCACGTATAAGGCAATTCTCCATGTTGATGGTATACAGACCACACAGATGCATTTGCTCTAATTCTATTTAACGCAAATGAAAAATGACATAGCCACAATTCAGACCTTTAGCAGTATATATGCAGACGATTTAGTCACCTAGACATCTGCAACCTGATGCCCATCTATCAGTAAGTAACAAGATCAATTAGGTTATTATAAATAAAAGAGAAAGGTAAATGGCTCCAATTTGTGAGTGTCTGTACCCAAAGATTTGCTGCTTGTTTAAAGAACGTGTCTAAGTTTGACTCCAACCCTGATGTGACTCATCGTGTTTACACTTTCCACCACATTCTTGCTTGTATCGGACACACAGGGAAAGGGATCGGTTTCATGTCAGGTGTGGTCGAGGTCATTTAGTGCAGGTTCATCAGCAATTTGTTTAAACTTGTCTGATTGAGTCACTTGGCTTTGATTTAAATTCTTAACAATGTCATTGAGCTTTATTTGCAGAAACATTATACCTGACTTAAGTCAAGAAGCCTGCATTCCATATATAAATACACAAAAATGCAGCATTTGACATGCAATAAACTAAATTAGTATAGTTTCTCTAATCAACTTCTATTTATAAAGACCACATATTTAACAGTAAGCATTCATTTGAATAAAGCAGCCAGAGCAGTGAATGTTCATACTTTATTAATTATGTATGAAAAGCTGCTTACACAACTGTGCATACAGGAGAACAAACTGCCCCTGATTATAAAGCGTTGTGGTGAAAATTACTCCATATTGTGCCAAACTCTATTCATTGTGCAGCATTTAATTTGAGTCTCTGCTTTTGTGTTCATGTTCTCAATAGTTCATCCCAGCAATACAACATTACAGAAATATGATCCACAGCATACACTTCTCTGTGACACCCCTAAAACACAACACAGCTATAGTTGGTAGCAATCACACTAAATCATACATGTCCAAAAAGTCCAAGATATTTGCAGTTCCTTTGTCCTTCTGTTTTAATTACAAAATTAGATATGAATTAACTTGTGTTTTATGCACAACATGCTCTCAGATGTGCTGATCAGAATCAAATCTTTTTAAATCTACACATGATGATAATGGACAACAGTAGCAAACATTGTTTTTTATACAAAAGAAATGTGTTTTGAAATGTTTACAATAGTCCTGTATTTTCTAACTACTAGCTGTCCAGACAATTACACTTAAAGAAACTGCAGGAAATTTGGCCCCTCTTGTTTTATGGTCCACTGGTTAATGTTAATGATTTTTTCCAGACTATTTATATTAAGTCACTTTGCTGGTGTGATGTTGAGTATTTTGACATGTTTTATTTTCTTTTTAGATGCGATCCAATTCAGGTGACAAAGATCATTTCCCTCTCTAAAATGGGATCACTGAGACATTTGCCGTCTGGGCTCCATGGTTGAACGTACAGCGAGGGACTTGTGCAGCACGCTCTTAAAGTGTTTCCATATTGCCATTTGACCTTCCTGCCTTACCAGTTCACATGCTATTAAGTACTGAGAAAGCTTAATGTTCCCTGGCAGTAGAACACAGATAAAATAAAACAGCCCAGTTTTTTTTTTTTTTTTTTTTTTTTTTTGGGCATGCTTTCAGAATATCAGTGCGTGTTTGAGTTTCAGCGTGCAGGCCTGCTCTGGCTGATTTATTGACTTTTCTGGGCCTCCAGTTGTGTTGTTTATAGAGTCCTTTGAGGATTTCTCCGATACATATTGTTTCAACATCAACGGGTGTGGAAGTACAGACACCCTGTAGAGTAATAAAACCACACAAAAAGCTAGCTTGCCAATTAGAATGAGTAATTCACAGATGAACTCAGGGGTGACAGTTGGAAGAAAATACTAAACATATTTTATAAAAATGTTTTACATTAGGAGGTGGCTGCTGCTATGGTAAACATTTCATTTGGATGGTGTTTGCTGCGGGATAGCTGCTGGCATTACACTCTGGATTGAGAGCTAATGGCAAGCATTAAAGGGGAATCAAGAGGCCCACGTGGCCTCACACTTGATCTCCCTGCTAGCCAGCAACTCTGTTCTTTACCCTCTCTGTTTAACTAAAACTTCAAAGAAGACATGAGACCGCAAGCACAGCTTCATAAGTGGGAACAGAATGAAATACAAATAACAGTAACTTGTTTCTGTTTTTACCTTAGTTTTTTTTTTTTCTTTTTTTTTCTTTTATTTAACTGCCATTTTGTTAATGGTTTCCTTCTTTTTTTATCAGGCAATGCTGAGCTAAAACAGGACTTTTTTATTCGTTCAGTGATGGCTATGCCGATGCCTTTGACTTTTTCATTCTTCTGGTATTTCACAGTTGTCTCTAAAATGAATAAATATTCCCTTTTACAATTTGATTAACTTTTTTCACAGTATTGTGGCAATGTTCTGCTAAGAAAAAATCAAATTTCTCTTTAGTGACAACAGGAAACTTTCTTGATGAAATCATTTTCATTCTATTAAAGCTAATTTTCTTTTTATGTTGGGAGGCCTAAACCAATTTGGTCATATAACATTTTCTTTTCATGTTATCACAAAGTTAGAGTTTCTCTTAGAAACTAAGTTTTCTCTTAATAAAGTGTGTTCAGTAACACAACTGAAAGAAAAAAGGGTAAAAATTAGAAAATGGTCACTTATTTGTGTATCTATCCTTGTTGCTGTTGATGTGCAATATTTAATCAGTAACTATAAGAAAGAAAGAAAGAAAGAAAGAAAGAAAGAAAGAAAGAAAGAAAGACAGAAAGAAAGAAAGAAAGAAAGAAAGAAAGAAAGAAAGAAAGAAAGAAAGAAAGAAAGAAAGAAAGAAAGAAAGAAAGAAAGAAACTTCAGAAATGCAAAATTGTTCTTGCTTCCTTGTTTCTGTTTTAAAATCCCAACACATCTCCTGTCTGGATCCTGACAGTGCTGTCAGGCAAACTGTCAATCACACTGAAGAAGTTCTTCCATTTGTGCTAGAAAGTAGTTTTGCAAACTTGCCTAGCATTCAGAAGCAGGGCGATTAACTGAGTGGACATGCTGAGCTGGTTTTCCATCACTGTTGTGTTTGCATCTCATCTTTTTCAGACAAAACTGATAGTGTAAAAGTTTACAGCTTCTCACGGTGTTATCCTGCTTGTTGCCCAAAAAAAGAAGCAGAAACATGACTTTACAAACTGGCAAATGTTCAGGAAACTCTCAGCTGACTCAGTGAGGAAAAACCAGGAATATAACAAGCAGACAGTTTACAATTATCCTTTATCAAAAAGATGTTTGCAGTCACAAATACCCTCTAAATCTATGAATCACAACCAGCATGGACTAGCAATATTACAAAGACAGACAACATGATCCTGCCTGTGAAATAACTTTTCTCATCCCTCGCCTTTAAGCAACTAAACTAAAAACATATTTTTTCCTTTTGATATATATCTATTTTGATAATGGTAAAACAAAAAAATTTTATTGTCGCTTGACACAATATACAAAGATATTTTTATTGCTCAAGCCAGATCAATACAACCTCTCTCAAAAAAATAAAAAAATAGAATGAATGTTGTGTAAAAGGTACATTAAAAATTGCAGTGAATTTCCTATTTTAAAGAAAAAAGTAGAAGTAGAAGTAAACAATGATGTTATTTATTATTATACGCATACTTAGGTTTACTTAGGTTAACTAGGAATAAGCCAGTGACCTGATTTGGGTTGTAAAGAGAAATCAAGAGAAGGGCAGGAAGTTTCACCGCTCTCTCAAACAGTGTGTGGACAAATATTTTCTGAAACATAAAAACACAAAAAATTAGGAATAATTTTCAGTACCTAACATCTACACGTTTTTCAGAGAAGGCAAACTGACATTGGATGGTCTTGATTTTCAAGTCCTCAGCCAGTGCTGAATTAAAAACAGATATGATTGATATTTAAAAGCCACAAGCTTTGGAACCATCCACATCATTTCTTTTTCAGGGAATGCCTTGCTTATTTCAGTTGGACAATGCCAAACCACAGTCTGCACATATTACAACAGCACGGTTCTGTAGTGAGAGTTCGGGTACTAGACTGGCCATCTGGAAACGTGACATATTTTGAATTGATAAATAGTACAATGGAGACCCACGAACCACAGCAGTTGATCACCTCAGTTTACAAATCCTTACAAAATGTTGTTAAAGAAAGAGGTGATGCAACACAGTGGTTCGCAGAGTTTGTCAGGGGGGACCCCAAATGAAAACACAAAACACAAAAATGTTTTATAGCCTAATGTTGAATGCATACTCCCTCACTTCCAGTCAATGTGGAAGAACAAGGGCATTATGTACAGTCCCTTTGTAACTGAGGCAACATAAAACATGGATCTGGGAATATCATGTTGAATGCTGGAGACGTTTATGCAGTGCTTAATAATCTAAGATCAAACAACATAAGGGCATGTTTTTTTTAACTCATTCACCCCACTAGTAGTAAACTATTGCACAGTCCTTTTCTGTAGTGGGTCACTAATTTGGCATGTACCAACCAAGCTGCAATTAGTTTCAGAACAACTTTAAATGTTGCCACAAAAGCACTTTTTTGTTGGTCATGTGCACCAGGAAGTTTGCAGATAAGGACACTCTCACAGGACATACTAACCACAAGATAAGGAGAAACAGAGGACTTAATATATGTATATATATATATATATATATATATATATATATAGTTTATTTATTTTATTTTATTTTGGTAAACAGCAGGTTGTGCAGCACAAAGCGGCCAGGAAAGAGGAACGAGTACAAGCTGCAACGACGGGATCCTTTCTCTTCCTCTGAGAGGAGTGACATTTGGAACAAAGAGCTCAGTTATGTGAGCAGTTCTCTCTGGGACAGACAGACTGACAGAGGCCAAATACTCCCAGCCAGCCAAGTCAACCGCCCACGTAGGGTGGGGTCACTCCGGGATGACTCATTCATACACAGAGAAACAGGAACACATACACACGCACACAAAGTATATACTGTTTTCTTCGTGAAAACATTACTTCTTTGGGGCAAACATGTGCAACCCTGCAAAACTGTGAGAATGTGCTTAGTGGTAATGCTAAATAAAAAATAAAAATCTAAAACATACATATCTTCCAGCTGTCACAGCAGCACAGGTGAAAGTGCTCGTGGTGGGATTGCCTGTCTGGCTGTCTGTCTCATGTCACTGATAGCGAGTGTGTAGGCAGCCTTTGTTTTCACTTGCTATCCAGGCAACCTGCCAGACCAAATAAGACCTTTTTATAGTTCGTTTCTAGAGCCCTCCTTTTTTTGAGATAGCACTGTAAATGGTTCCTTGGAAGAGCTTTGTCAATATTTCAGCATCCATTTAGTCACTGTAAATTACACCAGCTAGACAAATAAAAAACATTTACTGGAGTTTGTGTGGTTTTGGCATCACTAATGGGGTCAGCTGAACTACCAGTGACAGCTTTTGCAACTTTCCCTTGGAAATTACTTTGTGTTTCCTTTTGTGTTCGCAAAAGGCAGCAGATGAGACAGGACATATACATTTCTGCTGCTCACTGAGCCGTTTATGTTAATTTAATAAGTTTGATAGAGCTGGCTGTTTCCTAGCAACACAATATTTTTCCATAAATAGACACTAATGGACAAGATGAACTCTGGTTTCAAGACAATTTTTATGAATGATTACCAAGTATGAACATTGCAATAATTGTGCCGAAGGCTAAAGCCAAGGGAACTCCCTGGAAAAGAAAATGTTAAATTTCTGGAAAAGACGTTGTTTTCACTGCTTAGTTACAAAGTCATCAGCCTTGTGTTTGTATTATTTGACCCAAATGTTATATTTTCTTATTTAAATGCAAATAAAAATATATGCAATTTTTGCTTTGACACTCAAAGGCCAATGATTTCCAGTGATGACTTTTAATGTAAAGCTTCATTAAGATTAGTTGACATTATATGAGGAGGGAACGATGAAATCACTCCAACCTTAACTATCATATTAGTTGTGTCAGCTGCCTGATACATCTCATGTTAGTATTGGTTGGTTTAAGATCATAGTTTGGTTTCACGCTCTTTCTACTTTAACCATTGCACAGAAATCTCACATTTCAAGTCCACAATATACAGTCTTTACTAAACAGGAAGTGGTTTGAGTACAGAAAGCAAAATAGTGTGTACATATGACAGCACACAGACAAAACAAAACATACACACACACACAAAAAAAAAAAAAAACCCACAACAAAACAAGAATGATGCAACAAAATTCATTTTACTTCCAATGGCCTGAAATTATAATTGACTTTAATATAGTAAGAGGGAACAGGTAGAAAGTGCACACAGATTTAATTGATAATTAGCCCATGCTTCCACATTTCTTAATAGTTTAAATCTAAAAATGTTTTAAGTGTCATTTGATGCACAAAAGTAACTTAAAATTACAGAATCTGAAAAACTCTTGGTGGTGTTAAATCCATCATCGGAGAAGAAAATTCTAGAGATATTAACATCTCTAGACCACAGACATGTATCATCAGCATCATGAACATTTAATGCTTACACTGAAAACAATGATAAGGTGTCAAGGGTGCTCAAAAAGCTGAGCCATGCTGGATTTTTGTGCTCATACAGCATAAAACACAAACTCTCGCATGAAGTGTTTGTTGAGAATTATTGGATATAATATGAACCTCTTGTTTCTGGAAGTAAACAATGACACCATTTACTCCGGCAACTGAGTGCAAATCGACAGTGCTTAGATGAACGCAAGGTCCCTTGACCCTACTAATTAAATTCTTACAAATTCCAACTAACACTTTTTTAACAGCTTTTTAAAAAAAAAATTTATCAAAAAGTACTTAAAAGCGTTGTCTGTGTACATTCAAATCCTAATGAGGCTTTTCCCTCTGGCCATAGATGTCTATTGTTGTCGAAGTATGGTGATTAAAAACACTCTTAAATAAGATGACATGCTCTGGGTATTATTTTTTCTTTTTTTAAATAAATAAATCTCACATGCACCATCCTATTGTTCTTTAAGGCCATAAAAATTATATTAATCCTCAGATGTTTGTTGAAAACTACAGAGCTTCTTGACGAAACTATTTAAACATCTTGATATAAATTGGTAGCTCATTCCTGAACTTCCAAGCTGCCACATGCAGGGGCACATCAGGGTTGTAGTTTAGGTCTTTTCATGTAACAAGAATGTATAATCCAGCCAACCTCGTCCTAAAAAGGAAAATATGAAGTACCTCTTGATTGTTTCAAGTGCACTGACTTGTCGGTTATGACAACATTAACTAATCCATAGTTGTGAAGCTGACTGAGATATAAAATGTTCTAAATGGCGGAGCGTGACACAGAGACTGCCAGGAACAGAAGTTTAACTCCTGCAGAGCCACACTTTGCATTCACAGCGTTGTAAAAAACTTCTGGATGAAAGAAGCCACCAAAGAGCCTTATGTTATAATAAAGTGAGATCAAATAAATAGAGAGGCAGAAGAATTGCTCTGAGATCACACATGTTTGGTTAACACCAAACAGATGTAGGCATACAGTATGATTACTACATCACAGCGAGGAGTGTATACCCACTCAGACAGGAAAGAGATGGCAGCTGTTAGCCATCAGGAAGAACGCACAGACAGCCCTAAACTATAGGCTGTGGCCGTGCCTACACAAACACACGTGAACTTATGGACATGTTTGAAAATGTATACACTATGCAGGCGGATGCACAAAGGAGCATGCGGAGGCATGAATACCCGCACACAAACTAATCCCTTTTATCTGATGTTTAACGTCAGGGCCCACTGTACGCCTTCCGCCATCTTAAAAAATACAGAGCTTCTGGCAAATAACATAAACATCCTGAAATGACCGCTGCTCTGCGTCATAATTTCTTTTCATAACAGAGCCTGTTGCTTGGTTATTTCAAGGCTCTGAGTGACCCCGAAACCAGAAGTTTCCTCACTCCTCCTCTGTTGTTATTTAGGGAAGACTTCAGTGTTTCCCTTTCTGCTCAGTCTCTCACTAGGCTGGGTGTGGTTTTCCAGAGTGAATGATGTGGACTCGCTGCAGTCACAGCCTCGACTCAGTCCACACCCTTTAACTTGAAGAGGAGTTAGGAGGTGGAGCAAGCAAGCAATTGCTCGGAGCACAGTTTGAGCTTGGACTTGAGCTCTGAGGCTTTAGTGAGCAGCATGTATGAACGCCGTGACCTGTGTTGACTTTAAGCTGCATTCTCTGACTTTTGGATCTCCTCAGTTTTAGCGTGTGGAGGCATCAAGGTCTCTTTTTTATTAAAAAAAAAAAAGAAATCCATTCAAAGATCTGTGTGAGTATGATTTCAATTTCTGCTTCTAAAAAGTGAAGTATGAATGCAATGGCGCCTTTAAAGGTGAAAATGAAAGAGGTGCGTGAGTCTGCACGGATATGATAAAATGGTGCTTGTGATAAATGATATGAACCTGATCATTTTCAAAAAGTTGCTTTGTATTTAAGTTGTTTAACTTAAGCAGTTTTATGTTTATTTTTTTCATTTAAATTGTTCAAAAGTGCTTTGCTTTTTTTGGGCTAATCTTTCGTAGCAGATTTAAAAAAGGTTTGAAGCTTGCTGGTTGCTAATTTCTTCAAGAAATAAATGCATGTGACTGTCTCAGAGGGACTCAGGGAAGAAAACAGAGATGATCAGACAAAAAAAAGAGTAAAAATTAGTTTCAACTAAGATTTGAAACTCCTTTTTTGATGATTAAAAGTTCTTTTTCCTTCAGACGTAGTTGTTAGACTTCAGTTTGTAATCGCACAATGAGCCATAATGAATGCAAAATAGCGAGGCTCATTTGATTAAGACAGTTGATGATTTTTGGCCTACATGGCGGGCTTTGGGTGACTATTCTTTCTGGTGCTCCTACTATATATATGTTTTTCTTTTGTTTGGGATCCTGGTACAGTTTTCAACCTTTTACAAGTATCCTTGGTCAAAGTTTCCATTGTCTGTACTGATGGGGAAATAATTTGCTTTTCCACTCATCATTTCTTTGGCCTTCCCCCACTCTTCTCAATAATAACAGCTTATTTTTTCTTTTTTGTTTTTTCAAAAGCTGCAAATCTCTTTTTCTTAGGACTACTTTCAGTAAAATGGTGCATATTTAATAATATGTTACTTTAACATGTTTTTCAAAGGTTATTTGTCTAATTCAGGCACAAACCTTAACAAGCAGATTGTAAAACTCCATGTGACCATGTGGCTTCTCTTCTCTCATTTTCTCTTCCTTCCTTCCCTCCATACGTTGAAAGTTGGCACAGACAGAGGAAGTAGCCAGTCTCTTCCACCTGACATCACTTTGCAGTTACACACATGTACGCACTCACACTGGTCTCCCCTCAGTTCACTGCCTGTCCAGTTGGCTTTAATAGTTGATCTGGGTTTTCTCAGTAAGCAGTAAAAATCCAGCTGATACTGTCAAGAAATGCAGGGTAAAGCACACCAAAATCCCAGAAAAAACACACCTGCCTCCGTCTGTATGACAGCAGGAGTGTGTTGAAATACTCCAGAGCTGGTTTAACGTCTCTAACTAAGTGAGGCCTAGTACAATGGACTGGGGGCAGCAGTAGCATGTCGCCATGACAAGACATTAAATTATGGCAAAATAGGTCTGCGCTGATAACATCTTCAGCTGTTTTTTAATAGGAAATGTGTGTAATATTTAACACAATTTAACAATATTGCCAAACATGTTTTTTTTTGTTTTGTTTTTTTTTAAGCAGTAAGGGACGTTTGTTAAGTGAATTTCTACTATATGTCTCACAGTGTATTTATGAATGTTACGATTTAAAACTATAAACTTAATCTAAAATAACAAGAATAACAATACAAGATACTGATAATGTAATTAGTGGCATTTTAATCATTACCAGGAACACACTGCTGTAGAGTGACTTGAGATGAACATTGGCTCTAATGCAACACACAACCATTGAGCGATGCAGAGACAGTGTCCAGGCCTTGCTGGTTTAATTTTATTTGGCTGATATTTTAAGTGCACATTGAAAACTGGCAAAACAAAATCTGTTTTATTGATTATTTTGTTTATAAAAAGCAGTTGCAATAATGTTGGAAATGTTGGGTAAAAAAAACTTAATTTTTGAAACAGGAAATTAAGATTTAGTGCTATGCTTAGGTCAGTGTCTCATTGTTGAACATTTTGGATTTGTAGCATATTTTAGTTTCTCAGATTCTCTTTAATTCATCACCACTAGTAGCAGCTCTGACATGTGGGACTATAACCTGTCATCTAACAGCTTTTTTGTTGATTATCCCTGCATATTGGTTATGGTAGTTTTCTTTTTCACCAAAGTAAAAAAAACTCCAAAGTGGTACAGATCGGACATAGCAGAAAGAAGCATGTTTGCATCAGTAGGGTGTTCTGAGGACAAATTAAGTAGTGCAATGGAGAAGACAGAGAAACACAGGCTGGGAGATACAGAGAAAGAAAGCTGAAATTCTTCTAAGGTTGAAAGAAAAGCAAAGCTGGGAAGAAATGGAGGAAAACAGAGATGAAAGGCAAATTCTAGGCGGCAACAGAGCGTTGGAAGAGTGTGAGTGGATTTGTTCTCTTCAGTCTTGTTTACAGGAAGTTCTTTTAAAGTTCCACAGATGGCTGCATTCACAGAAAGGCTTTTATTGCATTTTTCCGAGCCCTGTAAACTCCTTTTACCTTCATTTATGTGTGGGAAACTATGATTACTGCTACTGCTGCTGCTGCTGTTGCTTGGCTTGAGGCTGGACTCATCTTAGGGCTTTGTCAAACTAGCTTGCATACCTGCTGCTGGTTGACTCCAAAACCAAACTTTTGAAAAGTAGACTTGGTTGTTTTCAGGATGTGTATGTGTGAATTTTAATCTTCTGCCCAACTACCCTGTAACAATTTAAGAAGGGACACCATTTCTAACATTTCTACAACAAAACAATGAGTTCTTGTTTATTAAAATTATTTGACAAACAGCTGTACTTTGTAATAAACTATTTGAAGCAATCATTTTAAAAAACTGTATGACATTCATTCATAATAGTTACAGTAAAAGGACACAGTAAAACAGTGTTTTCCTTAATTAATATAATGACTAATAATAAATAAACTATAAAGTCACTTTTCTTCTCGTTGTGTCGTTGCCCCTTTTCAAGGAATCATAAGTCTTTGATGTTTCAATCATATAAACCAAAGAGATTAACTGGTGTCTTCTCTAAAATGTATTTGCAAGTAATCTATCTATAGTTTTTTCGACAGTTTCTCAATTTTCTCATTCCTAATTTTTTATCTTATTCATTAAAAGCTAAATAAAGACTTATCTATACTTATATTCAGCACCATGTTGCATACAAAATGCAAATATGTGTCATTTTCTTATGTATTTCTGAAAATTGCAAGGATCGTTGGGACATCATGGCATTTATAAACGTCTGTTTGGTACCAGCCACCCAAGGTAGTAATTTGGTCTTCCAGGCAAGCCTGGATTCAAGAGTATTAGCCCACAGAGGACCCTTTAAGGCGCTGCAAAGGCATACATTCACCCTGCAGCATGTCGAGACATAAATAAATTTAAAGGCTTTTTACCCTGCAGACTCACTGCGACGGGGGTCTGCAAGAGATTTAGTGGGTAAGAAGTTTCTGCAGAAGTGATTTGGCTGCTGCAGGCAAACCTCAGCCAAATTAATTTTGTTGATTTGTTTCACAAGCAAATGTAAACCCATCTTATGGTTTGTAATTAAGCCTATTTTGGAACATTTTTCAAATGTAGTTTTACACATATGTTGATGATTAGATTTTATCTGGAAACAGACATTTATTCCAGGTTATGTTTGGATCTTCAAACAAGTGCCAGTGGAGCTGTTAAACATGGATGTAATTATAAAAACTTTAAGTTCCAGCTGGATTGCAAACATAATGAAAAAATAAGTCTTTTATCTTTTGATTTTAATAATTAATAACAAGCACAAAAAAGTAGTAGTAGGTTTTTTTTTCTCTATAAAACATCAAAATTGGTTGGTTAAAGATAAATAATAATAGTAAAAAAATGATAATACTACTCAGTAAAAGTATGAAATGGTGGGGTTGCAGTTAAGAGCTGTTGGAGTACCAGATGTGTTTTATTGTCCAACAGAAGACTTTTAAAGTCACATCACATGATATGCAAATAATCTCAAACAACACCATTGGTAATGCTTTAAGGCTAGATTTATATTTAAAAAAAAAAGGTTTTGTATAGTTAGATTTAGCTCTGCAGTTTAGTGGCCATACAGTAAAAAAAAATAAAGAAAAAAAGAAAAAAAAATTAGGCTGTCTGAAGTTAAACTTCTAATTTTCTGAAACTGTTCTGCTTTGTTCTGTTAAAGTTCTCACTGTCTACCACTACGTCATGTCTCCTCTCTGACTTTCCACTGCTCCCTCTTCCTGTGTCTACTGTGCCACTCTCCCCCTTCCCACTGCCTGCCGCTACTCACACCACAGGCACAAAGCCAAATGGCTGAGGAAACCCTCCTATAGGTTGAAAAAAAAATGCAGCACCGCTTTTCTCTCTTTTGTTTCCAGTGACACTTAACTCTCTGGTATGAAGACATGTATTGACATGGGACTGCTTTGTCAATACATTTAAACATCAAGAGCAAAGCATCAAAACTGGCTGAAATTTAGAGCAGGTTACTGGATGCTGTAGGTCAAACTAAGCCAACCATGTGCAAGCCCCAGACATACCCTGACCAATCATGTGTGCTTTGGCTTGCTCCCAGAAATAAAGAGTCTAGCCAAAATACAGCACAGCTGAGGCTGTTAAAATCACGGGGTAATCACAAGAGAAGCGCTCTGGTGAGTGGCTCTCCAGCAAGTGAGAAGGTAAGCTGAGAGGAGCAGAGATTGTTTAGCAGTTTCCAATACATGAGATCCATCGATGTGATGAGTGTTGTTGTTAATGCATTCCCAGATTGCAGAGGCAGCTGCTGATGCTTGGTGTCTCGGAAATGGTTTTGTTTTCCTGCTGCCTAAAGCAGCCATTTATGTTTCAAGCATTATTTTCAACCTGAAAATAAATAAATAATAAATAAATATGGTGACAAAAAGCAACTTTCCGCAAACTTAACGGCTGTCATTTTAAAGAACATGTCAGTCACAATTTTCTGCAAACTTTATGGCTGTCATTTTAAAGAACATGTCAGCACATGTCAGATAAAAGGTTTCAGTGCAGAGTTTAAGGCTCTGCAGCAAGCACCACCTTTTTCAGGCTTGTACTGGAGTAAAGGCTGTGGACGCCGATATGAGGTTGTTTGAATTTCCCTTATTTTCATCCAACAGGTCACTGAAAAATAATTGTAATTATCATTATATTTTTTCCTGCACACTATGATGGCTAAAAGGCAGATCATTACCTGAGTAGTTTCCATGTGTGACTGAGCAAAATTCAGAAACTGTGATTACAGTTTCACAAAATATGCCATAATGTCAAGGTTAATCATAATTAATGTCCTCACTTTGGGTAATTTAACATCTTCTGACTTGTTCATAAAGAATTACTGAAATGTGCTGAGATGAACAGCAGCTGTCCTTTCAGTCTTATTTATGTTAGAAGACTGAAACGCAGAAAATAAGTGAGGACAAAAAAAAGTGTGCAGGGTGAGTGGAGGGCATTAGTCATGTATGTACTTCCTGCTGTTATTGGGTAGCTCAGGCGGTCTGGAGCTTGGCCAGGCCAATTGTTACTCATTTAGTTGTCAAACAGTCGTAGCTGAGGGGCAGCCACAGTAGAGGAGGGGATAGGTTTCATGCTGGCTGAAATGTAAGACTGTTTTGACGTTGCCGTGCGAGTCTTACCTTCACATTGCTGTGACTTTATTTGTGTTGGTTTTGCTTAAATTGTGTCTGAAATAATTTTGCTGATGAAACTAAAGGGTCTATCAGTAGGTTTGCTACTCACCAGCATTAAATGTGGTTCAGCTGCATGGAAACAGTACACATTACTGGGGAGAATGTAAGAGATGGAAACGTAGACAAAGACAGGCAGACAGTACTGAGCCATAGAGTTATGGTGGTTGTCAAAACTAAGCCTAGAAACAGAATATCTTATAACTGTTATCGTCAGCGAGCTATGACTTTTAACTAAAGTAATAGAAGACAAAAGCTTAAAATGACATCTACTTCAGCACTGAGAACAAATAAGAGACATCAGGTATTCCTCAGCCTAAATTCTGCTGGTTTAACAATTAAGTTGTTCAATCTGCTCCCCAGATTGCTTAGCAGATGAATCTCAGGCCTGCATGAGGCACTGGTGGCAGCACTAAAAAGGCATCAAATGTTGACGGCCAGAACAACAAAACAATGAGCTAAAAGGCACAAAAGCTTCCCATAAAGCTGCAGTATTGTAGAACAAGGCGATAATATTTGTGGATTTTGCAACTGTGAGCAATAGAATAGACGTTGTAGTTTGATTTATTGTTGATGCAGCGGCTTTAAGTGTGTTCAAGCTGCTTCCTGGGACTCTTTCATGTGACAGCGGACTCAGAAAAAGAAAAAAAAAAAACACTTCTTGAACACCGCCTTTCTGTCTAGATATGTAGTAGCAATTCCAAAAGTTGCAGCCAACAGCAGCAGAAATATTTAACTAGGAATATTTGTGTCAGAGGAACAGGAAGGCTGCTGTTTACTCTGGACTGGTCACTCATATTTCCTCTTCATTCTATTAAACAGTGCTGAGATAAATATTTGAAAGGGCCAGCCACATGCACCCTGTTACTTCTGTTTTTGGGATGCAAAACCATGGAGCAGGGTGTTTCTGAGTTGTCAAGTTACATTTTTTACCTCATATTATTTATGCAGGTGGTGGCTGGGGTCACTTTTGTCCACACAATTAAATCTAATCAAAGAATAAAGACAATAAAGAGAAAGGAACTTAACCCATTTAATATTCTCAGTTTGAAGTATAAGAAGCGTACACTGCCCCCCATAACTAAAACTTTTGCTGATTATGGGTCAATTTAAGGTAAACAGTCCAGACACTTCTGCACAGACCCATCCTCATGCAGCTAACAATTCATGAAAAATGCACTGACTATGCATCCGCACGAACGATTAAAGCAGAACTTACTGCGAATGACTTCTATGAGTATGATTGTAACCAGTTTTGGAGATAGAATAAGCACCAAATTCATCATAATTTACTAGTTCATTGGTCTGGTTTGAAAGAAGATGGACCCAGAGGCACACGGATGATGTTCCTTTTGCATTTCAATTTTCCTTGTTCTCTACCAGCACATACTTTTTCTCTTTAATGCACATTTCATAGCAAAAGTGATGCAAAAATGGAACCATGAGCAAATGGTCTGTTGCATATAGATTCAAAAACTATGAACCAAAATCTGAATTGGTTCATCTGTGGTATCGCTTTTTTTCTCATTTATTAGCTCACTTGAGTGTTTTGTGACAAAAATCCTGCGACATATGCAGGAAAACAACAAAACAAATGAAAATGATGGAAACAAATTCGAAACTGGCACAGGCTGATTTGATATAATTAGACTGAACAATTTATCGCTGCAGAACTCTCAGAAGTTTGTTCATTCATGTTCATGTGAAAAGACATGGGAAATAAGATTATTTACTGAATACAATTAGCCTATGTTTAGCCCACTATGGGAAAATTGCCTCCACTGGTGAGACGAATGACCAAACAGAATATTTAAAAGGAAAAAAAAAGTTCAAAGACCGTCTCTCCGGGTATAAGGATTTATCTGTTGTTTGTTCAAGTGCTACTGGAGGCTAAACAACTGTAAAAACAGAGTTTCTTACTTTGGATCAACCTAATGCTTCCCTTTTTTACTCTCACCTTTTCCTTCTTTAACATTTAGCCTGAATCAGGCAGAAATCTTTATTCTCAGAACATCTTGTGTTACTATAAAACTGTAGAACATGCACGACCATGCAGTGCAGCCATTTTGGTGACTCAGTCTGTTTTTCTATATGGCTGCATGGTTGCTGTGTGTGAGAATATAAACGCATGAGGCTTAACTCTGACAACTGAACCAACACAGGCCTGCAGAGCTCCAAAGCAGACACACATGCTTGATGGATGACTTATTCACAATCTCATAAGCTCTCGCTGACCCACCTGTGCCAGTTCCTACAATCACCCGAAGCCTATAGATTTAAAATGCAGCTCTGTTTATCCAGGTGCATCAGTGAAAGAAAACTCCATTAACCCCCCCACACACACCACAAGCATGATGTGAGAGTGTGCATGTGCTAATATTTAAAAGTGTACTTCCCATAATTGCACAGTGATGAAGGGGTAAATGTACTCTGTCATGCTGATGTGTGCTCAGATAGACACCTGCAGTCTAAACTCTTTCTCTTTGGCTTCACCTGCACCTTTCTCTCAACATTGTAAGCATCTTTTTCGCTGTATGTCAGCACTCTTTCCTCTTCTCATCCCGCCTCCTCGTCCTCTATCTTCCCAAACAGGATTCTAAATGCTTGCTTTAGCTGGAGGGATTCCTGGCAGAGTGATTTGGTTGTGATCTAATGTAAATCACATTGCCAGGGATTTCCAACCAGCTACAGCTGAAACCCCAGCAAGTTTCCGGTACATACTAGGCTGCCACTGTAAATAAGGATGTCTTCTTAATGATTTTCCTGGTTTTGATAATGGTTAAATTAGAAAAAATGTGATGACAACTTCAGTGCAATAAATACAGTTTTACATAAAAAGTACATGTGGATATTTTGCTCATGGCTCTATTTTACATCTTCCTTCCAGCGTGTCTAAGGCCTTTTTGTGTGTGTGTGTGTGTGTGTGTGTGTGTGTGTGTGTGTGTGTGTGTGTGTGTGTGTGTGTGTGTGTGTGTGTGTGTGTGTGTGTGTGTGTTTAACTTTCCGTACATGGACTTTGCACAAAACATAATATTGGGAGGCACAAAGTAGGTAAAGATGTAAACGTTCCACTCAAACCCCTATTTGCTATTTACACACAAATAAAGAAACAGTTTTAAAACATTTCCAGAGAAGAAAATATCTATGTTAGCATAGCCAGGTATTTAAACTCACTAATTAATGTTTTTTTATCCTTTCTGAGATTTGGGGCTATTTTGGGCTATTTTCCTTCCATAATGTGTCCCCTTTTGAGATTGTCCTCCCCTGACATACCCTCATGCAGGTAGATGTGGACTATATTAACATTTAAAACATATAAGATTTCTGTTGGTCATAAGCACAACTGCATGTAAAGGGTAACGATGGCATCCTCGACGGTGAAAGTTACAAATCTTAGCCCTAATTGTGGTTATTTTGTAACACTAACCAAGTGATATTACCATCCAGGCCTTAAGTTCAAAGTGGATGTTTTGTCATAACACAACACTTTGTGTTTACTTGTAATCATGGCAACTAGCAAAATAGTATCTGTGAAAGTGACAATGGCCTTGAAGAAAGAATGGATTTTAGGCCAACCAAAGTAATATTCTAAATCTAACCAGGATGTGAGTAAAGAGTCTTTGTTAGTCTGGCAGAGTGCATGTTTTGAGCTCATATTTTCCCACGCCCAAGGTTGATAGCATCGCTTTAACTATGCCATCCAATCACACCTTCGTTATCTTCTGAAAAAATGTTATCTCGTTAAAAGATAGAATTGACAGTGTTGTCTGCTCTTATGTGGCTTATGTGACTCATATTTCCCTCATGCCGCTTGTAAGGGGGGACACTCTGCTGAACTCCATCACGAAACATATCTTCGCAAATTATATATATATATTTATTTGACCAAATCTATACTGTAAAGATACTGTAAAAAATATATTGCAGGCTTCCACTCAGAAGCAGATCAGTGTCTCACGTCATATCTTATTTTAATGCCACACATTAGACTGGACTGTCTGGGTGGATGGGATAAGTGGCCAGGGTGCTTGGGGTGTCTTGGCCCTGTGGCATCTTCCCCTGATGGGCGGCCTGTTTTAGGCACGTCCCCTAAGCTGTGGCCAGCGGGACTGAAACACAACAATTATTATTTTTTAGTTTATTAATTCAGTATGATGATGGGGATGGTGGTGATGATGATTTTCATAAGGTATATGGGGCACTTGTACACACACACACACACACACATTTGATTTTGTTTTTGTCTTTTGTTTTTTTTTTCATACAAACAATTAAACCAAACTATTTATTTTTGCCATTAGAATTTCTATCGTTCTATTTAACATTATTTTAATATTTTGTTTTGTTTTATTACAACTGGACACCACATAATTGCACTATACACACACACTGTATACACTGTAATATCACTTAATAAATAAATAAACAAACATAAATACAGGTTCGTGTAAAAAATGTCCAGGTTGATATATGCCCAGAAACGTGTGACAAAAGACAATTAATCACCACATTAGAAGGGTTAGGGTTATTTTTTTTCCAATCTCAGGTAAGTAGTTTGAATTTCTTGGCCTAACCAAAGAGTCAGAGGAATAGCAATGGTCAGAAATGTCAACAGGTATGGATCTTCAAACTACAGACAAACTACTCAAATAGGTCTTTCTACTCAGTAACTTTTTTTTTTTTTTTTTTTTTTTTTGTTGTTGTTGTTTTTTTAATTACTATTGAATGACATGTCTCTGTCTTGGTTCAGCTGCCCAAAGCATATTATTTTGAAAATCCAGAAATTAAAATATTTTAACTAAATTAACTAAATATTCAGCAAAGATAATGATGCAATATATTATAAAGAACAATGTATTATAGAAGTATACAAGCAGTGTATTATATAGAAGTATCTTTTCATGTGAGATCAGTGATTATTTTAGTTTAAGTCCCCACTTAAGCCAAGCTAACCCTCTGCTGGTGAAATAAGTACAGACATGCAAGTGGTATCAACCTTTTCATCTAACTCTAAACATTAAATCAAATGAGCACATTTCCAGAACTGCTGCCTCTGGCATTCATGCTTGCTTGTTAAAAGCAAAAAGAAATTGGACACACCCTTTAGAGGCTGTGCCTTCCAGATGCCTCCCGTATGAGTTTGGTGGAGGTGAAGGGCTTAGCTCGCTTCGTGAACAGTTCAGTGAAAGCCTGTGTTCACAGTGGCTAAGTTCCGCTCCTCACAAACCTTTCCGGCCTCCTGTTACGACAGCTGTAAGAAGTCAACATGGAGTCAAAGGCACATAAATGATGTGGAGCTTCGACTCACTACAAAAATTGTAAGATGATACACAGAAACAAATGTTTCTCCAGTTTTGAGGTTCTTGTTCCTACTTAATAATGTCATAGTCTGGCAAAATACACTCATGCTATCTAATAGAAATATTGCTTGTTTAGGTGACTTGTTGAATCACAGCACACACTGTTTTCCATTAAACCATTCAGTTCAAAGGTAAAAATAATATGTTCATTGGATAGTCTCAAAGGTATTAAGAACATTGTTATTTGTCTTTACTTCACAGCAGACGGAGGAAAAAACATGATTTGGTGTTTTCTAGTGTGGAGACTCAGATAAGGACTGGGAATGAAGAGTGATGGCTTGGAGAAAGGGACTGCAGGCAGGAGGCTGGGAGACGAAGCTTAACTCATACAGGAAGGAAGTACAGGAAATGTCCTATCGGGAAAACAAGTAGCAAACGTAATTGTGAACTCTAAGCTAATTTACTGTTTGGGTGGTCATGAAAGCAAAGCACTGATTGTGTGTCTGTGCATGTGTGTATTTGCTATTAACATTATTCTTGTTGTGAATATTGACATTATGAGTGGTTTTGTGTTTCCCAAAGCTGCAAAGACTTAAGATCACAACACTGGAAAGCATTGAGCAATACAGAAAAATAAACATTTTTGTAGTGTTTACAAAGTATTTTTACAACTACAGTATATTTGCTTTTTACACCACAAAAAGCTTTTATAGTTTGACAAATAAGGCCTGCTGTGTTGTCCTAGTTAGCCAGAGATGAGACTGATAAACCTACTTTTGACTTTCGATATAAGAATCTCAAAGTATTTGTTTAGTGTGTTTATATAAAATTTTAATTTCACTGTATTTAAGTTATTGCCATCATACCCAGTCCACTTTAAGTGTTAATGCAATCCTACTTTTTTCAGTATCCTATGTAAATCTACAGTCACCAGCAAAATTATCCAGAGGACTGAGTGATTAGAAGAATTCAGTTTCAAAATCCATTGAAGCAGAAATCCACTACAGTTTTTTGATGAGTGATTACAAATTACGAAGTAGAAATTGTTCAGTTTTCTTTGAATCTGCAAGCTTAGTTTTCACCAGATTAAATTTTGTTGTCAATATCACAAGCAAGCCAAACACAAACCCAACAATTAGGACCAGAAGTGCCGCTGTCAGCAGCTGCTGCCTGAGTTTGAGTCAACTTCGGCTGAAATAAAAGTCAGGAACATGACTCAGCTTCCAACAAATAAGCAATAACTCAATTACCCGATAATGTTAAATATTACAAAATTTCTGGAAACTGCATTTCCTAACCATTGTGTCTCATCTGGTAGCTCCTAACTGGCAACTTGTAACCAGCTCTGCAGTGATAAAAAAAAAAATCATAACTTTATAGCAACGAGATCCTTGCTGCCATGTTTGAGACATTTTTAACTTTTAGACCTTAAATAAATTTGCAATTTGCTCGCAATTAACTGACTACATGGAGTAACTGAAATAATCACGATTAAAACATTTAATCACTTAATAGCACCAAATTAGTTTTTTGTTGTTCCTTAATTCATTTTTCAATTTTCATTATTGTTGTTTTATTCTTATTGTTTATGTAATAACATCTTATTGTTTCATCTGTGTTTTTGTAATACTGTGAAGTCCTTTTTCGGTTACATTTTTTAAGGAACTCAACAAGACCCATTTAGTATTTGTATTAATATTCAAGGTTGTGCAAATCAACAATTTTTATGAACAATATGCAATTTTGGGGAGCGGGCAAATAGTGTTTTTATTTTCAGTGTCTCTTTAATGAATCTTATCTCCATAATATTTAATGTCCATCCTTCTTGTGGCAGTGTAGCGGCTGTTAACTTTCTGTGTTTTAACAGCAGGGGGTTCGGGTGCCTGGGCTCAACCTCCTGTGCCTACTGAGCTGATAACAGTTTGATATTAAACAAGTACTGGCTCAGTTCAGCAGGAACCGGAGTTAGGCCCTCTAAAGACAGCAACTCAACCACAATCAACTTCTTCAAACAAGAAACCACACTATCTGCAACAATAATTTGCATGTGCCATTAATGCTTATTAAGTACTGATAGCAATATAGCTGGCTTTTCTCCAACTGAAGTCAACTTTATTTTCTTTGCTGCTCTAAAAGAATCTGTTTGATTTTTCCCACAAAACCTCATCAAGGCCATTCTCCAAGAAACAGCCAGAGCAGTGCAATACTCCGTTAATCAGAGCAGAGGAAGCACATAAATGTACCCAGACATCCTCTCCATACCTTAAGCTCACACACTAAAGCCTGTGATGGAGGAAATCTGCTTCTGTTGGTTTGCTATTTCTAAAACATCACAGCAGCAGAGTTTTTCCAGCTGTATTTGCCACATTGTACAACGCGAAGGCTCCAGGAAAACTGCTTTGGGTGTTCCTTTTGACATGTAATGCATTTCAGTAATTGCATGCCATGTTTTATTCAGTTTCCCTCTCTGCTATTAGCAGTATGCTTTAAGCTGAATACAAAATGATGATTGCAATGTAAGAAATGTAAACAGACAGCTGGAGTTACATAAAGTTAATTTCACTGCCTTTATTAGTAATTGCTGCATATTGCAGGTTAAGATTAACATCATTAAGAGATGATCACTTTAAGTTGTGACCACATTTTCAGAAACCTGTGAGTTTTGCTCATTTCTGTCAAAATGTCAACTGAATTCCTGAAGCACAGATAAAAAAAAAAGTTAAACAAATTTAAGGAAAAAATAAAAGAAAATATTAACTGTAAGAATAAAAAGCTATGGTTTTTTTTTTTTTTTTTTTGAAGATGTAACATTATTAATGGCATTTAATGTGACAAGCAGAAAGAAAACTGTATAACTAAACATAACTCTTTGTCAAGAACTTGAATGGATTTCTCTGCAGTCTCCGTGTGGGTTGACACTGAACACACTGATACATTGAGTTACTTATGTTGAAAGTAATGAAAAAGCTGCTCAACCAAACACAGAAAACCCTGGATGAGAGAAAATGATATGAGGCACAGATGCTCATTGCCACCAGAAAAAGGAAAAATTTTGTGTGATTTTATCTTTACTTTCAGATCTCTTTATAACTACTGGTACTCTAATAATTTAGAAATAGACTGTCTCATTACTCTGGCAAACCTGCAAACAGGTAATGTACGTTTTAGCGTCCCAAAACTGGCCACCTGACAAAAAACTAATTGATAACTATAGAAGTGATTCATCAGTGTTTGGGCATTAAATCCAGTGGTTGCAACTGCGTCAAGGTTCATCTGTGAATTTCATCAGCTCCCGCTATAAAGTGTTCACTGTCAGCACTTGCAAAAGTTTTGCACATTGAAACCAGCAAAAATGACAGCACCAGCCACACTTTGTTCCTACAGCGACAGATTATTGCCTATCTACTCCTCCCAAATGGCTGATGACAGTAATAACACATAAGCATCTGAATGCCAGAGTATTTTTAGTTCTAGAGTGGCCACCTATTGCCTCTGTCCTTGTAAAATGAAAAAAATGTATGCGCTCAGTTTATAAAAATCACAGATACAATATGTGTGCTTGTAATCTGAATACATCTATGTGTTTCACTGTATTTGTGTTTATGTGTTGTTGCTCCTTCATTGTCTGGTATGAGAACAAAAAAATGTTGTTCCAACTCATCTGTGTTTGTTTTCATAAAAAGATTATTATATGAAATTATATGAAAGCTTCTTTGGACACTACAACACATGCTAATAGAGACTATCCCACCTTCACTAAATAACTGATCTTATGCTTAGCCTAATAGTTAAAAGTTATATTAATAATGTGAGATTATAACCCTTTAATGCCAGATGTATCATATTTCATACATACAGTTACTGAGACCTTTTGCAAACCCTGTTGTACACAAGCTGATACTTGTCTTTTGCCCCCTGGTGGATACCTTTAGCACTATAATCATTTTGACATCATACAGTAATACAGTAAATACAGTATACAAACATTATTTATTTATTTATTTATTTATATTAAAGGGCCAAATAAAAACTTCAGATTCAAACATTTCTATTTTTTCCTCCATTTTTGGGGGGTCAGGCTTCAAAGGGTTAAAGAACTATCTGATTGTTTCTTCAGGTCAAAAGGAAGCGGATATAAGATACCCTCAACGCCTCATCCTTGTTTTTACCCATGTGAATTCTGCAGCCATGAGTCATGTACCTGTTTTTGTTTTTATGTCAGCACAAAAGATCTCCACATTAATGGAAACACACAACTGCATCTGCACAAACTTTACTCTTGCATAAGCCTTACTTTCACAGGTACACAGCACAACTCCTACAAGCTCAGTACCAGCTGCATACCGGAGTCTGCGTTTTCTCTCACAATATTAATGCACCACCGGTGAGGCTCTCAGCATCAAGTATCTGTAAAAACACAGATGTAACATTACACTGAAGGAGAAGCCAGTTCGCGTGACTACAGATCATCTTCCTTATGTGACAGAAACCACAGCAACAGCTGTGTGTGTCTGTTAATATGTGTGTGTTATGTGAAATCTGTGTTCAATATGACAGTAAATCATTCATAAGTATGCACAGCTTGTTTTTGACAGCTTCAACCCCAAACGTAGCATGAAGTCTCAGACTTTGATGGCTAAAGCAGACTTTTTAATTCAAGCATGGCACTTTACTGGTGAATCTCAGAGACCATTTCACATTCAGCATGTCCTATAAAACCCTGACGTATAAAATAAAGGATTGTGTGGCTTTGTTAATGAGAATAACCCATTTTCATGCACACTTGGGCCTTTGTAACATATCACCCTTTAACCTGCATGAAGTTGTGATGATATTAAGGTTATTTTGCTGCAGTATTTCAGTTTCCATTGATATTTACTGCTTTACATCTCCAATCTAGAAGCTTTAAATAGTTCATTTGAATTAGAGTGCCTCGTTTTAGGGTTTTTGAATTCCTTTTATGAGTCACCCAAGATGAGTAATGAGTTTAAGCAAATATGGTCTGAGGTCATTTCAGACCACTTAATTGGTTCCTATGGTAGCGTACGGTTTACAAAACCAAGAGAAAAACTGAATGTTCTCTCTGAGCTGAGATGGTGTGTATGTGTGAAAGTTAGTTTTCACTGCTCAGTCATTTGGGTATTATGGTTTTGTCCTGTGGCTGTATACTTGGATGACTGTTTATTTTTAAAGATTATGTTTAAGATTTAGATAATGTTTCTTAATCACTAGATTATGCATGCACTGTGCAACTGACATTACCTTGTTTTTTTGGAATTAATTTGTTTATAGTGGCAAAGACAAAGCTAGTGTTAATGTAGAAGTCCATTACACGTTATAAAATGTTAAGTACACAGGCTCAGCCACAGATAAACTGACTCATGTTAACTTTTAGCAGTCTGGAAGTGCTGCATCAACTTGAGAATATTGTGTAAAGTAAGCTCACTGAATAATAATTTGATTAGTCAGATTGGAAGAAAAGTATCTTTTCAATAAAATTTGTAAAAATGCAAAAATTCAAAACATACACTGAGGCAGAAATAAATTACTTTTTAAGTGTCATACCATCTGCATGACTAAAACACACCATTACACCCCGTCAATCCATGTTTACTTTTTTTTTCTGGCAAGTCATTCAAAAAGTATGAAAAATGAGGATTTTAATGCTTTGGACGATTTAGAAAAGAAGCTCAGAACTTAGAAAAAACTCATGAAAGTATGTTTCAACTTCACCAAACCTAAGTTAATTTTGTCGATGATAACCTGCAGTTAAAAGTAATTTAAAGTTTTTTTTGTCACACTTTTAGCAAATCTTGCTCAACAAATGTCTTTGTAAAGAAACTGTAAATTTCAATATATGGATTCATAAGTGAGGATACATGGAACTGCACTATCTGTAAGAAATTAAAAAGTGATGATAAACCAAGTGAATGCTGGGTTAGAGGTGGGATTATGGAATACGTAAGCTACTAGGGTGTATGTAAAAGAGAATAGTCATTGTGCACAAGAAGAAGAAAAGCCGTGATCAAAACCATGCTAGCTAAACTATTGTTCAACGTCTGCATTGGTTTACTCTACACATGAGCTGTAGCAGATATAAACTAGAAATTACACATGACGCAGGAGGAGATTATTCAATGACAAAATAAACAAAACTGTAAATCATACTTGACTGGGTTGTCATGAAGCGTGCAGTTTATTAGTAAATGGCAAAAATACAGAGGAGTTCTTAGACAGTAAAGGCTGAGAAATAACCATTTTCTTTTACTGCATCATTGGTATGAAAACATGTTTTACAGCGTTTAAAATGCAGTTCATGAATAGCTGTTTAGGAAAACTGAGCTCCTTCATGTATTGATGAAGTGGAAATAAAGCCTTCTCCCAATCTGAATAGATAGATGCATGCATTACACAGATAGGCACATTTCTCTGTTATTGTGCTTGGATTCTTTTGAGATAATGGAAGTGGTTGTTCATGTAAACTCAGTTAAATAAAAATCTAAACTTGATAATCAAAAATCTATAGAGCTCAATGCTGGTTGAGGCATGAGAGTAGCAGCTGGCTCTGAGAAGAAACTGAGCCTCACAAACCGTTGTCACCTTACTACCCTGACTCATATATGGAGAAAAAATATCAACAAGTAAAGACTATTTGCTGAAGAAATGAACTGTTATACAGGTGGCATCACAGACAAAATGACTCCTGACAGTGACCTGCTGAGATGCTACCAGCCTTTGGCTATAAAAACATTATTTTTGTGAAGCTGCTCCAGTATATAGAGCTTTATGTGCAAAAAACACAAGAATAAATTCATTCTTCATCATTATAAAAACCAGCAACTTGAAAATAAATTGAATAAAAGTCATTCCTAGTGAATATCATTGTTTATTTTGCACATTGTTGGTAGCATACAGGCACACGAATCCCTTGACATCAGCAATGAACCAGGAGAGCCATACAACTGAAACAGATTTGCTCAGAATGTACTGCTGTGCAGGCAAACAGAAGCTGATTGAACCAGAGTGAACATATCAATAAGTTCAAAGGCATTGTCTGACAGTTAGAAGGGAAAATCCCTAAAACATGCATCTGAAGCTTATCCAGTCAATAGCTTAGAGCACAGAGAAGAAAAATACAGCTCATTGCTCCAAGCCATCTTGAAACAACTTTATTGGACAGCTAGCAGGTTAATAACTTATAATTACAGTGAATGAATAAGTCCTGCTGGCTTAAATAAGAAAGTGATCATGTTTTTCTTTTTCTTTTAATCTCTTTTCACTAAAGGCTGTTTACACATGAGGAAACATTTACAATCTCCAGGTCAGACAGGCTTGTGTGCATGGCCTTGTTAAATAGCATGAAATACAGTAGGCGCACCTCAAAATCCAAAAGCTACTCAAACTGTGTGGTGTTTAACATGTTTTACTTGTGACAGAGACAAGTTTTAAAGCTATGCTGTGTTTGGCACAGTGTCTCCTCAGATCTTAGTCAGTGTACATATTTCTTATCTTAACTAAGAGAAATGTTGTTCCCTGTGGTTTGATTATGTCTACATTAACACTTGTCCTCTCCACTGCTGGCTAAACCTTTACTCTGGATTAAGGCTGGTGCACTGTATATGCAGTACTACAACAAATATGACATGTTTAAAGTTGTGTTTTTTAAAACATTGTTTATAAGTAATATCGCGTTTGGCCTCAGTGCTGTGAGCACTGCAACTGTTCACCAGGGACAATCCAATAAGACTCTGAACATATATTGATGGCATTACTTTGTATCCTGCAGGTCATATCAAACCACGTTTTCTGATAATCACAATTCTCTGGGTATTTAACCTTGCTTATTATTTTAAAAAAGACTGTAAATGTCAACCCCACACAGTAGTACAGAGAGTGAGCTGCCAGCTGTCTTGCTGATCAAGCTTGTCTCTTTTTGTCTGTAAATAGTTCCTATCAGTTTCAGGGCCTTTGTGGAAAACATAAATATAAAAAGTGAGCGTTGCCCATTATTGTAGGCCCGACTATAGCATCCAAAGAATCAAAAGTTTAATGAATGAATGAACGAATGAATGAATGAATGAATGAATTTATTGTCATTGCACAACAATTACCACAGCAATCCACAATAAAAATAGTCAAACACAAAAAACAAGAATATTAGAAATAAGTTATACAGTAAAATATATAATAAGCAATAAGAAGATGCTGTTATTTAAAGGTGGCGTTGCCGCTGACAGCATTTAGAAGTCTCATGGCCTGCGGTATGAAGTTGTCCCTAAACCTGGTGGTACGAGCTTGAATGCTGCAACTCGACTGGACGGACCACAGTTGAATGGTCTGCGTCACTGGTCTGTGACACTTCAGTTTCTGTCTATGGGAAGGCAGCAGCAAAACTGAGGCATGATCAGATTTTCCAAAAGGAGAACGAGGGTATGGCAAGTCAAAAGGGCCATAATTCATCACTCTATTGCCGCGATTATAATAAAAACGGTGTAAAATACGCCATTTTGTGGCTAAAATGGCATTAAAAGCACAGTTTTATGTGGTTAAAATGGCGTAAAATGCGCCGTTTTTTAAAGCTTCAGTAAACGGCAAAAATAGATGTTCTTGGTGGTCGTTAAATTGCACTTTTTGAGGTGTTCAATGAACACGTGTAAAAAGCGCCGTTTTATCGCACCGTTAAAAACTGCATTTTTTTTGTTTGTTTGTTTTTTTTTTGTTTTTTTTTGTTTGTTTGTTTTGTTTTTTGTTTTTGTTTTTTTTGTGTGTGTGTGTGTACAGTACAATGTATAGTACAATGCACGTAAAAAGCGGCGTTTATTATAATTATCCCAGCCCCCTTTTTGATCTGCCACTGAAATTGAACCGGGATCATCCAAAAGTTAAGACTAAAAGCAGACAACACCAGTTCATCACTGATTTCCTTTGCTTTAGAATTGGATGCTTTTGTTCAATGAGCCAGTTGTTGCAAATGCACTGCCAGAATACAGACTCAAATATGGACAGAAATACAGTATTATATCATTTTTAATCATTATTATTAAAGTATATATAGAGTATTTAGCATATCATTGCTGTTGGGCACAAACCTCCTATGTCCAAAATTCGTGATATTTTTTTTCCTCCATAAATCAGTACTATTGGTCACCCTTTATGTCTGTCTGTAGTTTTACAAATATTTAACCAAAGATATATGATGTAAAACACAATACCAAGTTTGATGACATTATGTTCATTATTACAAAAACCATACAGTTTTATTCTTTTCTTGAAAAATAACAGTTTTGGACATAGGAGGTTTGCGCCAAGCAGCTATATGCTACTTAAAGAACAACAGCTTAATGTACAATGAATCAATTAATTATGCGAAATATGCAACATATATTTAGCTGTTTAGTTTATGTAGCGAACTCACACAGTGACAACAAAGGCAGATGTTGGATTCAGTCTATTTGTATGTTGCGTACACTTCCTAATAACGCTCATAGCTCTAATGTGTCTCTGTTTATTAAAAACGATTGAACATATCACACACTAGGCAGGATGCACAGCAAACCTGTCACACAAAACAAGACATCATTGACCGTCTTGTGTTCTTATGACTTGTCACAGACTCTCCCATGCCCAGGTTTCAATATGGTGTCTAATAAAAACTCACACAAAGGAATGCTATGCCAAGCTGATATATCAGAAATCCCACGGCCACTTCAAGTAAAACTCAAAGAACCTATTTCGGTCACTAGATGGCGCTCACATCTCACCTGCAGTTTGCATCCATGTATTGGTGATTGATCCGGCTTAATCGTATCGCATACTGGGCAGGATGCATGCAAAATCACTTACCTTAAAGCTCAACAAATCAACGATAATTGCCTCTAAACAGCTCTCCTCTCTCTTGCAAAACCACTGTGACTGACAAAACGTACTTTTGTGTTGCGCCCAGTCATACCCTTGATATGGGTCGTAACAATTATATTTATAATATGAATAATATAGAATATAAATAAATAAAAAATAAAGGAATGAGTTATAAAATTAAATTAAAAAAATTAAAAACAAACACTCATTCAAAAAAAAGGATTACCTAAATTAAACATTTACCAAAGTATGCCCAAAATGAAATACCTCAGTTAAAGTTACATCTGTTCGTCTTGCCATTTTGATACAGGTCCAGAGTACAGCCCGTAGAAATAATTCTGAGCACCACTTGTTGTTCAGCATGAAACAGACACCTCCTCCCTTGCTCTTTTCTGAATGTATAGTCCGGTCCAGCTGATAAACCGAGAGTCCCTACGGAACAATGGCCTAGTTGGGGATCGAGGGGTCAAGCCAAGTTTCCGTTAAAGCAAAAACGTTACAGATGTTAAACTCCTATTGAAATGCCATCCTGCGCCAAAGTTCATCCAGCTTGTGGTCCAATGACTGAGCCTTTGCCAGAAGATTACTCGATAGAGGAGACCAATTCCCCTGTTTCCTCAGCCGGACCAGGACTCCAGCTTGTGACTATCTTCTCCTCCGCCGTCCAGGTACAACAACAGGTAGGCGCCGCCATGGAAATTCCCCGCTGTAACCTGGTGGCGGTGGTGGTGGCTATAAAAAAGTTTTTTTCACCACCGACCTAATGCATAGTAATTATCATTTTGTATGATAAGGCTTACTTACTTAGCATGTGCACTAGGATGCTATATTTCCATCTGTCATGCTAAGCTGGATCCCATAAAAACCTGTCTCTACTGGATGCCAGACTGAATGCACTTTGCAGATTAAGCACTTTCACATAGAGTGATACTTTAAACCTGATCAAACAAAAACACAAGGCCAATATCTACTGTATTTAGCTGTGTGATTGTTAAAAGGACCTCCAGCACACTGATCAAGACAGAATTTTGTTATCAAACCATAATGACTTGTGGAAATAGTTTATAAACATCATATTTTATAATAAAAAGTTTATACTTCATAAAAGGTGATTTAAAGTCAGTGCTTTGTGCCCATGAGGACTGCAATTTGAAACTCATCTGAAATCTACAGCATGTCTATCTTTTATACAGTTATGAACCTCTCAGTTGTGTTGCTGGAGGATATAAACTAATGAATACTTTAACAAATATAGTGGGCCCCTTCTATAGGGATATGTTATCTCATAACTATTAATATCTCGGGGAAGAGCATATATATTAACTAAAAAAAGGGGGGAAAGTCATGTCCAAGAACATGAATCCATTAATGACATTTTGTGACTTTTTGTAGTGACACTGGTGAGACTAGTATGAGAAAACAAAAGCAATAAACTATGCATAAAGAAATGTTGGCCAGCTTTATAGCATAGGCATACATTGAAAACTAGACATAGGTGAAAGGGTCCATTTTTGGAGAAACTGGGTCATCTTCATGCAAATTACTGTTCTCTGGTGCACTGTAAAAAATATATATATCCACATCTACACTAATGAAAGCATGCCTTTTTACTTTTGTGATACTTTATTGCAAAAGTGTGATACACTTTTGCACTACTCACTGAATATATTATTGTACTGTGCAGCTCATGAAACATAGATAAAGCATCACAAAATACTTTTTTCTTTGCATTTCATATTAGTTTTTATACTCTCCCATTTTTTGTTTGAATAATGTTATCCAGTTTCCAGAGACACAGAACAATCCTCTTATCAAGCAGCATGACCAGAGTCTCACAGAAAACAACAAAGCAAAATCTAATCAGGGCATATGAGATAAAAGTTTATGCCAATTGGAAATAGCTGTCTGTTACAGGTGGATTATCCCTATGTGGTCCAATACTGGATGTGAACAAGACCAGAGAGAAAAAAAAATAATACACTGTCAGCACAATTTAACAGCAATAAACCCTCAACATAATCAAATAGATTTAACATTCATCCTGCAGAATAAAGAAAGGCAGGTTGAGTTAATGTGCTTTAAATAATAATGACAGTCTACATATGATCCTAAACAAACAAATGGAACAACCTCTCCAAGCATTTATATGGCTAATGTTCGACTAATACTTCTGGAAAGCACAAGACTGCTGAGTTTAGAGCAGAAATTATTCTCTGTTCTTCCTTTAACCCATCTCTTGCAGTTCTGTAACAAAGAGCACCATCTAGTGATTTATATATATATATATATATATATATATATATATATATATATATGGCTGTCCATGTCTGCAACAGCAGCTAAGATACACTCATGTGTCCTTCTATCCTGCAAACTGCTAGGATTTGTCAAATAGGATAAGCAAAAATATATTAATACTGCTGGAGGAGAAGTGATTAATCTCATACTTAGACCATATAACTAGTAGGATGAGTTGTTTGTCTTGGAGGTTTATCCTCTGTTTTTGTTTGTTCAGTTTTGTTGTGCCAGTTTTTTTTCTTTATGTGGGTTGCAGAGTGAGTCAGAGTGAATAAGGATTCAGTCATCCATGTAATACACAACAACTACATGTACAAACATGTATTACTTTACAAATGATTGACACGTTTTGTGAATTGCCTTTTATACCTCTTTTTACTTCACTTTCAAACCATTAAAAAAACCCAATTGTAGAAACTATAATTATCCATTTCATGAGACCATGTTAGATACATCATGCAAAGTCTTCCTTACTGCAGTCAGCACACCACCATTTAGAGGACCAGTTTGTTAATTTAGAAATCTTCAGAGTAATTGTATTTGGTACAACAGTATGTTACAAATCAATGCCAAAATGTGCCAGTAAATTTAAAAAGCTTAACATGGAAGAATAAATTTCAAGAATCTTGTTGAGCTGCTTCACTGAGTCAGTTTGGTTGAAATTTGTATAAATTTAGTTTCTCTCTTTATATTTAGTGTCTTTGATTTAGGGATTTAAAAAATATGTATTTATCAACCTTATTCACTACAATAGTTTAGAGTGAAAGTTCTTTTGTTTGTGTTGTTGTAGGGTGCCTGAAGACAATGTTTCCCAACCTATTTTCCAACCCCCTTCATACAACTACCACAAAGGTGTTTTGAAACCATGCTTGGTTTTATGCTTTCATTAGCTAGCTTCTTACCATAAATGATGCACACTGGCTGACTCCTTTCCTTTGATAAAACCAAAGTTAAGGTAATTGCCAACATATGGCCTTTATTTTGTCTCCAATGTGGTATGTCTGTTTTTTGTTTTGTTTTGTTTGGGGGAGGGGGGGTTCAATACACCTCAACTCATCTCCATGTGGACATGGTCTTAATTTAAATCACACTGGCTCTGAACCATCAAAGCCTCGGGGTACCTTTTGGGGGTCCATGGACGTAAGGCTGGGAACCACTGCCTTAACAAATTATTTTGTGGCCACAGCTGATGCTGTTGCTGTCCTTAATTTGATATGTTTTTAACATTTCATTTTTTTTGTCTTTTTGCACTTTTGATAATTACATTCCCAACAACCACTACATATTTTTTAAAATGAAAACATATTTATAATCATATACAAGAAGCAAAGTAAACACTGGGTTGAATTTTATTCATAAAAGTCTTGAAAATAAAGGGCAATAAACCACAAATGAACAGGAGAAACAACTGTGGGAAAGTATTATAAAGTGTTATATTTGGGTTTGGAATATATCATGCACAACTTCATGTACCATCAATGCTGACAAAGTACATTTTCAGCTTTTTAAGCTTTATATTTTACAGATTTCAGAGCTATGTAATGATAGACATCTCTTCTTGCTCTCGATTCTCCGACATTGCGTTTACAACATTTCCCAAGTATCTGTAAAAGGCCTGCCGCACTTCTTCTGGCTCCTCTTCCAGATTGGAGTGAATAAGCAGCAGTCTGCTCAGATTTGATGCTGTATCAAAAAAAGTAAATATGTTAGGTCAGAAAAATAATCCCTCACATAACAGGTTTGGAAGGCCTGAAACGATGTTACCTAAAGACAGCCGTCCATTTTCTACTTCACTGCCAGGTTTGTGGTGAGCTATGAGCAGACACTGTTTGTCCTGCAAACTTTGAGAGGAGATGAACATGGAATGCCACGTCTCAATTTCTTTGAGATGACTTGGAACATCAGGATTAAAAATGATCACCACACCGCTGCAGTCCTTCATGAGTGCAGGCCAGCATGATTCAAATCTGTAGGGAGAGAAAATGTTTCCATTATAACCCATTTTAGAACAATACAAGTGAAGCAAAGAACTAAAACATAATTTTTCTTATAAAAATTGAAGAAGTAATATTTCAGCCTTTTTTTTAATGGAGTAATATTTTTTTAACTTACTTGAAATCACCTGAACAGTCCCAGAGTTCAACCTCACACGTCTTGTCAGCACTCCCCTCAGGCTGCGATTCAAATTCCAGTATCCTGAAGATAGTGTCTTTTGTATGACTATTATTTTTTTAATAAAACTGAGACTAAATATGGTTTGAATAATTTAGATAACAGTTGTCACAATGAAATGTTAAACTAAGCATGTTATTACATTACAAACTGTTCGTACCTGGCTCCTTGAGTAGGTCTGTACTCTCCACCCACATTTTCTGTTGTGTCAGAGAGAAAATTTGCAAGAATGGTTTTTCCACTCTGAAAAACACGTACACAGGTTGCTTTAAAGAAATGCCAATATTTCAATATTTTCCTACATTAGTCTTTTCCACAGTGATTCTGCAAGTACCATTTTAGTTTACTTTGCCATCTTTATTTGACAGATGCAGGAAAGATGAGCTTATGATAAAAGATATATTTGCATTAAAAATTGACTTTAAAGTACTGCAACAATTACATAGAAAAACCAGAATACTGAATGGCATTTACATTAGCCATTAGTTCACACATATAAAGAAATCTAAAGACAGTTGTTTAAAAAAATAAACAATAATAAAAGAAATACTATTAATCTTTAGTACAATTAGTCTGTTTGTTCCTGAGGCTTATACTGACTTGCCCTAACATGATACTAAAGGTTTAGCTAATAAAATATGTTATCTACACATTCCTGTTATGCTAGTATGACTTACTGAGACATTTGAATGCTATGGAGTTATCACTGTTACTCGCCCTCACTGTAATGACTCTAACATGTTGTCATATGATCAAAATGTTCTACATTTGTTACTTTTGAATATGCAATATTTCAAATGCAAAATTTGTTACTCATGATTAAGACAGATTTTCATAGCAAAACATCATAGCAGGACTGGGTGATTAAATTGCTAACCCTAAATAATGTTGCATTTTACAGTTACATGTACTTTTGGAGACTGGATCACAATGCTTAACATTAGTACTAATTTGATATGGTACACCTTTTCACAAAAAAGGGGGAAAACATATACCGTTTATGTTCCTCATTTATCATGACAAGTCTGCATTATGTGATGCTAAAAGTTAATTAAAAATTGTTTATTACTTATTCCTTATTCCCTCAAGCCCCTAAAATTACTTGCCTCCGCAACCTAGTCAAATCACTTTTGTGTTTTGGGAGACATACTCTCACAATTTTTTGCTAAACTTAGGCTTTAGACTTAATAAACATTTCATACATTGCAATATTAGACAAACGTTTACGTACCTCATTAGGTCCAACAAAGAGTATTTTTGTTTTGAACATTTCCACACGAGAAGCCAACCATTAGCTGTTCAGCTAACTTCGACTGAAGAGGCTTAGCGATGCAAAGCTCTGTCACTAATATAAATTACTCTTTATTAAAACAATGTGCTGGATTTGAAGTTTGAGTAAAATCAGACAAAAGACGAAAATTTTGCATCGTACATTGCTATAATCAGAGCACAGTTTACCACCTAGCAGTAAACTTCCTTATCGTTTCTATGGTTTCAGTCAGTTCTTCTACTGTCTTCTGTCCATTGGCTGTTTACAAGCCTAGTCAAATTTAGTCCCGCCTATTTTGGCTATGGCGAGCAAATCAGCAGAGAGCAAACAAGTTGCTGGCGTGACGTTGCTTCAGTGCTAACCAATCAGGCTCAAGCAGCAACACCGTACCTCTTTGTTTTGGAGTAGCGTAGCCCTTTTCAGATAATACAAAACTAAAACGTGAGTAATATTTATATTTTAAGTGACTTAATTTTGTAAGGGAGATAGTTTCAGCGCCATTTTATAATAATGCATCTGTTCGTGACTTTGTCTCTTCGGTAAAGTAACAAAATGCTTGATGTGTTAAGACTAACGTGAAGATTAGCAGCCACTTAACCTCGCCTGTTGCTATGGACGAAGCCTGTTAGCTTGGGTGACAACTCGCCAGCGAAATATTAAAGCCATGCTATACAGTATGAGTTTTTGTTTGTTTGTTTTCTTAAGAAATTACTTTATTCTGGAGTCCTAGTCTTTTCTCTTTCTGTGTCTTGTGTTTTTATACTGACTGGTTGCTGTGTTGGTAGTACGAGATATGTCTCCAGAGGATGAGCTCCAAAGTCCCCTCCTTGGTTTCAGCTCCACCAGGGAGGATCTCTCTATGAATCGAGGTGATCTAGAAAGCAATGAGCTGGGAAGAAGCAGCAGTGCACACAACAGTCTTCAAACACGAGCTGAAACTTCTATCAGTTGGTGAGATCATAGCATGCACACACATTTCAGCATGTAGCCTTATCTTTTTTGGGGGAAAAACCCCAGCAGCTACAAACCTACTGACTTAAGGCATCTTCTTGCTTTGCTCTCTTTCAATTAGCCATGGAGACTTTCCTGATGGGAAAAGCCCTCTTCTTAAACTACTGATTGATGCAGAAGGAGCAGCAAACTCTGCTGCAATACAGCTTGTGTCTTTCAAAGATGCATTGGAAGAAGAATTTGCTGTATGTGTGATGCAATTTTCCTTCCCTCATGTTGAGCTTAAACCACTCAAAAACATTTTTCTTCATTCAGTGTGTATTTTCTGTCATATTAGGGTTCAGAACAGTTTGCCAAAGACAAGCGCCGAATTACAAGACAGAGAGGACTTCTGCTGGAAAAGTTGGAGGATTTTAGACGAATAAATAAGTCTGTGCGACAGAAGCTGAAACAACTACAAGATACAGAGGTTGGTTTCAAAGGTTTTAGGGTCATGGTAGTATTATATTAGGTGTATACAAGCAAATGGAGCACTCCAACTTAAACACTTTGTGGGTTTGAATTATGTTATATGCTGATTTTAAAACTAACATTCTTTTTTCCCCTCCCCTCACAGGCTTATCGAATTGATGCAAACCAACAGATAGAAATTTTGCAAAAGAAGGTCACACAAGCTGAAAGTGAAAATGAGGTGACTGTCTTATGACATTTATGCTATGCGTAAGCTCACATTGGTTTTATGATAAAGTTGTTACGACATGGTTGAAGAGGTGGTTCAGAAACCAAACTAGATTGGTACTGATACAATGACAGAATGACATGGCAAAGAAACTTACTCTGTTAAATGTGACAAAACTAAGGTAGTGGAATAGAGTAATTAACTTATTCTAGCTTCTCATGTATGCTGACTGCCCATTTATCCTCCCTCTAGAATTTGAAAAAAAATTTGAGTGAAACTGAATGGAGGATAGAAGAACTGACAAATCTGCGGCGAGAAGAGCAGGTAAGCACAAGTGTCTTTTTTTATATACAGTAGTAACATACTGCTGAAAGCATAGCATTTTAAAGGATATGTTGGTTTCCACAGGAAAACATAAAAAGTGCAGTTCACATGACCAAATCTGTGGAGGCAACTCGTGCTCACCTGCAAGGGCAGCTGCGCAACAAGGACGCTGAAAACAATCGTCTGACTGTACAGCTTCGGGTACAAATCTCCCTTATCACCATAAAGCTCTACAAAGAATCAGCTATAAATAAGTCAAGGTGTTCATTTGTGTGTTTGTGGTGTTTTCCAGTCTCTAGAGAGAACTCTGACAGAGCAGAAGCTGGAGATTGATGATCTGAAAGCATCCATCACCTCTCTCACTGAGAAGGCAGCACGGGACAAAGAATCTCTCAAGAAAGCAACACGAGCACAGAAAGTGAGAGCTGAGAGGTTTGAAGCTGCTATTGAGAAATGCTACGCACAGTTGAAGGAAAAGGTATGAAGTCAGAATGGTTATAATTGTTGGTTTTTGAAACTTTTATAAACTTAACTGATCAGGACTTTACTTTGACATACAGGACGCTTTGCTGGTCAAAGCTCATTTAGAAAGAGACTCCAAGAAACGGCAGAAGGAGCAGGTGAACGATGAAAAAGACAAGCTTGTTGCTCATATAGACTTACTGAAGAGGTTGGTCATTTCTATGTTAGACAAATCCCTCCTTGTAATGCAGAGTGGATGTCATTCTGCATGCAAGACAAGTTTTTAATGATGAATTATTCATCTTTAACAAAGTCAAATTGCAGACTTGACATCAAGGTTGCAGAAAGAGAAAGATGAGCAAACCGCAGCTAATGAAACTGTGATGCAAAGAGTCGACAGACTCATCGCTGACAACGGAGACCTCACCGTCAATAATGCAGCACTCAAGGTACAAGATGACAAATAGCTTTTATGTACAAGTCAATACTACAAAGGGTTTAAAAAAAAACACCCTTGGCATTTGAGGAAGAAATATATTGTCATGAGTCGTTGTGTGAACTACTTACTGGGAAAGCTACTTCCAATTTATGATGTAATTTTCACCAGAGGCTACATATTTTCTTTAGACACAACCATCATATTTAAGATGAACAAAGCATTCACTTGCTGATTTTAGTGCTACCAGTGAAATTGTGGAATTTTTTTTATTTTTTTTTTTTGCCTGATTGCAGTCATCTGTGGCTCGATTGGAGCAGCAGCTTATTGATTGTGATTCTGCCCTCATAGAGGAGAAAATTGTCTGTCAAGAGAGGAAACAACAAGCTGAACAGTACCAGTATCAGGTTGTTCTTTTTTATGTTGCTTTATTCTTTACACTAGAGTGCAAGAAAATAAGTTCTGAATTTTACAAAAATATTAAATATGTACTTTCTTTAGAAAGTCTCTCTCTCTTTCTGTATATATAAATATATATATATATATATATATATATATATATATATATATATATATATATATATACTTTGACCTCATATTTCATGATTGACTCATCAGTTACAATTTTTCAGAGATTTTATTAATGTTTGAAATTTAGACATTACTCACAAACTAACAGCCAACTTCTGTTACTTTTCTCTCTTATTCTATCATTAACTATTCATTTCTCATGATTTTCTAGCAAATATTTAATTAAATATTGGCCTCTTGAGAATAAATGTATAGATCACAGTTTTTGTTTGTAGCGCTGAACACAACAGATGTTATAATTTTTTTTCCTACTTTCTCTAGGTTGTAGAGCTTCAAGCTGAGATTGAGAGTTTAAGACTAAAACATGCAAATCTTTTAAGAGAGACAGAAAAGACACAAGATGGAAAAAATGCAGATGTTGAGAAGGTACCGTCCCCCCTACACACACATACACACACTCACCATCTGAGTGTTTTAAACTAATTCATGATGAGCAGTTAAATTAAAAATTAACTTTAGGAAAAATGTTTGCACTTTTTTTCAAGTATTTCAAGTTCTGCAGCTCTCTTTCCCCTGCTACTGAATGACCAGACAGTTTGCTTTGAGATTTTTCTTTTTTTTTTCAGCTGCACAGTCCCTGAAGCCTGCATGTGTTTTCACAAACCAAACCAACTTTAATTCTGTAAAGCAAAATAAGACTTTAGGCTAAAATACATAAAAATGGGACACTGCACGCTTAAAGCATGCTACACGTCTGTGAACATCTTTATGAGAGGTGTTATGAATATTTGAGTTAATACTCTGTGTGTTCCCAACACCTCACTCCTTCTACCACCCTCCTCTGGAGCCCAGGTGAGGCAGGAGTTGGAGGGGCGTGTGGAGGAACTGAAGGCTTACCCTGAGTTACTGAGTGCAGCACAGCAGAGTCTCCTCGAGTGCCAGGAGAATCTGCAGCGTTTGGAGAGGAAGTGCTCAGAAAAGTCAGAGTCCATTAAGCAACTGCAGGTTAAGGTGTGCGACACTAGCTGTCCCAGTCAGTGTAAAATGCTAAAGTCATTTTACCATATCTGACCACTAGATGGTATCACAGCTCCATGTGTCTTGTGGTGTGTTTTCCTTACTGGTTGTGCTGTGAGTTTAGATGTTTTGTCATTCCTGGAAAAAACAAGCCAAAAATTAAGAAACCCTGATTGCAGTGCACCATCTTTAACTGTATTTATTTATGATTGTTTTGTGCTTTGTGAGTTTTTTTTTTTTTTTTTTAGCCACTAAGATCATATTTTCCCTATAAATGTCAGCTTCATGAATGAAAAACTACCCACCTTCTGTTTTCAAGAATTATAAATAGCATTAAAATCCTTGATTATTTTTGATCAGGTTTGCATGTGAGATGACATCATTTCTGCACCATTTGCTTGTACCCAGGTCGCATGACTCTTGAATTGTATCCTTTCTGTATACAGATGGAGAGTCAATCTAAACTGCTGAGATCATCTGCAGAAATGAAAGAGTCCATTCATGAGGCCAATTTACAGCTGCAAGAAAAAGTGAATTCTCTGCTAAAGTAAGATACCAGTTATCAACTTTAGCCTCCTTTTATATTGATCAGACTTTGTTAGATATGATTGTTTTGTATGTGTTTGCAGGAAGATGGATGAGCTGCAGCAGGAAAACGTGCAGCTTGTACAAAGGCTAAGAGCTCAGGAAGAAACTCTCAGCTACAGCAACCGGCAATTGGATCAACGTTCGTCGGAGTGTCAGGCCCTGAACAGGCAGCTTGAAGCAGCTTTATCAGACGTCAGACAGCAGGTATACCTCAGGGAAGGAGATAGGATTTGATCCAAAAAAAAAGCTTCTACTCTTTCAACAATAGAATGCTGATCTGTTAAATGTTTGTGATTAAACAAGTAAATAAAGTACAAAAACTCTCCTTGCATCATGAAGCAAGACTGGACAACCCAGCCAAAGTTTTCTGATTGTAAACTATAGCCGCATGTTCTATAGATCCAGAACATGATCCAGAATGTCCACAGCATGTGCTTCAGACTTTCTGCAGATTTTTCTTCCAGGCCCCTCAGTAAAATCTCTGCATCAACAGTGAGTAAGGCAGTCTGTGAATGTGTCTGCACATCTTTCAGTGTTGAGATTGTGTCCTTTATGCTGATCTATAAGCTGCTTTCTGCTCGCTCCGTGCTATTGTGGACAAGTACAGTTACATGCAGTACTCATATTTACACCATAAGGAGCCTCCTCTGGTAGAGTCATTATGCTGTAAAGAAAACACAGCCCTCTCCACAGCTTTCTTCATCACATTCTGCCTCCCTAGCACCCTAGACAGCTGTTCCCACGCACCTCCTCCCTCACATTTCCATCCAGGAGAGCGCATCTCTGTCAGAATGTCTCCCGTTATGATGATCTTGAATATAGAGCAGCTGCAGAAGAAGACTGAAAGAATTTGTCCAGACTTGCTACTGAAAATTTCTACACTTACCACTCATGAAACATGAAAACTGCTCAAGAGAAGTGTTTCCAACCATGCATGTGAACCAATGTTCGTGTTTTACCACACAACCAAAGCCCTCACAGGCCCTCTATATATTGAAACTAACTTGTATTTTGATGTTGTAGGTGGTGAGAAGAAAGAAGATGTAGCATAATTAACTTTTTCACTTTATTACCAGGTCTGCAAGGTAAAAGACCAGGCTGCTTCCAAAGAAGAAGCACTTCAGACCAAAATCCTGCAGCTGGAAGCTGAGAAGAGCAGAAGGGAAAACGAACTGAGGCATCTTCGCCAGAGCAAGCTAACTGTGAGTGTCATACCTTTTGCAAGTAATAAAGAATGTATGAATATCATGAAGATTGCATGCTCAAATTAAATGTAATTAACAAATGATGAGATATATTATTACTGACCAAATGTGAGATGAAAACAGCTGTTTGTATGCATCTTCATCTGCAGGCAGAGAAACAGTTTGAGGTTCGTCTGAAGGACCTGCAGCTCAGCCTGGACCAATCAGAGAGCCACAAACGTAGCATTCAGAACTACATCGATTTCCTCAAAAACTCCTATAAAACAATGTTCGATGAAGGGCTACAAACATCAACTTTTGGAACACCGTATTTTCTAAAATGATCTTTTTATGATGTTGTGTCTTTTGTGTGCTATAATATTTGCAAGACTCATTTTAAATAAGACCGGAGACAAGACTTCATTTTGCATCCAGGGGGAACTAAAACATCTTTTTATTTATCAGATTCAAGTTGTTTTATATTGTAAAAGTCACATTTAGATGGCAGTTTGAGTGCTTTTCCAGGAATCTTATTGAGGGTTTTTAGCCATTTTAGCACAAGTTAATGTGTGCACATTCTGGATGTAAACTCTGTGTTTTTTTTTTACCCATTTAACAATGAGCTAGTTGCATAAATATAAAGATTAAAAAAGATTTCCCCTTTTTAAGACTTATTGTCCTAGCAGGATGTTTGATATGCTAATGTGTCAAATATTTGTTGCTAATCATAATTTCGACTGTTTGATGTACTAAATTATTTATCACCTGATCTAGGTGGGTAGAAATAATGTTTTACTCAGGAACTGTATTTCTTCTTCCTCAAATATCTACCTGGCTTCAGGTTTAAGGATTTTCTTTATTCAACATTTTGAACTTACTTTGAAGCAATATTTAACCAAATGCAAATATTACATTGACAAATATAGTAGCACAATGCTAGTGTTAAACCCTTGTGATTTTCTATATTTACTTTTCTTTGACCAAAAAAGTCATCAGATTTCCACATAAATCCTACAAAGAAGGTGAAAAAAAACCCAGTTCAACAAATGAGGAAACAATAGTTGACATTACAGAACAGTAAGAGCTTAAAACTCTGCAGGGTATGCAGATAATTCAAAGGTGGCATTTGAGTCAAGTGTTAGATTAACTGGGAAAACAAGCAGGTCTGAATGGACATCTTTATTTGAAGAAAAAAAACAAAAACTAAACAAATGTTTCCATGAGCTAGTACATGCAAAAGGCAAAGAGCCTCATTCTTGATACTGGAAGGAAGGTTCACTTACTTCTGTCACCTACATATAAATCAATGCAGACATATGGAAAACCAAAAGGTTCACACACTCAAACAGCATTGCACTGTGAGAACCAGACATGTTTACACATGTAGAATGAGCCTTAATCTTTATGGTGCTACAGTACATAAGATCTTATTATGTTCTATGCTGGTTTCCATTCATATCATAATATGTGAATTTTACCATTGTGCAGCTGATGGTGAAAGCAAATGTGTGTTTTGGTGATCATAAGGTGTGTGTGTTTGATATTTTTATGTCCTTTCTCTCAGCATTACTGAGATGAATTGGGGAAAATATTTATTAATTTTCCCAGTTGTGAAACTCTCGTCTTTAGGTTACAAAAGTAATTACTGAGGTACATGAAACATTGGGATATTTCCCAGCCACTTCAAAACTTTGTTGCTGGCATGTTTCCACGCTTTTGTAATCAAAGTAGTTATATTTCTGAAGCTCAAGCACAAACTCGATACTCTGCACACTGGGTACTGATGTTATCCGATTTTATGTAAAGACTGAACCTCAGTTGTCTTGTTTGGATCCTTTTGTTCTGTCCTTGTTGCTTGTGATGTCCTGCAGTATCTATGGTAATAAACTACTGTGAGTTCAGCCCTCTGTAGAGCTCTGATATGTTCTTGCAACAGACATTAACTCAAGGGAGCAGGACTCCTCAAGTTCTCAAAGACAAAGGCCTATTGTGTTCTTGGTCTGGGGATGGAACTATTTCATCCCTGTGTGCGTCAGTACCCTTGTTTTTCTTTTGCTCTTGGGGTCTTGCCTGTTTATGTAATTCTGTTGATCACTTTGGGAATTTGCTTACGTCTGCTGCTGGCTGCAGAAGTAGCTTACATCTGACTTTTGGCAGTTTGTATCACAATTCAGCACTGTGCTGGGCACACCCTGGGGTTGTAACTCATACATTTATCTGCCAAAAGGGGTTCAGCTCTGCAGAGACAATTAGCAAGAACAGTGGTTTTGCTCTTTCATATATTTAAAACACGTTCCTCTGATATTTGCGTTTGCTTACAGTTTTGTCACAGAGCCCAGATTGTGCTCCATCTTGCATATTATGGAACGTTTAGATTAACTTTGTAAACCTATGACTTCTTCATAAAACAAAACTGCAGCTTGTGCCCACCATCTGCCTCGCAGCAGGAAAACCACTCAGAGGTTTACGTTACAGTCATTCCCATAAGTATTCACTGACATGTAGGTCCTCTCAGAAGTGGGTCAGCCAGATGCTGAAAAAAATGGTAGAACTTACAATATTTCTGACTGAAATATTGTAAGTTAACCCCCCATGACCCATAAAGACAAGATTCAACATTTGGCTGTACTTGTTCATTTTCAAGCCAAGTATGATGTTGACACGCTGCAGTAGGTTTCTTTGTGTTTATTTGAGATTTTGCAGCTAGTTTGCCAGCTTACATACAGTACATTATGTGAACAGCCATCGCTCACATTTCAACAATTTGCACAAGCAAAGAGACAAAGAAAAACAGGATGAAAATATTCCATGAAAAACATTTAATATAACAAAATTTTAAACAAGAAAGTGACATATAAATTAAGCTGCTGACATTTCTGCATCATCTTACATCATATGACATGTTTTGTCAAGACAAGCACATTAAATATGTTGAATAAAACAAGTTTCACAGCAAAAAGCTTCCAAAAGAAGCAAAGCACAAGGCTCCAGTGTTATGAAGCAAAATCATGAATGTTCACCAAACTGATGTCTGCAGCTTTATTGTCTCATTTATAATCAGACTTTTCTTTACAGTTTTGGTTTGTGAATGTCATTAGAAAGCCTGTGGAGACCGGATAGCTTCACATTGCTGCTGGAGCAGTTAATATCACATTTGCAAGACTCTGTCATTAACACCCTCTTCCTGAAGGTCTCTCCATTTTTGCATCGGAAGTGGACAGATAGCGCCTGAGTCCTGTGGGGCCGGCAGCATCGCTCACTGGGGCAGGACCCACATTGCCTGGGCTGGAACTTCTTCAGGCTACGGCAGCCAGCATAGGACAGTTTAACTGGATGGATAGCTTCTCCTATGTGGTTACATTTCTGAGCTTTCTGTAAGAGACATAATGTCTGAATGAATGTAATATTGTACTTGATCATCATGCAGAAGACTAAAGGTTACAGCCGTACCTCTGAAGTGATTTGTTTGCAGGGCTGGATCTCACAGATCTGAGTTTCTGTCTCTAGTTTACACTGAATATTATCATTGGTCACTCTGGTGGAGACTCCAGTACCACAGGATCTGGAGCAGGGTGACCATGCTGTGGTCTGAGGCAAACATTTTCCTCCTCTGGCACTTGTGTGGTCCTTTGAATGACTCTTCAAACCTGTATAGAGAGAAATTACGTTTAATTGGGGTTAAAGAAAGAAATTAGTCAAGTGATTATTTTAACAGTCAATGTCTAAAACTGCTCACCAGGTAAAGTTTTTAAATGCCCTCTCCCCGCAGGTAGCAGCTCATTCCTGTTAGTGAGGTCATCAGATGTTTTGTCTTTCTTGTGCTTTCTACTGAGCTTCCTTTTCCTGACAGTTTCTGCTTTTGCATCCTCGGGGCAGATGAGTTGTTCGCAGCATTTTCCCGGTACTTTGACCCTCCTTGGCTTAGTACAGCGCGGTTTGGGAAGCGAGAGCTCACGAGGGCACAGGGAGATGCATCCAACAGAACCATCCATGCAAGTGCACTGGTGTTTGCAGTTTGGACGGAAAGTTTCACCATTCTGGTAAATCTTGCTGTTGAACTCACAAGTTCTCCCATCTGATTTGGCTGTTCAAGAAAAACAGGAAATTAGGTGTAAAAAAATTGTTTAAAAAGTGATGTTTATGTTAGAGAAAGAACAGAAGTTCAGAGTACCTCGACAGACTCCTTTAGCCGAGTCATATCCACCCCCAAAGTTGCACTCTAGTCCCTTTGCAGCGTCACATGGCTGGATCTCACTGCAGTCTTCAAAGAGTTGCCGTGCACAAACCTTGCAGCATCCACAGCTATCAAGCATAAGACTCACCCCTGCAGCACATAGCGGGGCTTCAGGAGGACACTGGCAGTTTGTGGGGCATGAGGCTGATATCTGACATGAAACAAAGGATCACATTTCTAATCAGTTTGCCCCAAAAAGCAAGACAAACAAGCATCTTATGAATGAACATTGAATACTTTCTCACCAGAGAAATGCAGGGAATCGCAAGAACAAAGACTTTCCACATCTTAACAAGCTACACAAGCTAATAGTCCTGAACAGAGACACCAAAGCTGTTGAGTGCTCGTCTCTCTCTTTTGGAGTCTGCCTTCTTTTATTCACTCCCAGCAGATGTGATGTGTGTTCAGGCTGAAGAGGTGTCCCAAAACTATGAGAGGAATGCTTCTCTACACGTCCTGCCATGAGCCCAGCAGAAGATTCCCCCTCTTCCTCCTACTCCTCCCTCAGTCAGTGTGCCAAGAACCACCCTGTATAGCTTCCATCCTGCCAGAGCTTTCCCTACAATTTAACCATGTAATGCCTTTTCCAGTCAAGTGGAAACAGAACTAACTTTTCCACCAGTTTCTTCTGCAGCTTAATGTCAAATAAATAAATGAATAGGTTGGGTAATGGATTAAGTGGATGTACATAGCTGGAAACCAAAGTAATGCATTTCATTGTTTAACCCTAAACACACTGTTAATCAATAAATACATGTTTTTTCAGAGATGAATTGCTTTCTCTATGCATGTTGTTATTTTTTCTTTTTTTGTGGCTGTTGAATGTTTTAGTCCTATATTTTTTATCTCCTGGTGGTATTGACAGATGCATTCCCACTCTCTTGCAAAATTACTGTATTTTTGTACTCTTGCAAAAATAACTTTTCACTGCAAGACCTTCATCAGGCAAACAGTATGTTTGCATGTGTGCAAATACCATCAGTTTTATGGTTTTATGCACTAGTTTAATTTGTGCCCATTTATAAATATATACATCAGTGCTCATAGATCTTTGAGACCCTAAGGACTAATGTTTGGATAGAGTGTTTTAAATACATGTTTTCTGTAATATATTAAATGTCAAACCTAATGAGCTATACACACACACACACACACACACACACACACACATACATATATATATATATATATATAATCTATTTATGGGAACTCAGTTTAAAATACATTATCTGAACTAATTAGAGGTAAAATAGGTTACAAAAACCGCTCTCAAAAAACACGGCATTATCACTGACACATCAAATATTCCATCGTCAGCCTATACATGTGAGCTCAGCTCCTTATGGGATTCAGTACCATTGCACCAAAAGTTCTGACATAAATATTGAAGGAAAGCTACATATTTCTATGAGCAACTGAATTTCTATCTTGGCTGAAGGTGTATTTAGACTGCTGCACGTTGCCTGTGATGGGTGTTTGCATTATCTAACCGTGCTCATGTTAGAAGCCAAAGATGAAATTCCTGTCAGTCACCTTTAAGGGTGTGGGTGGATTAGAATTTAGATTAGTATTTGACTTCAGTGTTTCAAAGAGAAGACAAAAGCCTCCTGGAATGTGTGAACCTGAGGTCTCTTTGTTCAGTTTGAAGGAGAGCATCCAACCTCCCCCTTTAAAAAAAAAGGAAAAAAGAAAACTTAGGCCATGCCTGGAGCAATGTTCCTCCTAGGAGGAAAATTCAAAGCAGGTTTTTTTGAAAGAGCTGAATAAAAAGCATCCCCTGTCCCCACATCAAACAACAAAGAAAATGATCAGGGAGAAAAATGTCTTTCCTTTCATTAGAATGTGGGAGAACAAAAGGCCGATCAGAGCAGACCGGCATTGTCTGCTTCTTATCTAACTGAGGTTACACAGGCCATTTTGAGTCCCTGCCAGCTCAAGAGCATGAAGAGTGAACAAGTGTGAGCTCGGTGCAATCACTGATGCCTGGAAACTGCTGACTGTTGTGGTTTGGATGGGGAAGTTTTTCCCAGCAAAGCTGGAAAATAAAGAATTTGCAGAATTATGTTAGGTAAGACAAACACTGGATATATGTAAAGCAGCTGGAGGACCTGAAACCATTATGTGATGTTTCCTTCCCACAAAGCATTTTAACTTGAAGTTAAATGTTTAGTTAGCTTTAGGTACGAAAGCTAACAAATTCTCCTGGAAAAGAGTTTAATTTATCAATAATCAGACTTTGTTTGCTTTTAATGTACTGCGGCATGTGATTCCAAATTGCTTTTCTAAAACTTTCTCCAGTTTTAGTTGTGGATGATTAGATAGCATCGTATATATGTTTATGTGTTACAGGTTCATATGGTTTTTTAATGTGCTTTTCTATAACTGCAAACCATATAATAATAAAAACCGCATATTTTAAGTAGTTAAGGCATAAATTCTGATAATTCCACTTTTTTTTCCTTAGAGCTGTGCATGGCTGGTTTTAGAGCAGAGATATTATAATATCTTGAAAGCCTAAAAATATGTTTATCAAAATGCAAAAGAATCCCTACAAATAGACATAAAATTATATGTTGATGTCCAGGAGTTGGTGAGAATAGATTCAGAGTGGAAAAGGGATTTTGTGATACTGGACAAGTTCATACTGGGATATAAATGCAAATAAGGAGAAACATGGACAAAATATGGGGTGCAAGAATGACTTCAGAAAATGAAAAAGTGACATGTGTGTAACTACAGTGGTTTTCAGACTAACTTGTTTTGACTGTTATGTGAGAGCAGTCTATGCACTGTGACGGTGGGAATGTCTGTAAGGACTGTTTGTTAATCCAGTTTGTTACAACACTTCTATAAATGTCTCCTTTTCTATGTGTCTCATGCTCTTCAAAGGGCACACACAAGCTGGTACACTGAGTTCATGTAAAACTCTCACTGGTGATTGTGCATTATTTCCAGGCTGCTGCACTCTGCTGTTTGGCATAAACAATGTGAAATGTCATAAAGCATTTCTGGAGAAAAGTGGAGATGTGTTGTCAGTTTCTGTGGGTAGTGTGTTGCCATTTTCCAAGTGGCTTTCTTCTAAGTGAATAAAGCAGTTCAGGTACAAGCTGACCTTTTAACTCATGACATTTTTAAAGCACATCTTTCTGCAGCACCTTTCCTCCTAAAATTGCAGGGATTTAACAGCAGCTTTCAGGGCCTGTATTTCCCCTCCATTTTAAAACATTATCATTACATGTAAAACCTCTCAAGGGGGGCAACAGAAAGCTATGGGCATGGATTTGCAGTTAGTCTGGCTTTCTGCTGGCGGCTGGGTGTTTTTTAGGGATATGGTACGTACTGCATTGCAGAACATGACAAAACAAGCCTGACGACTGTCTCCTCAGGGAGCTCCCGTCTTCAGTATGTGGGATAGTGTGATTGGAGTCAAGTAAAATCTTTTTTCTGCAAGTGCTGAGCAGCATTGGTATGTTTTGCATTACATGTAAGCCCCCTACACATCTGCAACAAAAGCACAGCATCAGTGTAATAGCAGCAACTAGCTAAAAGTAATACAGTCTACTACGTATTAAGATTATTCAGCTTTGGATGATGGTGTTCCTGTCTAGGGTTTTGGCTCAGTTGTCAGACCACATTGAGGTCTCAATTTGTCTTGCTGCAGACTAAAATTGAAGACCCAAATTGTCTTTAAACTTGAATGAAAGCCATCCTGAAACTGAAAGGAAGCCATTATTATGTCTTAGGTCCAACTAATAATCAAGAAGAAGCATGATTGATGCATAAGTTGACAAAAACTTTATAATTAGGTGGCTTTTGAAACAAATCATTATTTTAACTACAGTTTTAAAGACCTGAACTTTACCAGATTTTTTTTCTGTCTGATGCTAATTAAACTTATTCATTACATTTCAGGAGTAAAAATGAATCTAATAGATCAGAGCTTCCAAAATGTGCGATTTTCTTTTATAATTTGATGCGGTTTAGATAAATAAGCTTTCTTTGTATAGCTTAGTAGTGAAACTGAGGTACATTGTTGGATCAAACCTGGATGGACTTGACAACCCAGTAATAAGAAGGCCATTTTGCACAATAAACACTTTCACTTTACTTTTTTTTTCTCTTATGTACCACAGAATTTGGGCTGATTCTTGTGCACTTCTTAAAAAAATATAAATGAAAACTGTATCTTTTCCATCTTCAGTGAGGTGAAGAAGTCTCACCATTATGTCTTGAAGTTTCTCCTCTCCTTTCTTTTATACACTACCAGTCAAAAGTTTGGACACATTTTACCATTAGATTCCATGGGAAAGTTTGCCCACACTTTTGACTGGTACTATATCTTTTAAAGTGGTTTTGGACAAAAATTTTCCAGATTTCTGAAGGCTTTCAAACATTTTCTTTTGCTGGTTTTGTACTAGTATTTACTACAATACTCCTACTTGACAGTTTTTCAGAAAAAGGGGTTTGCTTTTTAGGTAACACAGGAAGAATCCATCATAGCCATCATCACCATAACAAAAGCCACCTACATGAAGGAACAGAGCAGACTCTGCTTCTTAAAGAAGCTAAGGTTGTTCAACAGAGGTTGCATATCTTTTATAACTCTGTTTTGGGAAGTGCAATCAGCTTTGCAGCCATCTGCTGGGGCAGCAGCATTAGAGCCAGAGACTTAAAGAGACTGAACAAACCGATCAAGAAGGTTGTGCTGGGGATAACTTTGGACAGAAACAGAAATTATGTCCTTGAGAAAATTTTAACAAAAACTTTAACAAGACCTGAGAGGTGTGTCTTGTCCTGTTCACTGAAGCCTCATCAGAAATTACTTCTATGGAAAGGTGGCTCTCAAGAAGCAACTTTTAAGAAAGAGAGACAGGGTGGAAAGTATGAGTTATGCCAAATGGCACAAGAACTGATGGCAACAGGTCTTATGGGGTGATGAATCCAGCCCCAGGGCCCTGACATAAATGGAACGAAAAACAGCCAACATCCTAAGAGCTCTGAAGAGGTCCTTCAAGAGGCTTGGAGAACTATTCCTAAAAACTGCTTAAAGAAATTACAAGAAAGCTTGTTAAAATAGGTTCAGACTGTGTCGAAGAATAATAACTTTCAAGTACAAACCCATGTCCCATACAGAGTGAAATGAAGAGTTCTTATAAAGAGGTCCCGCAGCGCCTCCCAGTGGAGAAAAAGGGAAACGCGCTTCACCTTTGGCAGAAACTTTGTAAAGCGAAAAACTTCGTCATCAGCGCTAAAAACAAATAAAATTTATATTTTTTCACCTTTATTCTAGGTTTCTGAAAGGAATATAATTTTATTAATTACCTATTGTTAACATATACAGACAGAAAAGGAGATCTGGATGTGAAAGTGACGACTTCAGTATCATTACTTCTCTCTGCTGTTGTCGACGTCGTTAAACCTCGACGCAATCAGGAAGTCCGGGCATTTCCCCAGTCATGACACAAAAGTTGAATGAACGGTGGATACGTCACTTTTTAATCAGAAAATAATCATGTGTCACGTTGTTTAAAGTTAATAGGTCATTTACTGATAAATTTTCTTCACTATTGCGAGCTAATACCGTCCTGCAGTCGTGATTGTTGACCCGGAGCACCAGGATCTTCGCTTCGCGGGTGACAGGGATGGATGGTCCTCATCTCACTGAAGATGAAATGGCAGAGATTAAAAAAGACGTGAGTATTTGCCATTATTTGGCATTCAAGTAAATTATGTTTCATGTAATAAGGCGATTTGTGTGATAACAGTTTTACTGACTAAATATTTTATGTTAAAGGCCTATTGACAGAGGAAATACCACACCCAGCCTATACCTACCTACATAAGCACTTAGTGCATCCAGCAACTCAGCAGGCTGGAGATTTATTTCCTGTTATCTAAGCACATGTCTTTTGTCTATTCAGAAGGGATTTAGGAGTAGTCAGCATGTAGTTTGATAACATACTTGTTTATAAAACAAAGGCACAAACTATGGAAAGTGTTGTAGGTTTTGAAGGTTGACTTTCCTCTCCTACATGGCTGCTGTGGATGTCCAGGTGCTGACCAGACTGCGACCCTACCTCTGTGACAAGATCAGAGCAGATCGCCACCTGGACTATCTGCGTTCTCGCCGGATCCTAACCCGAGATGATGCAGAAGAAATCAGCTGCAGGACCACACAGAGCAAGAGGACGGCCACACTGCTGGACATCCTGGCGGAGAACCCACGTGGTCTGGATGCCCTGATTGACTCCATCCGGGAGATGCGCTCACAAAACTTCATAATCGCTAGGATCACAGATGAGGTGCAAAAGTCTAAAAATGAGAAGATAGAGTCTCTCAGAGGTTAGTTGGCCTCATCACAAAGTATTTGTGTGTGATATCTTCCTGATGCTTTCAGCTCTCATTTCTCATTTTCCCCCTTTTTCCTGTCACTCAGCAGCAGGAGCGTCTTCTTCTTCATCTGACAACACCTTTAGTTCCCCAACCACAACCAGCGACCTCCCCACTACATTTTCAAACAACTCCACCCTCCTTTTCCACCCAGACGGAGAGCGTAGCCCTTCCAATTCCGATGTGGCAGGCTCACTCAATGTGCCACCTTTACAGAAGTGTGGAGACCTGCCCTCTGTGGCTGGCACTAGCATCGGCGTAGCATCCTCAACATCCAGCCTCCCCAAGCCAGGAGACCCAGGAGCCCCTCCACTTCCAGACGAGGTAATGGTGGAACCCCCCTCAAACATAGATGCCTCATCGTCAGGGTGCACCAGTGGCGGAGGGGACCCAAATTTCCAGCCTCTCCGGTCACGTTCTCTCACTCCAACATCACAAAGGAACATCTTTTAAGTTTGCAGGTCTCATTAAGACACTTCTCATAGTTGTAAGGAACAGACTGACCATCCTCTCAGCTCAGTAAACACTCCTTATATACTCTTGGTGTTGCCTTTTATTTGACAGTTTGTGAGAAATTGCTACATGGAATAAACCACTTATTAACAACACCAGTCAATGTTTTCCAGATTTTGATACTGGCGCCAGCATGGTAGCCTGTTGTAATGTGTGATGAAAATGTCTTTATCTTGATAATACATAAATGTTTTCTTCTTAGACGTTTCAGCATAATCAGATGTACTAAACTGTGGTTGAGTAAAACACAGTCTGAAAAGGAATTTAAAATTTAAATCAGAAATGTCTGTTTTTTATTGATCATCAGCATTTAAGGAAGTGCCCAAAATGTCTCATGGTCTTCAGCCTGATTAGTCATGAGCTCAGAAAGTCTGAATCACTGTCTCAAACCTTTTTTACCTTTTAGGATTTTACACAAAAGGTAGGATTTTTCTAGAAACTGTTGTGGGGAATATATGGCAGCTACAGTTCAGTTGCTGTGAAAATAAGGTTCTGTACACTGGTGTGACTACTTAAGTGTTTGTGTGTGCGTACGTGTGTGGGTATGCGTGTAGTGAATCTGAATCTGAATGGTGTTTTCCAGAATTTCCATGCATTATGTCGGCAAGAATTTGCTCACTACAAGTGTTGAATCCAAACAAATGATAGATAAAATACAAATGATCTCCTGCAAATTCTTTATTCTCTGACTATTGCAACAATTTACTGCATAATAAAGGTTTTCTATACAAATTTACCTTCTGTGTGTGTGTTTTTCATGTTTTTTCATTATTATTATTATTATTTGATGAGTGTGGTTCATAGATAAATATATCTTTCTTGCAGATTTCTCTGGATGCCTGGAGGAACAAAATAAGAAATTTCAGAATAGAGTAAATGCAAAATAAAAAAAATGTTAGAAAACAGGAAACAAAGCGACAAAAAACCAAACCATCTCACTAGACATACATTTTAGGAAATTAAAAGGTGAAATAAAATTAATAAATGCATTTTCTGCTTTTTTTTTTTTTTTTTTTTTTTTTACCAGATTTTGGGTTTTTTGAGTTTTAGAACATTTTGAATATTATGTTTTCTGCTGTGTTGTTTTGAATTTTCTCTTTGCTTTTTTAATGTCTTGTGAAATCAAATCAATCGTTACTTATATAGCACTTTCACATACAAGAGGTAGGTTTTTGTGTATTGAGTTACTTAAATGTCTTTCATATTTGCCTTTCTTCTTACTTTTTTTTCTAAACCTTGCTTTTTGAGCTATTTTGTGCTCTTTATCTTTTCGTTCTGGCATTTTCCCTAAAATGTTGTATTGTTGGCTATGGTGTTGTGTCATAAACGTTCACCCACCATAGATGTCAGTCATCGCTCCTTTTAATTGTTAGCACTTTCTACAAAGAACTAGATGACTTTGGAATACAGTAATTATCCATTAGTACACACACTGTGGTATCCTCTGTAATCTACACGATCAGCTTGTGCAGCATGTATATCTGGAAGCTTGCTTTTTCTTTCTTTCTTTCTTTCTTTTTGGAAAAACTGGAATAACTAAAGATGACACAGAAGAATGACAGTCACTGTGGTGAAGGTTGTAGTGACGGCACCACCCAGTCTTCATAAACAGCACAGAAGCCCTGAGTAGTGGACGACAGCTCTGTGGATCACTGGTACATGACAGGTGTTAGCAGGTAACGCATCTATTATTATCATCATACATGTTTGTAGTATTTCATTTAGTTTATTAGTAGTTTGCAAAAATATGACTGAATACATGTAAAGCTATGACACAGACCAAGATGACAAAAATAATATCAAATTTAAGTGCCTGGCTTTTTCCCCAATACTATTCAAATACTACAAGTACACTAACAGTTTGATTATATTTTTGTTTAATAGATCAATAAAATTTGTACATTCACCCTCTCATTTGTGCTCGGTGTTGTGGTCATTTGTGCTTCAGGAAGTAACAGACATATTATTAATAATCACACAAAAAATACGTCTGTGGTTTCTTAGAACATTATACATGTAGCATGATTAGTATGCACTTCTGTATAAAATTTAACTGACAGCAGAGAGGATGGCATAAGTGAACGTATGCAGGAGAACCAGTCTGATTAGCATCAGAATGACTGGAATGGCTGAACTCTTTCCTTGTCTCAATGAGATTTCTGATTAACTGTGAATGTTCACCTTTAAACTTTTCTGTTTTGCACCTGAGGTTAATGGAGGAATCTGAACCACTGTTGGCTGCCAAGTCCGAGGAAAGGAGGAGAAATGGCCACTGCAGGTGGAGCACTCAAACTCTGGGGTCGAAGGCGGTGGAGGATTTCAGACGGAGGCTCAAGTACTTCTTTATGAATCCCTGTGAGAAGTACAGAGCCAGAGGTCGGAAACCGTGGAAATTAATGTTACAACTATTAAAAATTGCTATCATTACAGCCCAGGTAGCTTAAAGTATCCTTTGATTCATCATTAAATGTGAGTGCTCACAGAGTAGCTATTTGTCTCATCGTGGTTTTATTTGTTCATTTTGCAATCAGTTGGTCTCTTTCGGCCTGAGCAATGAAATGATGGTCACATTCAAAGAGGAAAATCTGATGACGTTCAAACATCTATTCCTCAAAGGATACAAAGATCACTGGCAGAGAAGCTACGCACTTTACACTAAAACAGATGTTTATGACCACATCTACTATATAATCGACAGGGTACTGAAAATCTACTTCACGAACACAGATTGCTCATTGTCTTTTGTTTAGAATGTAGTTGCATTAAAGCTATTTTCCACTTTTTTTCAGTACACCAATCTCCAGGACCTGACTGTTGGCAATCTTGCATATGAGAAGGTTGATGACAAGTACACGCCTCTGTCCATATGTCAAGTACTTTATAAAAACAGCAGCATCAATCCTGGGAAGGATACCTTTGATATTGATCCACATATTGATCAAGGTACAAAAGCTCAAAGTTATAACTGGAATTTTTTCTATCACTGCACAGTGTACCCATGCTTAATATTTTATGCAAGATTTATTTCAAAAAGCTGATTCGCTGGCAAAAAAAATGGAAAATAGTCACAATGTAGACTTCCTCATGTGACATGAAAAGGGGAAATGGTATATTCTAGGGATTTATAGTGAGTTATTCCCTCTGTGATGCTATCCGATGAATCTGAATACCTTCTTCCTCCTCACAGAATGTATTTCCATATACCCAGTGAAGTTGCTGAACGGTAGTTTGGCAGCACAGAAAAACTTCTCCTTAGATTTCAAGAGGTGGGTAACTGAAAAGACAGGTTTGATGGCAGGTGGTAAGCGTGCTGCTGCTAATTTATGTTTACCTGTCAAGGCTGCTATCAGTGAAAATCTACCTCACTCTGAAAACCATCAATCTGCAGACTGTGCGGCACCACGAGCTACCAGACTGTTATGACTTCCATGTAGAGGTTGGTTGTTGGCAGTTTCTGTAAAATGCCACATCCTGTACTGAGTTTATGGGATGTACCAACTAATAACTGAAAGAAGAACTTGTTACAACACATTTTACAAACCGTGTCTCTGACAAAATCCTTTTTTTTTTGTTTACACAGATTGTATTTGATAATCGAGCACACAGCGGGAAGATCAACATTAGTGTTAAAAGCCATGTTAGAATTTTTGAATGCAGGGACTGGAACATGGAAGGCAGTTGTAAGTTTTTACCCAAACTCATGCAGTTAAGTAGGCTTGATTGCTTGCAAAGCCAACAGAGGGGCACAGAGGTTTTTATTGTGCTTCAGTTCACACCTACAGTATGATATCACTGCTTTGTTTGTTTTGTTTTGTTTTTTTTTTAAATATCCCTACTATACTGACTAGAAATGTGACTCTGATTTCCAGCTGGGAAGATCAATTATCTCCTTTTGTCATTTGATTCTGTGGTCATCCTCGCCTGCTTCGCCTCTCTCATCCTCTGCATGCGATCTGTCATCAGTGGCATCCAACTCCAGTTTGTAAGTTACAGCATGCTGAGTGTCTAATAGGCTGACTGAAAGAGACAAGAGACAGTTTGCATCTCATGCTTTGATGTCTCTTCGCTGTTTTTCTTAGCCTTCTTTGCATCTCATTGTGGTTGCATGTCCATGCTGGCTCAGCTACATTTTTACCTTCAAATAAATTTAATTATTTTTTATTTTATGTATTACGTTTTAATGTCCTTTTGGTCAGTTTTTCTAATCACTTAATTTTGTGTTTCTTTCTGATCTTTGTAGTCTGTTTGCAAGTGTTGTACAGCTCTTTGCAGGTTATTTTGATCTATCAGGAGTGCTTACAAGCTTCCTTGATGTTCTTCAGTCTGACAGCGGTTTTATCTGAACTTGCTCTGAATTTGCCCTCATTTGTGTCCATTTCACATATTTTGTTTTGCATCTTTTTTTTACGATTTCCTTGATTTATTTGTATTTGTTTGCCTTTATTTTGTGGTTACTTTACTGCTCCTTTTGGTTTTGTTTCTGTAATTTAGTATCTTTTTGTGTTTTTTTAACTTACAAAAAAGAAATGTGAATCTAACTTTAAGATGGTTGGAGTTTGCAATACAACCACTGACCTGTTGATGGATGATGACATCCATAAACTCTTCTTTTTAGATTAAAAATAACAGCTCATATGTTAAAATATGCATTAATTTCTTTTGGAAATTGTGCAACTCAAAAATTAGGATGAAAAATGTTTTTCTTTGTTTAGCCTTTTACACCTTGTGAATTTCTCATATGTAGGAGTTCAACGTTTTCTTCCATGCCTACTACAATAAAACTGTAACTTGGTCAGACCGCATGGAGTTTGTGAATGGCTGGTATATCCTCATCATTGTCAGCGATACGTTGACCATTGTGGGGTCAGTGCTGAAAATAGGAATACAAACAAAGGTTTGTTTTATCTTCATTGTCTCCCATTATTTATTGTAGGAATCAAGCTGTCTTTTAGGATAAACCTGATTACATGAAGGAGCTGAAATCAGCACTTATAATCAATTTTGCTTGAACAATTAAGCTCTTGTAATGTTAGTATGAGAATTTTCTTTCTTTCTGCAGTTCCTGACCAACTATGATGTTTGTAGTATATTGCTGGGAACAGCCACAATGCTTGTCTGGATTGGTGTTATCCGCTACCTTGGTTTCTTCAAGAAATACAATGTAAGAACATTCATGGCACTTTTTTCTGTTTTGAATAATGCATTGTCCAAATAGCAAATGCATATCCAGAGGAAATTAAAGAAAGGTATTTTCTTTTCAGATCTTAATCTTAACCCTGAGGGCGGCTTTTCCAAATGTAATCCGATTCTGCTGTTGTGCTGCCATGATTTACTTCGGGTACTGTTTCTGTGGCTGGATTGTCCTTGGACCTTACCATGACAAGGTACAAAAATTATAATCCATTCAAGGGTTGGCATGGTCTAATAATTTTCCCCAACCACCCAGGTGCTTTGCTCTGGCATCAAACCAGTCACCGATTTATTAAATCATTATCAAAATATCTTTTCAGTTCCGAACACTTGACAGGGTGACAGAGTGCCTCTTCTCTCTTATCAATGGAGATGACATGTATGCCACCTTCCTGAAGATGAGCGACAAGAACTATATGGTGTGGCTTTTCAGCCGGCTTTACCTCTACTCCTACATCTCCCTCTTCATCTACATGGTGGTCAGTTTGTTCATCGCTCTCATCACTGACACCTATGAAACCATCAAAGTCAGTGTGAGCCAGTCTTACAGATATCTTGTAATTATTTTCCTTGAACTTGAATGTCCTAATTATGTATTTTATAATGGTTCTTTTTCAGCACCACCAGAAAGACAAGGAACCAGTGTCTGAGCTTTATGCCTTTATTGCAGAGTGCAGGGACCAGGCTGAGTCTGGAAGATATCAGACCAATGAAGAGCCTTCAACCTGCTGTGTATCTCCATGTGATTGCTTTTGGTTTAAATGAAAGGATGTAATGTCTTCAAAGTGAGAACAAACAAGGTCTGATAGGAGTATAAAATACCCCACAGAGTCCAAATAGTTGAATTACCTAAATTACTTAAACAGTGCTTGAGTAGTTAAAAAAAAATAAAAAAATAAATAAAAACTTTTACTTCAGGTTTCTCTAGCGTTGCATGATGTTAGAAAAAAATAGTGTATGCTATATAATTGTTAGGTATTGCAATGGGATATGCTAATTTCATGGACTGCACGGTGGTGTGGTGGTTTGATTTAACCCTCAAAATTGTGGAGCACCATGGCCTCACAGCATGAAGGTCACTGGTTTGAGCCTCGACTGGGAGGAGGGTCGAACAGTGATCTTTCTGTGTGGAGTTGGCAAGTTCTCCCCATATATCCGTGGGCTCTCTCTGGGTACTCTGGCTTCCTCCCACGGTCCAAAAGAGTGTATGTTAGGCTAATTGGTTACTCTAAATTCTTCCTAGGAGTCAGTGTTAATGGTTGTTAGTCTCTCTGTGTTGGCCCTGCGATGGACTGGTGACCTGTCCAGGGTGTACCCTGCCTCTCACCTGCTAAATGCTGGGTTAGGCTCCAGTTGCCCCATCACCTTACAAAGCAGTATATCTAGTATAAAAAGTAAGCGGTATGTATATATATGTATGTATAAAAGGCTGCATCCATTTCTGCACCTATGCATGATGATTAGTTGTACAGCATTCACAAAAGTAGAGTTTTTTCCCTTTATTGACTACGTGACTGCAAGCCTTTGTGTCATCTTGACGTCATCTTTGCAATAATGTTTCATTTTTTACATTTTTTTTATATACAGATACCCTATATGATTTATATATATATATATATATACATATTGTGCAGCCTCAAGTTTTACTTACAGTGCTGGAAACTTATGCAGTAAATTATTAAACTTCATATGTTAAGGTATTGAGTAGTCTTTTTTCCTCCCAGTCAACACGAAATCTGAGTTGAAACCTTTCTAATTTGACCCTGTACAGCTTTTCGGAGCACTTCAGTCGAGCACACTATCTTCATTTACTGGAATATAACTTGTAATTATTGTTTAAAAATAGTCATTTTTTTATATTTCGCTTCATCCCCTCGTATTGCAGACATTTTTCAGAAGTATATCTCTTTTAAGTATGATTTGTTTTAACTACTTGTCTTTTTTGCACCTCTCAACAAATTGATTTGACCATACTTACGTATAAGTGTACTTTGATTTTAATTTAAGTAATCTTTTCTCTCATAGCAAATTCTATTTTAGCTTTCAAGCATTTTCACTAACAGCTATGGAAAGCATAAAATGTGTTACTTCGAAGAGGATCTCAAATATTTATGCAAACTGTGTGTATGGTATTTAGCCAAATTACTTTGTAATAGTTATACAAATGTGATATTTATTTCTAAATAAATATAGTTGTGTGTTTGTGAATGCTTGTAATGTCGTTACGTCATTATAGCAAGGATTACCAACTCCAGTCCTGGAGGGCCACTGATGTTTCCAACCTGCAACACACATACCTTATTTAAATTAAATGGTTCTCCTACAGCTTGCTATCAAGTTCTACTCGAGCGATTAATTTGAGTTCAGTGTGTTGAGGCAGGGAAACCTCTAAAACCATGAGGTAATTGCCCTCGAGGACCGAAGTTGGTGAACTTTGTATTTAAAAGGGAAAGTGGTAGTGCACGGTTGGTGAAACTTTCCTAATGTTGCCACAGGGAAGCGTTGCAGTCCTTTTTGCTGTCTGATATTTGACAACGATTCTCATCTGCATGGCCACGTACGTCACACATGTACGTCCAATATGCGGCTCGCATACTGGATGCCTAACAACGCCTCCTCCAATAACAAAACAGTTTGTTTGGAAGGCACAGAAGGAGCAGGCTTAAAAAAACTGCAGCGGCTGCTTGACATAACCTGTTTGAAAACCTTCCTGGTGTTTATCACGTCATGACTGCGTTTAGGTGTTGTTTCAAGTGGTAATTGTTGCCGCTGGCAAAATGATAAAAGAACTCGGTGCGAAAGCTACAGGTGTTTTTGATGAAGGGGGGACTGGTTAATTTTACGACTACCTCCAAACTTGGAAACTCGAGTGTTGTTGACCCATTTTATTCCCCACAGTGAGTATGTTTATTGTGTGTGTGAATTTCGCATAGCTGTTAATGGTTAGCATTCAGGCGTGATTAAAGGTTATGTTGTTGATTTTCGCTCTTGTGGGATTTATAACGCATAGTGTGAATGCGTTGGTAGCACAGGTATGAAGTGACGACACTAGACATTGATGTTTTTCCGCCATGAAAAGGGGCTTATACACTTGGTTTAGCAAACGGGCTAACTAAATATAGCCATCGTTACCCTTTACTACCTTACCATATTTCCACTGTATAACACTGAGGTGCACTTGAATGCATTTACGCCTCAGTCGGTGCAACTTGTGATAAAGTTGTGTATGTTTTCTGGTTTACCTGATAAGAACTCAAGAGACAGACATGCATTGGCATTACACAGTAAGCCAGTTTTGCGGAGTATGTCTCACAGGCTGCATTTGCTGTTGCATTCCTGAACACAAATACAAGATTTTCCTTTTTGTTCGTCAACGCAACGTGAAAACAATTACCGAGCACAAGTTCAGCTGTACAGTAATAGGAGTGGCTCCTAGCTGCTTCAGCCAGTTTTACCAGAGTGTGTCCTGTTTCATAATGATAACGTGAGGGCACAACAGTGTAAAAGGCACAAACACACTAGCACACACTTTAAGGTTGAGTAATTCTGTAGTGGATTGTCTCATTTTTTATCTTAGTAAATCCTTTTACTTGAGCCTTAGATCATCTTACTGCCCAGCAGTTGCTATACCAGTGGCCAATAGGAGAGGTGCTTCAACCCCAGTCTATTCCCTGCTGGCACACATCTAACAGTTAATCCTGTGTGGGTGTAACCCAGATTATCTTTTGCTGGTCTATCTCACTATTTGATGCTCTGTTGCAGGGCTGTGTTCCAATGGGATATTCTGATCCACCGCCTGACTATTAATCCACCTCCCTGGTGATAACTTATGACCTCACACCCCTTTGTCCAGTGGTTTCAGTGATATGGGAGAGCAGTGGACAACTGAGTCATCTATGGGTAATTTTTCTCTAATGGGGTTGCATGTGCTTGAATGTTTCAAAAATAGAAAGGCCCATCAGCAGTGCCTATTTTGGGATCTGCTTGAGGTGGCCCACATTTTTGTTCTCATTTTGAGCAGTGATTTAGTTTGAGTATATCTGAAGAAAGAACAATAGAGCCAGTGTACCAACATTTACAATATTTTTCCTTTTTTTTCTGCTTTCAGAAAACTATGAGATCTCCAGCATATCACATGTGACGATGTCCCCCTCAAGACAGAACAACCTTGTGTTGTCGTACTCTTTTCCCTTGTCCAAAAGCTCTTATAGTGTCATAAGTGCCTTTTGCACCGACAATAATATTCCTCAATGCATTTCATACATCAATCAGGTAAAAAAAACACAAAAAAAAACCTCCGGTTTAGATATAGTGTTTTACAAAAATTAAATTCTTTCATGTAGTTAAAAGCTTCATGTAAGGTTGGGCTTTCATTTTTGACAAGTGTGTTCATGTAAATGATATTTTTTTCCATCCAGTCTAAAGCTCTTTATCTTCTTTAGATGTAATGTTATTAAACCCTGTCACAATAACACAAGTCCTCATTCTTTCATAGGAGCTTTCCTCACTGGGCCTCTCCACATGTATTGAAGCCGGTTCACCAGGGGGAAGCAGCCTGAAAGTAGTGCCAGCTCTAAATACCATGTATGAATTGCTTCAGATTCACAGACGAAGTATGTGTCATTTAGAGGAGCTGGAAAAGGAACAGCTGAAGAAATCCAGCACGATGGAGCATATGCAGATGAGCAATTCCAGACTTAAGGCATGTATCTCTGGAGGATGTCTCATGGACAAACTTCACTGTTTGTTCACTTTCAAGACAAGAAAGTATTTTTCATATCTCTTGACTCAGCTGTGGCCTACATTTTATATAATGATGACCTGGAGTAAAGGTGCAGTTATACATTTCACAGCCTTGAAAATGTATTTTAAATATAAAACTGACATGCATATAAGACTATTGTTGATAGCCCTATATAAATACAGGTTGTTTCATTTATTCCGCAAAATGGCACAGCTACTTTTAGAATGAAGTGCAGGTCACTAGAGAATCCACTTGTGCAGTTTTAACCTTGAACTAATTGCTCTGTTGTTAATTTCCCTTCAGGACCAGTTGGAATTGTCCATAAGAGAGAAGTCGGGTCTACATGAGACAGAGAGGCAGCTGCAACTCAAAATCAAGACGTTGCAGAGCTGTTTAAAAACCGAAAAAGATGAGGTGGAGCTTTTCCTTTATTCTATAAGCATAAAGTAGCTCTGTTTGCAAATGTTTATTTGATAAAGCAAAAGCATAACAAACTTAAATGGGTTAACAGGTTCAAAAACTCCAGAGTGTCATTGCCAGCCGTGCCTCTCAATACAGTCATGATGCCAAGAGAAAAGAAAGGGAATCTGCAAAGCTGAAGGAACGCCTCAGTCAGCTACTGGTTGATAGAAAGGATAAAAAACTAGGTAAACTTGCCTTCTTTGACAACACTTTATATGTAATTGTCTAAACCTTTTGAACAAATAATGTCTATCTTCATATTTTTATATATAGCCATTGATGTTCTGAATTGCTTGGGACGGTCGGACGGAAAAAGGAGCCACTGGAGGACTGCAAAAGCAACAGCCAGGTATTATGAAAGCCACCTAGTCACATGTTCAGCTTATAAATGTTTTTTTTTTCTTTTTCTCAATCAGAAATGTGTATTTGTACACTGCTGTCTGCAGCCACGAGGGAGAGATGTACAAATCTTTGCTCAGTGACTATGAGGCAAGTCAGAGGTCCCTGATGTTGGAGAACGCTGAGCTTAAGAAAGTCCTCCAGCAGATGAAGAAGGAGATGATGCATATTCTGAGTCCACGCCAGCCATCTGCCAGAGGAGCCACTGCTGATGACGGTCAGGAACAGGTATCTGATTTATGAAAAAGATCTAATCATTTAACTGGAGTTTAACCATATCTTTACTCATCACAGTAAATCCCACTGGAGCAGTTTCATGTACGTTTCTAGTCAAGAGTTTTGACACACCTGCCCAAACATTCCCATGCCCAAATATTTGACCATCCTTTTTTTGTTCAGATTAAATTACATTATACCTGTATGCTTACAGGTAAAAGTTATTTCTATTGTTTTGCTGCAGGGTGACTCAGATGGAGAGGAGAAGACTGGAGAAACTAGCAGGGAAACTTTGGACCAATCCTGTGAGCATGCCAGGGAACAACTTGCCAACAGCATCCGCCAGCAGTGGAGGAAACTGAGGAGCCATGTGGAGAAATTGGATAACCAAGGTGCAAACACCTCTGATACATATCCTGCTTAGACATTTTCCTTTGGTACCAGTTTTATTTCTTGGTACAATTAGTATATTGATGTGCAGGGACGGACTGGCCATCAGGCATACCGGCATTTACTCTGAGTTGGGGTGTTTTGGGGCCAACACGGTTTATTTATTGGTCTGACTGGGTCATAAAACTCAGTAGATCGGTGGCCCAACTATCACTGGGCCGGCACACTCAAATTTTTAAACACCTCCCCCTTTCATGGGCCCTGTGCTTGAGCGGGTCCGTCAGCTGGGCGATGACCCATGGAGAAGCAATGATGAGCAGTGGAGGAGAAGTTTGCCACTTAAATGGAGGGGAAAGAGGCAGGTGGAAAGAGTCTGGAGTTCTCGCTGAACAAACTGTCGAATCTGAGCGGGTCATCCAGCTGATTCCCCGGATGATCACCCGGTTTAAATGGAGTAAGAACTCTGCCCATCCCACTTACCACCGGGTCATCCCGGCGATAAACGGTTCAGACCCAGTTATTCATTCATGCAAATAGCAAAGAACTTTCTTTCCTGACTACTGGTCCATGAAGCCCATTGATCTGCAGCCCATTGGTTCTGTTCTTAACTGACCCCCAGCTGAACCAGTCAGATACTGTAAACCCCGTTTGCCTCTGTGCCAGTGAAGGCAGCTACCTGTCAGAACCAAGGAGAGAAAACAGAAAACAGAGAGGAGGTGCAGAGAAACTTAAAAAAAAAATTGCTGCCAACTTTCCAAAAATGATTGACAGTTCAACCACAGCAGGACATTCATCAGATGTCGTAGAAGATGATTAAAATTTGCGGTGAGCTGCTCAGCTTTCACATCACTGAGGTCCTGTTCTGAGTAAAGAAACCCATCTAACCCAGTAAATCTTATCCATATGAATAAGTTATGCTGGGTTTACATTAGAAGACTTTGAAAAGATTTGCAAAAGACTCTAGAAAACTACCAGCCCACACCTGCTCACATCTAAAGACAAATGTTTAGAGTTTTAAGTCTTAGCCTAATCTCAGACTGAGATTTGACAAGGACTGTGAATCGCTATTTACAAGACTACAACTAGATTCTTAGCGTTTTTTGTGATTTGTTGGACAGTTGATATTGAACAGCAAATTAAACAAGGGGACAGTTTCCCTCAAGGACCAATAGGAAATTACACATCATTATTAAGTGTGCCTTTGCATCTCCACCGGGTGTTACACAAACTCATCAGAATCTAGAGAGATGAATGAGTTTTCTTTTCTATTCTTCTCTCATTTGTTTGATCATTATACTGTAACACATAAATGATCCACAGCAGACATTTACTTCTTAATAACCATCCGCTCCTCTTTCTGGACAGTCCACCTACAATGTTTCATCAGCGGTTCTTGTTTGTCTATTTTTTTTTCCATCTGTTTTTGCTGTTCTGACATTCAGGATTAATTTTTCTGCTTTTGTCAGAGCTCATCTGTTAGTTGTGTTACGCCACTGCGACTTAGAATAGAATAGAAATACTTTATTAATCCCTTTGGAGAGCCCTCAGGGAAATTTGGGTACCAGTAGCAATACAACACCAACAGTAAAGCAGGACAAGCACAAGACACAATATATACAGGTACAAAGCAAAATAGAGGCAAATAGAATGCAATAAATATAACAATAATAACAATAAGGTAAGTTAAATAAAACAATATAAGCAAGCATTGCACACAGTAGAGGTGGTACAGATTCCTAGTTCACTATTGCACATATAAGTTATTGCAACTGTTTGTATGGGTCATTGTGCATGTGTTGTATTAGGCGGACTGCACACCTCCCTCTCCCCCTCCTGCCTAATGCAGAGTTGTACATTTTGATGGCTCGGGGGACAAAGGAGTCTCTGAGCCGGTTGGTCCTACTCTTGGGGAGGAGCAGCCTGTTACTGGTCAGGCTTCTCTGTGCACTGATGACAGTGTGCAGAGGGTGACTGGCATCATTCACAATAGCCAGTAGTTTTTTTTAGTGATCTCCTCTCTGCCACTGTCACCAGGGAGTCCAGCTTCATGCCAACTACAGAGCCCGCCCGCCTGATGAGTTTTTCCAGCCTGTTAGCACACCTTTTTGTCATGTTACCCCCCCAGCAGACAACAGCATAAAAAAAGCGTACTAGCCACCACAGACTGATCCTGCAGTTTCCTGCAGATGTTGAAAGATCTCAGTCTTCGCAGGAAGTACAGATGGCTTTGGCCCTTCTTGTACAGGTGATTTGTACAGCATATTCAGTCCAGCTTGTTATCCAGCCACAACCCGAGGTACCTGTAGTTGTCTACAATCTCCACCTTGTCGTCCCTGATGACCACTGGACATGGTTGTGGGCTGGACTTCCTGAAGTCAATAACCAGCTCCTTAGTCTTTGAGGTGTTAAGCTGGAGATGGTTCATCTGACTCCAGGTGACAAAGTCACTGACCAGATTCCTGTACCCGTCCTCGCCGTCATCCCTGATACACCCCACGATGGCTGTGTCATCTGCAAACTTCTGGATGTGACACAACTCTAAGTTGTAACAGAAGTCTGAGGTGTAGAGTGTGAAGAGGAGGGGGGCCAGTACCGTCCCCTGGGGTGCTCCTGTGTTGCTAATAACAGTGTCAGATGTGATGTCCTTTAGCCTGACGTACTGCGATAATATCAGACATGTTTGATATTGTCACAGACCCATGTACTAGGGAAAGACTGTTATGAATCAGCACAGATTACCACCATAAACCTAACAATCGAGATGATGGGAGTGTGCTGTGACTCCAGTTAGACTCCTAAGATTTACTAAAGACTTCCGTTTTTAGTCTGCGACTGTGAAAATCATTTAGTGTAAGCCCAGTATTAGTGGTGAACTTGCAAGCTGTTTACAAAGTTATGATGAAGTGATGATGATGTCAGTTAAAAAAAAAAAAAAGCTGTTTTCTCCTGTTACATTTATTAAATTAATTGATAACATAAGTGTTCCTGCCAGGAGAACAGCTGGTGAACTGGATGTGTTCACTGGTTAAAACAGCAGATCTTAAGTTTAGTTCTTCTATGTCTTACTGAACTAAATCCTCTTACTGAAAGAAATAACATATATATTTATTTTTTTTAAACCATCATTCATCAGCACTGACAATGAGTCAGCATCGATTTCTATTAGCACTTGCAGTATGCCTGGAAAGAAATGGGAACCATTGAGTGTTTTTTGTTTACTTAGCCTCTCAAGTGCAGAATCAGTCCAACAAAGAGGTGATACCCTTGGAAACTCATGAGGATGAAATGGACAGGATGCGGTGTGAAGTTCAACAGTGCAAAGAGTTCATTCATGCACAACAAGTTCTCCTCCAAGTAAGCTGAGCTGAGTTTAAACCAATACTGGGCTCCTCTTCATGAGTTCAGATTGAGATGAACAAGCAGTTCGGAGAAATGAACCTTGTCTGTTCATGAAAATTATTTCTAGATATAAATTAATCATTTGCTGTAAAAGATAACTTTTTGCTTTTTCAGCAACAGCTCAACACATCGTTTGATGATGAGACAGCAGCTCTTCTTAATGACTGCTACACACTGGAGGAGAAGGAGCGTCTCAAAGAGGAGTGGAGGCTCTTTGAGGAGCAGAAGAAGAACTTTGAGAGGGAGAGAAAGAACTTCACAGAAGCTGCTATTCGCCTGGGACGAGAGGTACTCTGTTCTTCAGACGGGATACTAAGTCTATTTCAGTTTGTAGAATGAGTGCTGTCATTACATTTCAGTGAATATTTTTGTATTACACAGAAAATGGCCTTTGAGGAAGACCGGGCTGCTTGGCTTAAGAACCAATTTTTGAACATGACTCCCTTTGCAGACCGTAGATGTTCCTCATCAGATGGTCAAAGTGCCTTATCAATTAGTAAGTCAGTGTTTATAAAGAAACACTTTATGGGTTATTTGTACTGACGGTAAATGTCATGATGGAGTTTGGGGGGAGTGATAAAAATCTTTTGCAGGACAACAGAAGACAAAAGATGATTCATCGGAATTTTATTTTTCTTATTTTAGTTCATGTGAACATCTGATGCACAACATAAAATCTACCACTGAGTTATGATTTTATGATCTCCTGCATTACAGGAAGTGAACCAGAGATGAGAATGTCTTCAGTGAAAGCTCAGCTGGCCAAATCATCAGCATACACTACATTCTCCACTCCTAAACATTCACAAAGTGCTGCTACACCACCATCCACAACTGAACTTTATAGGACACTCCAACTGATACCAGACAGCAGGTAATACTATCTGTATTTCCTTTCACAGTGCTGGAATTGAACTTGTATGCTATTTTACCAGGAACGCCTCAAAGCAGTGCAATATAAGAAGTATTGAAAATCATCTTGTATTTAAGGGCTCAAGTAACACAAATAATGCATACAGTGGCTGTATATGATTAGGGAATAAACCATGTGTCCAAAGGTGTTTTATTTTGTATCACGTCAATCATTTGTTGACTGAATCTTTTTCCCTTTTCAATTCCACCAGACATTCAAATCGCGGACGATGGCAGGAGTCTAGCACCATTACAAATGGAGACACTCGGGCCAAGTCAAAAAATAGAGTTTGCAGTGGTGACTTGAGAATTTTTTCATTGGATGGAGATCAGAACAGTCTAACTTAGAGAACATCTAGTGCCTTTTTTATGGTTTTCTTGTTTTGTTTTTTTTTTCCTTTCTTAGAGAGCTTCATTCATGGTTCCATCAGCATTGATGGATGTTTTCCCTATAAACGTGCAGATCATTCACTGAAGTTGATCAAACAAGAAAGCACTTTAATAAGTCTGATATTGTTAATGTCTTTTTCCATTCCCCTTAGTTTTTTTTTTCTCCAAATGGAGCAGCACTGACAATTCATTTTAAACTGGATTCATTGTAGTGATTTGAACTTTGAAGGAAATTATTCCATTTTTAAGTTTCAGTTAAAATGAAAATAACGTTTTTATACAAATCAAGAAATGTAAATTAAATTATAGAATTTAAGTCATTGATAATTATCTACTCTGCAGGTGTGACGACACAATAAAGATTTTTTTCAAAGAAAAAAAAAAAGTCTTGTTTTCTATTGCGCCCCCTAGTGTCCAGTAGAATGGTAGCAACAACCGGAACCCGGATGTTATCATCTTTGCTTTTGTTTCAGCAGCATCCTAAGAATAGCACTTCTGGTCCTTTTTTTATTTCACTGAAAACGTGTGAAAATGTCCAGTTCCTCCAACCTGGTAGCCATGAGGAAGGTGGTCCAACAGCTCCGCTTTGAAGCGAGCATAAACAGAGTGAAGGTGAGAGGTATTTGTGTCAAATAACGAAGAGAAATCTCGACGGTTACCCTAATCCGCTAACAACGCTAACTGGTGCTGGAAGCTAGCAGGGTGTTAGCCCGTAGTCAACAGGCGCAACAGGGCGTTGTTTTTAAAGAGGAACGTTTTTTAAGTGGTATGTTAATGATTATCACTCAGCATCTGGGGGGAAAATAGATAAATTGGACGTTTCAAGCTAGCTGTAGTAGTAGTAGTAGTGGTAGCATCAGAAGATGCCCGCAAAGTTGAGAAGTTGCCGTGGAAAAGTTAAATAATGTACCTACTGGGGAAAACCAGCCTGGTGGATATTTAAAGGATGATGTTTCCTATCTCTCCTATATAATTTGTCATCCATTAATGTTTTTATTTAGTCATAGAAAGTTGCACTATAATAATATAATATATATGAGATGGTTTTTAAAAGTTAAGAGGGGGGAAAGTGTTAAAATGTGACTTCTCATCTAGCACTTTGTCATAAATTCTCAATTCACAATAAATAAAATTAATCACCTTTACCATGATTCTTCTTCGTATGTTGTTCTTTCATTTATTGTAATTTAATAGATAGTCTATCAGGAAAACTAGTAGCAACCTGAGTATCATCACAGAATTTCGAATTCAACTATTTTTTACAAGAGTTTGACGGGAAAAAATACAATATTGTATTTTGTCATGGCATTAGTCTTTTTGCTAAGGATAATATATGTTTAATTATTCTTGGACTTCCATTTGGCAAGCAACTAAATTGAGGCAGCAGGAATTCATCTCCAGTTAGTGGTTTTAAAAGATTTCAGTCACATAGTTATTTTTATAGTTTCGTATTTTTAAAAATAATTCTGCCCTCAGAGCTATGTAGTTGTTCGTTGGCTAAATAGACTCAAAAGTATCAGTTCCAGTACTACCTACATGACTCTAGGTTGTTTTCCATTACAGTTGAACACCATTTCAATCTGGGTGGGTTTGATTTAGCAAGATAGCCCAAAAGTCCTATGACATCATTTTATGGACACATGCATGACACAACAATTAAGGATGTTGAGGCAATGCTGCTACTTGGTCTATGGCTTTTTATTTTATTATTATTTTTTTTTTCCAGACAGGAGGTAGCCATTTGTCTTGTTGATGATCACTTACAAATCCCATAATTCTGTTACTGGGTTTTTAAAACCTCATCCAGTACCATCCTCCCTTGGCCGATCAGTGGCCTGAGGTCTGTAGATGTCACATTTTTTGGCGTGCTTGGAACCACGACCAGATATGTACTTAAAAAACACACCTGGTACCAGATTCTACATGTTAATGGGCCTAATGTATCCTTGTATAAAACTGAAGCGTGCCCCTTTATCTGGTTAAAAATTTCCCTGAGTCATATCTGTCTATTCTGTTCTATTATTTTTTATTTATTTACTTATTTATTTTGCCTTCAGGTTTCCCAAGCGGCTGCAGACCTACAGCAGTTTTGCACACAGAATGCCTTGCAGGACCCTCTGCTCACTGGTGTGTCTTCAAGCACCAACCCCTTCAGGCCGCAGAAGGTCTGCTCCTTCTTGTGAAACCACCGTGTTCATTTGTAAGTCAGCTACACATGACTGATTCACATGCTCATACTCTTGTCTTACACAGAAGTGCCAGCAATTACTACAGTTTCCAGAAACCTTTGTGTAAAACTCTGGAGAGTAGTTGAAGTACTGAGAAAAGTGTGTGATGTTTCTTTTTTTTTTTTTTTAAGTATTTTCTTTTAAAGTAAACTTGTTCACTGTAATAGAAACCTTATAATGTGACCAGTTTGTATTTCAGTGCAGGGAGTTGATAGGATAAACATCAAAAGAATGTGGACTGTGTTTGTCTTACAGCAAAAGAAAAAAAAAATCATCAAATTAAACGAAATTCCAAATGTAATATTTCCATTATAACCTGTGACTTTTATCCATTTATTTTTTCTACAGGCCTTCTAGATGCAACAGGGAAATGTTGACCTCAACACTGCTCCTCATGCCAAGCCATTGTACTGCCACGGGATCTCTCAAGTGTGGAACACATTGAAATCATTTGAGGAAAAAGATCTATTTTCAGCCACAGTAGAAAATATGGAACAGTTTTATTTTTTCATGGCACAGTGTGATTTTTAAGTAAATTATTGTGCCTTTTCTATCGTTCTGTTTTAGTCATTACTACTTTGGACTCTTTTGTATTAAATTAATAAAACCATTCTTTACTACTCCAAGGTTTTGTTTATTTCTTTTCTCCTTTTGAACTGCTTTATAGATTATTGCAAGTCATGTAATATTTACATAGATGCTGATAAAATGCAGCATTATATTCTAGAGATAGAACAACCAGATGGCATGTATTGTATATCATCAGACACAATGAAAAGGGCTGGTCGGAGGTCACGTCATTCCATGAGTCCTGAGTATAATATAATTTTTCACATGGGCAAGTGAATTTAAAAATGGAGAATTAAAGAGAGGAAGAACATAAAACAAGTCTGTCTGCTCAGTCTATTAGTGTGCTAGTAGATGGCCCATACTAAGAGCTAGTTGTAGTTTTTGAAGATTTGTCATTGAAATCAGACATGATTATATTTAATTATTAAATACCAAAAAGATATTGCAAGTAAAATGTGTTATTTAAAAACGCAAGTGAAAATGTTTGACATGATAGTGCCTATGCAAATTTATCACCTGATACTTTTTATTTCATATTGTTTACCTGAGATATATTTTATGTAGAAATCTTTAGAATAAATATGTCTGTCTCGTTTGAAGCCCCAGCACAGATTCTCTCTCTCTCTCTCGCTCTCTCTCTCTCTCTCTTTTTTTTTTTTTTTTGTTTTTTAGAACTATATGTAGATGAGAAAATGACAAACAGGTGATGAAAATGATCAATCCTGTATTGAATTTCCCTCATTGTGTTAAAATAAAGGAAGTCTAGAGAGATGTACTAATACTGTCCTGATCTCTGTCATCCCACAGAAAGTAGGATTTACTTATAACTTATAATACTTATGTATTTATTGGCAAATTCTAACTTCATCTGCAGTTAGTTTTTTAATGTAAATTTTTGGCCTGAAAGTAATGAAGTTGTCAATTATTTTTAAAACAAAGTGAGGCCTCTCTTACCCCTACTCCCCTGCATAAAATGGAAATACTCTGGTAAAGAAAAGTATCTAAATGATTTTAGGTACAATAGTGTTTTATTTTGATATTAACTTTATATCGTCATAGATTTTGGTCCCATTGTGTTGCAGCTTAGCATCTCTACAGAGCGCGATCTGCTCGCGAGCCCGGGGAGTTACTAGTTTGACTCTCGCGAGATGTGGGTTAGTAACTGTCAGTTCCATGTTGTGTGAGCTCGCTTCCACGAGCTCCGGGTGCTGAACCCAGGTCTGTCTCCCTGTTCCGCTCCTTTAGCGGTTATAGCGGAACTCGTGTCTTGTGACTGCAGCTCGACCAGCCAAATGAAACCGCCCACCCTGGTGTAAAGAATGAATCATGGGACAGCGTTACTGTGGAAACGACGGTAACCTCTTTTGTTAACCTAGCATGTTAAATAAAGCCAGCCAACAAGAGCTAGTGACCAGTTAAACGCGGGAGTCTGTTTAGTTAGAATAGCTAGTTTTGTAACATGTTATCTTGTGTCGTTTATTGTACCCAGCTCAGTGATTTATGTGATGCTAACGCCTCTCCGTCGCTGATGCAACGTTGTGCATTTTTTGCCTCGCTGATCATTACACAACCGGCTCAATGAAACTCGTTAATAGACTGGCTCGATAATCTGCCACAGTTGTAAAACGAGTTTGTTGAGCTGACAAATAGGCGTGAACCACACAAAACCAAGATGATGCTTCAGGATGGATCAACCCAGCTTCTCTGCCTCACGGCCAGCAGCGGTGTTCCTCTTTTCACAAGAGGGGCCTCCAAACAGTTGCCCTTCTCTGTCATCGGTTCCTTAAATGGCGTTCACATGTTCGGAGGAGGACAGGGAGTAGTGTTATCCTGTTGTGAAACCGAGGGTGGAGGCAAGGTGGTGTGGAGAGTTTTCCAAGACAGTGTGATGCTCATTGCTGTAAGTGGGCCATGCAACAATAAAGATGATGACATCCGTCTACAACGGCTTCTAGAGAATGTGTGGAACTGCATGGTGCTAGTGTTAGGGCAGGATGAGCTGGCAAATTTCAGGAATGTTGAAAGGCTGAAGAAGGACTTGCGGTCTTGCTTCAGCCTCATTGATCAGCTGCTTGAAGAGAGTCAAGGGGGTATCTTGGGAAACCTTACACACTGTGCTGATTCACTGCTGCCGCCAAACTCTGCTCTTCTCCAAGAGGCGGTGGATGGATTTGCTCAAGCTGTTGACAGCGAGTTTGGTTGCCTCATTGTCCATGGGCGGATAGCTACAGCGACTGAGAAGTGGTGGCGCCTGGCACCGCAAGAAGTTGTCCTGCTTTCTGCTTTGATACGTTCCCTCTCTGCATCTGGATCAGTCTCTTGTGATTACCCAGTTTTCCTTCCCCAAGGTAGCCCCACTGTGGCCCATCGCCTGCTCCGCTTCCAGCTGCTACCTGGAGCAGATGTGTGTGTTCTGTGCGGTCCCACACCTTCCCTGCACAGAGCCCAGACTGAGCTGGTGGGTTGTTTCTGGTCACCTCTGGTGGAGACCCTCAGAGACTGCCTTGCTGTTGGAGAGCGCTGCTTACCAGGATCTGTTACCCTGCGGCCTGATGTATTGGCACTTCTTCTCATAAACCGTGAAACTCGCCGTTCAGTCTCTTGTGTGCACACTTCCACTTATCATCCACTTAATGACCCTTTACTCTCTACGTCCCGCCGCTGGGAACTACTGAAGCTCTTCTATATCTTCAGCATATCACGCTACTTCACCCAGGATGAGACTTTATGTGTCTCCCCTGAGGAGAAGGCCCAAAGAGGACACACTGATGAGTTCCTCCTTGGATTCTCCCACCAGCCTCAGCAGTGCTATCTCGTTACAGAAGAGTGCAAAAGCTATGGACTTCAGACCCAACAGCATCAGCTCTTTCTGCTTCTATTACCATCTGTGCCCACCTTTGCACTGCGTTCAGTAGCTACACAGACTCTCTCTGATATAATTTTAGCCACAGGGTTTTAATTGAATTGAAGAGTTAGATTAAACATTTTCACTTTGGTTAAATCTACAGTGTTTGACTTATTAATAGTGTAGGGTAGTAGGAGAACAGCTAGTATTCACTATTGTGGATTTACAGGGGATGTTTTCATTTTTCTTGATCACTGGCTGCAATTTAAACACTTTTAAATATTGAAAAACAAATCCAGAAGCCAAAATATCAGCTTCTATCTTAGCATCTTTTGAGAAAAAAAAGAAAGGTTAAATTGCAATGGTAGTAGAAAACAGAAAGTTGTTAAAGGTTTTAACAATGGTTATTTACACACAGCTGCTACACTGCTGAAAATATGAAAACACGTGAAAGTGCTTTAATGCTTGTTTTTCTTTTAAGCCAGGCATTAAATTAGTGTTGTGCCTTTAAGACTAACTATACAGTCTTCCAAACTTGTTTTACAGTACTAAAAACTGGTAAGACTTGACAAATACTCAGAGTTCACTGTAATAATTTATCTAAAATGTATTTGACAATGTGAAGTTGTCACACTGGGATCAATAAGGGCCTGCTGTTTGTTGTTTTGGTAGTTTTATCAAATGGTTTGAAAATTGGTTGACTACACTGGTCTGCCTGCGTTCCATACCTGCTAAACATCTTGTATGTCACAAAACAAAATTCAGGAAAGACGTACCAAACAAGCAGGTGAAATAATAAGTAAGAATTCGGAAACGGATTACCTTTCAAGTGATGTAACTGCGGTAAACTTGCCTCTGTCTGCACTTCTTTTGAAATGTGTTGAAATCTATTTCAAAATGTATACCTAAAAACAGCTTTTAACATTTCATATGTTGTCTTTGTTGTATTTTCATATCAATATAGTGGGTTTTGTTTACATTTTATTCAGACTGCTTTTTGGAAGCAGAATTTGACTACTAACATACAATCCTACTGAATTCTTCTGGTGATGATAATGTGTTCTAAAAACAAGAAGGAATATTAAAGAAATTTGCTCCTCTTTGACATTTTTGTGAAAGTTTTATTAAAAGTGACTTTACGGATCAGTAATAGTGGAGACTAGTTCTAACACTTTTTGCTTCAGCATCTGTAACTTACTGAATCTTAAAGCTACAGTTCTTAAACTTTTATATAAAGTTAAAGTTAGTTTTATATAAATTTTGAGTTAAATACATGGTGGGTCTTTGTTACAACCTACGCCACTACGGGGTGGGTTGTAACACACATTGGGATAGTTGTAACAGTTTGATAAAACAAACAAAAACAAAGGCAACACCATAGAATAAGTTTTAAAAATACATATTTCAATAAAAGAACAATCCATAACAATATAAGTCTCTCAGCTGACCATAACTTAAACACTGTATGTTTAACTTAGGAGTCTGTGCATGTGAATGAGTCTACTAGAGGAAACTTACATAAAAGTATGAATGCTCAATGCCCTCTGGAAAATAAATTGTGCTGAGTGTGGCTCCTGACTAAAAACAATATTCTACAGGGAGTACAATGTTCAAAAAAAGTTTTATAACCACTTGTTTAACTAACTATCAGCTTAGTGGTTTGAATTTAGAAATGGTAAAATGTTTAACATTTACCCAAAACACAATTTACTTTACTGTAGGTCATATGATTTTATCTTCAGTTGTATAAGTACTAATCAAAGTTTGTTGTTGGTCAAGCAAATTACTTTAGTAACTCAAAATCTGTTTTCCTCAATAAAGTCTGCATGTGGCTGTTTTCAGCCCTGACATCAACCTTATGAGATTGAGAAGTGGGTAAACATTGAAATGCTCATGTGACTGCAAGCTCATCCTTAAGTGGTGGCGTTACAACTCTCCCCATGTTAAAACTATTTATTTCCCCTACCCTGGTCACTGCTTAACCTGGTTAATAGTCAGATGGTTTTCTTGAAAAGCTCACTTTTTATTTATTGCTTAAGTTTCTGTGACAGGGGGCCAGGACATTTGGTGTGCAGCATTACTTAACATCTCAGTTTAACTTGTGAAAGGGACATCTGACCCTGCTAGAAGCACTGCTAAGCAACAGAAACACAATCTGTTGCCCTAAAGATACATCACAAGCTATTTTGATTTTTTCCAAACATTTACAAGATTTCTTTAATTCAATTATATATTTTGTGACATCACTTTACATCAATGCATCTCAGCAACAGGAGACATTTTAAGGCTAAGGTCTAAGCAGGAGGAGCGTCTGGAATAATGAAGTACATCTCGTTGCCTTCAGTCTCCTCCCAAACTGCATGGAGCTCTCTGGACAAAAGGTGCTGCGCTCTGATATTGGAGCAAAGTTGGAAGCTTCCCTTGGTTTGTTGTCAGTACCCCAGAGCCACGACAGTCACCTGGAGCTGTTCGGGCTCAGTAACCGGAGAAGCGACTCTGACAGCATCTCGGTGCGTGGGATAACGGAGTAAAGAGGGGTGGGATAACGGTGGTTATAAAGCCACGCAAAGGGGAGGGAAACGCTCTCTGGCTGTGGTTTTACCATGTGTGCATCCCCTAAAAGTTGCACAAGTTTTGTTACAGCGCGTCACTTGGTGCGTAGGGGGCCACCTTGCGTTTTTAGCGCAGTTTTGTCTAAGCCCCATTTGTAAGGTCCAAAGGTCCGAGCCCTTAGTCATTTTTAGGAGCGTAGAAGCTCAAATTACACAACTTTGATTTCACTCCGTGTGTGGTAACCGGCAAGGCCCAGGACGCTGTGCACCACAGAGACGTTTAAACTTAACCAGCTTGTGGAGAGACGCGTGTAAAATGTCAGCCGCACGGATTCAGCTGCTATCGCCCAGAAGCGTTCGGTTTTTCAGCCCGGGGCGGAGCGCGTTGTTAGCCGGTAGCAATGGAGCCCATCGGTCCGGTGGTGCTCCCAGGATCCGCACACTGACATCTCCCCCTCTGTTCTCTTCCTCTCCCGGCAGAGCTTTATCGAGTCTGAGCACGACGCGTTGTGGACTTCCCAAAGAGAAAATGTCTGAGAATGGGATGATGTCCCGGGCCAAGGTGTTGACCATCGACACCATGAACCCCACCGTAAAGAAGGTGGAATACGCCGTCCGGGGGCCCATCGTGCAGCGAGCAGTGGAGCTGGAGAGGGAGCTCAGTGAGGTTTGTATAACAGGCCTTCTGATGTAAATGCCATCTGTTACTAATCAGTGTTTCAGTTCACTTTTTAAACATTAACATCTCCTGTGTGTGTGTGAAAAAAAAAAAAAAGTTTCTATTTCCAGCTAACCAATTAAAGTTATATTTACTCATTTGACATATTAAATATGAATTAGCTTCATGACATAATGAAGGGAACACATGCATTCAGTGTTCTGCTGAGGTGGACTTCAGTTTTCTTGTGAGCTGCACACAGTTTCTCTTTACCATTAAGATCTAATCATTATCATGAAGAGGTAAACCATTTTTGTTGTCACTTGGCAGGCTGCTTTCACACCCACTTATCAAAGTCCAGCGGTTAGTTATTTGAGACTGACCATGTTAGACACTGTGGACCTATGTGATCTAGTTGGCACTATTTGGGACAGTCCTGTCTGTCTCAATTGCTTACAGATGATTTATAACCTGTTTTTAAACCCTTCTCATTCTTTATTGATGTATGGTGCACCCCTCCTGTTACTAAACCACAACTGCTAATGGAAAAGACTGCAGTCTGTACTAGACTTTGTAAGATTACCTTCATCTGTGTTTCATTGTCCCACCTCCAAATTGTTTCATATGTAAACTTTTGTCGTTGCATTTTAAGCTTCTGTTGAGATCAGATGCTTCTCTCTAATTATTGATGTTGGATTCTCTGCCATTTTAACCATAAATACATTTTAATGCACATCAGAAATCCTGTCTAGTCAGTGATATGGTGGTTTCCTTGTTTTGTTTTGTATTTTTTCCCCCCAAACAACAGCTCAATCTCTTCCTCACAGTTTATGGTGATGTGGCAGCTGTTGGTGTACCAAGTGCAGTCTGGTGTGAAACGTGTGCTCTCCTGGGTGCTTTGCTCAGGAAAGAATGAGTATGTGAACAGGTTCTGCAACGCTAGCGAGCAGGGCTGTAATGATAGTGTCAACCTTTTAACCAGATGGTTCACTGACCCCCTAGATGTGTTTTTTTTTTCTTTTTGTTTACTCTGACAGACCCTGATCTCCTACCAGGCTGGGATTTATTCAGTTTTCTTCCAGTTAATTTCTTCTCAGCAATGCAGGGGAGTGTAACCAGGTGTGATAGAATAGATATTTGGATGCTCAAAAAGCAGAAAACATTGTAGTTGATCCAGCAGGTAAAACCCAGGCTAACTATTGAGGGATTGGTGTATTTTAAGTTAAGATTAATTAGAAATCTCATACTTCTTACAAGTGAAAATAAACTATTTTATTTTCATCTGGGACACAGGATTTGTGTTTTTTTTTACCTCTCTAACTGAACCAGAAGTTATCCCTTATGACTCCTCTCATGTTATTCAAAACTTTTCAGAAGCACTAAACTGTTCACTTAAGACTCTTAATTGCTGTTCTAAGTTTAAGCAGCTCTCCCCCTCTAATTCATGAATGCTTCCTCTATCAAACTGTTTTTGATGGTGTTGGATTACTTTGGGAAACAGGTCACAGTGGTCTCTTTTTTTTGTCTGCGGCTTAAACAACACAAAGACGCACTCTGATCCCCTACTTCTGTTTCCTACACATTTGTTGTTTTTTTCTTTTTTGGAACTGAGACAGAACAAGTAAAAAAAAAAAGAAGCGTGTGTGGTTCAGAAAGACTAGAAACTGGACAGACTTTGAGCCCACATTCTTTCCCAGTTAACAAGTTCACTGATAAAGGCTTCACGTGCAGTTTATTACATTCTGGTCTTTGTTTTGTCTTAATGAGCCAATAGCTGATACTGAATGGAGACCTTTTATGAGAGTGTTACCATGGTGACAGACAAGTGTGTGTGTGTTTTTTATGAGATAATTTCCACACAATATTCTAGTGGAAAGAAACACCGAAGTTTTTATCAGCTTTAATTTCAGACACATCAGTGTTGCTTTTGTGAGTATGAACCATCTGGATCACAGTTTAGTTTTTAAACACCAAAATAAATACCAAAGTCAAAGTGTAAATTTAAGTTTCTTATCGTAGTTTGATATGAGTTTTCATCTTTGTGCATCATCAAAAAAATATCCATTTTGTTAAGACAGTGAAATAAAACAGTTCTCTACTCTCGGACGATTGTTCGATGGGTGTGTTTGTTTTTTCTTTAAAAAATCTATGACAGAGGACATAATCGTCATTGGCTTTTCAAGTTAGTCCGGATGACCAGAGGTCAGCACGTTTCCAGAAGATCACACCTATCAATGGGAGAGTCTTTTCACAAAGGGGAGTTATTCACGCTGTATCATGTTATTGGTTCAGCCTGAGAGACGCCTCTTATGTGTGACCAATGAGAGAGCCAGAGACTCAGGTTTCGTCAAATCTCAGCTGGATTGGACAAATCAAACAAACAGGTTGTTTTGATTACTGCAGGGGCTCAGAGGTTCCACCAGTGTTCCTAACATCTGGTGTAAGGAGTGTGTGTGTGTGTCTGCTTGTGCTGTGTCAGTTGCCTCTGCAGCCCAGGGATCAACTTTCTGAAATATATATATAATTGGCTTGGAGATTAGGAGATGAATACTTTTATGTTAGGAACTCTACTAAAGATCTCAACATGCTCCTTAATGCCTCTTCATGTCATGTATCCAGCTCTTTTTTTCAGCTTACAGCAAGAAGGTTAAAGGTCTGTTTAATGCATGTTTCTGTGTTAATGTGTCAGAAGGAACAGTATGATAAGGTTGTTTGCTCAGGTTGAAACTTTGTCACCATATTTACACACACTATCTCAACCAAGGCTGCTGCAAGTACAAGTACTTTTTTTTTCCCTTTTTGCCACACAGATAGTTAATGTCTCCTTCTCAACCTTCCTATTAAAGTTAGCTTCCCTCGTGAAATTCATGTGCATTTTCTTTAGGGCTAATTATCACAACAAATTTTCAAAATTGATTAAATTGAGGTTAGTAATTAAGTTAGGAACAAATTAGCTAAAATGTTGCTGATTTTACTTGTATATGAAAGAAAAGAAGAAGGCAGCATTCCTTGTGACACGGAGATGGATAAAGCCTCACACCTGCATTAGCTAGTCAGTCTTTAGATATTTTTAAAATGTGATCCTGCAGATGAGGGTAGAGTTAATAACTTTGAATATCGGTGTTTTTATTTATTTTTTTGTTTGTTTTTTGTTTTTGTTTTTTTTAGTTGTTCTGTTTTTGTTTTGTTTTTTCTATGTTTAGATGTATCCCAGATTTGTAAAATATTTCTTTATTTGTGTCAATATAAAAATACATATATATGTATTTTTAATAACACTTGCCCCTGCAGGTGTTAAAAAAAACAGGAAACCACTAAAAAGACCCAGATGCTGTAATGTCTTGTTTTACAGTATTCTGTAAAGTTTTTTTAAAAAAGTTTGTTTGAAGGCCTCATAACTTTCATTTCATTGTTGGATAACCGTAAATCTGTGGCATATAGTCAAATTTTAGTTAGAACAAAAGGTCATTTTGTATAACGCATCTAAAAGACAAAAAAGCTAAGTGAGTAGATGTTTCTTTTTTATTTATTCTCCAGTTGTAGAGAATTTATTGATACAATCCAAATGACAGGCTTTATAATAAATCCCTGCTACTGGTTATGAGTGAAAGAATAATTACCTTCACCTTGGCGGAAATAGTACGAATGTATGCATCTGTGCAATATGTGTATATATGCGTCTTTGTGTCAAGGTTGTTAAGGTGCAGTGAGGGTTTGTAGTGAGCTTAATTTTTTGACAAATAGAGGCATTTTTGTTCATTCCTGTCTTTTTACTTTTTATTAAAATGTGCCATTGTTGTTACCTGTAAAGAAACGTTAACAAGCACCGTAACTGTTCATTCACTTTTTGTCACTTACCTTTGTGGACATTTGATTATCTTTGGCAGGGAATGAAGAAGCCCTTTGCAGAAGTCATAAAGGCCAACATTGGTGACGCACATGCTATGGGTCAGCAACCAATCACTTTCTTCCGACAGGTCAGCTTCCAAACCCCCCCCCCAAATCTTTCATCTAAATATAGCAACTCTGTCTTTCTAGTAGATATAAAACAGATTTTTTGCTCCCTAAATAAGTTGGTGTCTGGCATTTGTTTCTATGTTATGTAGTAATCCATGCTGGATTCTACACCCATACACACATCTCTTTGTCTCAAGGTCTTGGCTCTTTGCTCCTATCCCGAACTGCTGAATGACAGCACATTCCCTGAGGATGCTAAAAGTAGAGCCTGCCGCATTCTGAATTCCTGTGGAGGGAACAGTATGGGTGCGTATGAATGTGATGGTTTTTTGTTCTCAAACACACTAAGCTTTATCAAACCCTGATTACCGGTGTTTATTATCACACCTTTACACTGGCTGCATGATATTTTAGGCTTTGTGTTTATGTTTTGTTGTGATAGAAGCTGTATCACTGCATTGTCTCCATATGAATCTGTCAGGTGCCTACAGTGCCAGTCAAGGCATAGACTCCGTGCGTCAAGATGTTGCCAGCTACATCGAGCGACGGGACGGTGGTGTGCCCTGCGATCCAGACAACATTTACCTCACCACGGGGGCCAGTGACGGCATTGTGGTAAATCATGCCTCTTATTCTGATATATACAAACGTGGAAGGAGAAGACTAGATTCATATTAACTTGTGTTTATCTTTTTCTGCCTTCCTCTTCTGCACTCTCAGACCATGCTGAAGTTGCTGGTGTGTGGTGAAGGTGCGATGCGTACTGGTGTCATGATTTCCATACCTCAGTATCCCCTGTATTCGGCTGCACTGGCAGAGCTGGGTGCCGTGCAGATCAATTATTACCTTAATGAAGAAAAGTGCTGGAGTCTGGACATCGGTGAGCTGCAGCGTGCTGTGGATGAGGCCAGACTCTACTGCAACCCCCGAGCCCTGTGCATCATCAACCCTGGAAACCCTACTGGTAATTTATTTATTTAACTTTTTTTTTTTTTTTTATTATACCTTGCAGTTATGGTTAAAAGTAGCACATCAATACTTTCACATAACACATAAATTGTTGCTCTACCACTGACATTTTGATAGTCCAAAAACGTGTTTTCGAATCATCATTTTATGTACTTTATACAAATTTTACTTTAACTCAGAGTAAAGCTACTAGCTTAAAATGGAGCTTTGAACTTTATGTTGTGTCATTTTGAAGATAGCTTTGTTGTCATCATGGGGCCTAAGAATATTTGTTAAATGTAATTTTTCAGCAACACATGAGCCATGTCCCCAATAGCTGAGCAAACTCAGTCTGCTGAGTGCGCCAAAAGACTGTTTATGAAGCTTTGGAAAAATCTACTGAACTTTTGGTCTCTTACATGTTATTTTTTTGGAGCATTATGTCTTTCTGAAATTGTTAACAGGTGGAGGCAATAGAGACAGACTATGGGACTATAATCAATTGTTGCATGAGACTTCTCCTCTGTCATTAAAAATGACCACTAGATGGCAGCAGAACAACAGAACTGCTTCTTTAACCAGAATAACATAATAGGCCTTTTTCTTTTTCTCAGGTCAGGTTCAAAGCAGACAGTGCATTGAAGAAGTAATCCGATTTGCTGCAAAGGAGCGCCTCTTCCTTATGGCCGATGAGGTACTGTCTTAGCGTCTTTTAGAACAACTATCATCTTTTATGTCTTCTTCACCCTGTAACGAGTGATATTCTGCCCCATACTCTTAGGTTTACCAGGATAATGTGTATGCTGAGGGTTGCCAGTTTCACTCTTTTAAGAAGGTTCTGTTTGAGATGGGGTCAGAGTACTCAGAAACGGTTGAGCTAGCATCTTTCCATTCCACCTCCAAGTGTTACATGGGAGAGTAAGTCTTCTCATTTTTATACTTAGAATTTCAGTTTATTCAGACGTGTACACTGAAGAGGAGTTCACTGTTCACAAATCTTCCTTCCTCCCAGGTGTGGCTTCCGTGGAGGTTACATGGAAATCATAAACATGGACGACGAGGTGAAGGCTCAGCTGACGAAGCTGTTGTCGGTCCGTCTGTGTCCTCCTGTTCCAGGACAGGCTCTAATGGACCTGGTGGTTAACCCCCCCCAGACTGGGGAACCTTCATATCAACGCTTTATCAAAGTAAACAGACTATAGTGCTTCTAACTAGTAAAAAAAATTGATGTTGTGTAAAAATGTTACAATGTGGAGAAAAAAGGAAAAATGTATGAGAATATTTTAGGTATTTCCTTCTTCTTCAGGAGACTGTGGCATTCTGTCTTCTGACATTTTGATCATTTATGATTAGATCGATGTAAAGATTAATTCATGTAAATGTCTTAAATGGACTCCATGTTGCATTGCTTCTATTTTTCTCAGCAATGCTTTATTTATCTGTAGGGACTGAAGAGACCAGTTGCTATGCTTTTACCATTAGCTGTTTCCTTATTCTTGCTGCTCCACAGTTCAAGGCACATCATTTGCTTTATTACTTATAATTCACCAAATATTTTCAGTGTTTGACAGGTCTATACTGCCGGCAGGACCTGAACTCTTTTACATTGTAGTTTAGTTTGTCTTCTTAAAGAAAGCCCAACCCCTTCTTAAAAGAGACTCTGTCTGGAGTGCAGCATGTGCTATGTCAAAACTTGTGAATTTGTTTAGCATGAATGATGCTTTCACTGATGCACAAGTTACACACACCATGTGCATCACTGCACATGCACACAACACATTCCTGAGCCCATGTAGGGATTTCCACCACAGAATAATATTTTTATTGTAGAGCTGCCTGAGGCTAGAGGAGCAAGGCCATTCAATGTCAGATTTACAATTTTACTTGTTCTGAAGCTACTTTTCTTACTCAGTCACAGGCTCAGACTTCTTTTCTGTATTTGCCTCTGAAGACTTGAAATCAAATTCAAACTGAGCATTTTTTTTTTCTCAAAGCAAAAACAACAAAGACTAACAACTAATTAAACAAGATTTCAGTATTTCATTTGTAGTCTTTATATTATTTTTTAATCTTTACTTTCAGAGCACACTGATTACCAGAATATTGCAATGTTTTTATTTATCTACTTTTTAAAACGAGTCTCTATTTACCAGATCATATTCACATAATGACTGTTTAATTTTGTTTTGTCCAGTATCTGGCATAGGTATTAATCTGTATTCTCACAGAAGTTTGGATTTTTTTTTAATGTCAGAAACACTAGATCACACAATAAAAGAGAACTTTGATAGTACAGAGTATTGCAACATATATATATATATCTTTATTTCAGAGCTGTTTATCCCAATGTCACAAATAATACTGATGTTTTTTTTTATTCTAGTTCCATCTTTCTTTAGTTCACCTTCTTCTTTTTTCTCTTCTAGGAACGCACAGCCACTCTAAGTACCTTGGCAGAGAAGGCCAAACTTACAGAACAGGTTCTCAATACTGTGCAAGGCATCAGCTGCAATCCTGTGCAGGGTGCTATGTACTCCTTTCCCCGCATAACCATCCCTGAAAAGGCTGTCAAAGAAGCCACGGTCAGTCCAGAACCTTTTGTAAATTTTCCAATGAGTTTCACTGTATTGTTGCCACAAGGTAATTGCATTGATTGGGTGCAGCAAAAAAGGAAAGAAAGTAATTAAATTATGTTATACAATTATTAACCAAACATGTCCTCTAATCTATTACTCTTTCATATGTTTGCTTGTTATTATTAGTCTCTCTTTCTTTAGCAGCCCTTTGAGTACTGTTTCTCATTCTCTGGTACATACAATGTAAATACGGGCTTGTACCTCATTCAACATGGAAACCAAAGCACTGTGTTTGACTTAGTAAGTCTTTAAAGAAGTTCAGCATGTTGTGCATCCACCATACTGTTTGCTAAAGAGAACAAATGATTTCCAATATCTGGTAGTTTCACTTCAGTGTTACAGTTTACTGCTCTGTGGGAATTTCATGTCAGGTTGAAGAACAGAGCCACTGAAAATCTGATTAGCCTTACAGAGGATAAGGTCAGAGTCAGCCTGACCTACTGATGCCTGATCAATCCAATGACTCTGCTCACCATATTGATCCCACTATTTTGTTAGCAAATCTCTTCAAAGCACTTACAAAGATAGAGCTCCTTTATGTCAACATTATCATTGTTAATTTTCAAATGAACTTTTCTTGTTTGAAATACCCGTCTATTATTTAAGTTGGGTCTCTTTAAGAACTTTCTGAATGATTTAGGAAAAGTTTTGACCAAGTTAATTGGCGTCATGTACAGTATTGGTCTGAAGTTTTAGTTTTATTGAAAACAAAGGAGTTCAAAGACTCACTGTACTCTGAAATCAAAGTATAGAAGAAAAAGCAAAAAAAAACAGAAAACATGGAATCTGTTTATAAATCAAAGCTTAACTGTTTTTTTTTTTTTTATTGATTGGAAAAACCTGTGCTTTTACGTTTGATGATGGTCTAACTCTTCCTCTTTGTTAATTGCCTTTTAACACACTACTTTGTAGTTCTCTTAAAATAAATCTGCTGAGGGTATGTTGCCACAGTGTGTTCCAACACTGCTTTAAAGCAGACAGAAGGGTTATAAGTTAACAAGAAGAAGGTGGAATTGGTAAGAATTGGTGCCACCAACTTGGTTCCCAGAGAAGGGCTTTTTTCCATAATTCTGAAATCTGCATTCATTTTCAGTTTGGGGTAACCTTTTTTAACCTCTGGCAGTTCACCACCTACCTTTGTACCATTTCAAGATATTTATTGAATTTGTTCTGCTTGAAATCCTATTTTTAAAAAACAAACAAGACAAACAAACAAAAAAGAAAAACAGAAGTTTTAGAGCAACTTCTGACCGGTAGTGTAAGTTTGAAGGGCACTTGTGTTAAAATAACTGGAGAAAATTAGCAAAAGAGGAAAAGAGCCGCTATTAACTGAAGAACGAGATGATTAACACAGCAAGAAATGAACTGAAGAGGTTTATAGAAATGTTTTGTAGAACTAGAGCACTGACTAATAAACTACAGTATGATTCATTTTAAAGTACAGCGGTGGACATTTGGTTTCTAAGGACAACCACATTGAGCATGTTCAGTTTTAACTTGGTTCAGTTCTGCTTAAATAGTTTCCATGTCAATTAAATAAAACTAAAAGCACATATCCAATGAAGGCTAATTAATAAGGCAAACAAGAAAGCAATGTGGCAAAAACACTTGCATTATGAGGAAGTTTTTCTGAAAGAAAAGTACAGTTTTCTCTCATGTGACTTGCATGAAGCTAACAGCAAAAGTAGCTGTACTTATTAAAAAAGGAACTAGTGTAAATCCTGATTAAATTACACAGAAATGATACCCACAGTGTATTAAGTGCCATTCATTGAGCTTTCCATTTCTATCTGTTAGGAAAATGGGCAGCAGCCAGATATGTTTTACTGCATGAAGATGCTGGAGGAGACTGGAATTTGCCTCGTACCTGGAAGCGGTTTTGGCCAAAAGGATGGGACCTACCACTTCAGGTACAGAACCCCTTTACTGCTACGCTTACTGATTTTATACCTAGAAACCATAAAATGAGTTTTAGGTTTTTACCTTTCTCTATATAAATTTATATATTTCTCTTTTTTCTGCAAGTTAAATGTCTGCGAAGTTCTAAATTCAAAGAGTAATTGTGTCAAATGTAAGATGCTGCTTCTGATGAGCCTTGCTTGTTGTCCTGGGGTTAGATAATTTTTTTTTTTACTTAGTAAGGTTTTTGAAAGAGTGAAAGAACCCAGACATGTATAAGCGGCAGCTACACTAAAAGCTGGTTGAATTCTCTAAATGCTGAAGACACGAGCAACAGTGCCTCCTTCATCACCCACAGAACGTTGGACCCTTGTTTATAAAAGGAAGAGCAGATAATATGATCTCACTTTTTCTTTTGGTCACAAAACTTAGTCTTTATAGGGTTTTTTTTCCTTTACTTTCCTCTTTACTTTTCTTTACTTAAAATTTCCAGGAATTTTTATTTCCTGAAATTTATCTGCTGTGGTCCTTTGGCTTCTTTAACCCTGAGTTAAGTTTCTCAAAGTAAAATAAACATGTTCGCAGCCACACACCAACTTTTATGGGCATGCAGAACGCTGCACATATATGTTCAAAGTAGATCAGAGTTCTTCAGCACACAGCCCTGAGAAATCTGACAAGCCCTACCCCTCTACTAGGTGCTTCTTACTGGGAAAGTTTTGGGGTGAGGGACTTTTAGGGTGTTAATTCGCCAAGGTTGAAAAAGTTCCTGCAGTGGAAAAGGCTGTTGCCTTTTTAGACTTTTATTCTATCAGTAATAGTAACAACAAGAGTGATCGAAAAGTATCTTTTCTTTTCTGTAAAATATTATTTTATAAATATGGTGCATCAAAGAAAGCACGACTTAATGCTCTTTCTGCTGAATAGATTTTAAACATCTATAGATTTACTAAAACAAACCAGCATCACAGCTTAGAGCAAGTGTGGTCTGATTCTGTTTTCAGAAGTTACGAATTCCCCCTGCTATCTGTCTTTGATTTCTATCCTTGTGATGTTTTCCATTGAGGTAAAGAAAAAGTGTTTATTAAGAAAATGCCTTTTTTTTGTTCTTCAATCATAACTTAGGCTTTACCTGTGACTTATCTGTATCTTTTTGGATGGATAAAAAAAAACAACTAACACCCTGTTCTTGCTAAGGGAAACTGAATCTGAACAGTGTCAAATTATTCTACAGAAGAAGTGTTTTTTAATCAGATTTTGGCTCGCTGAGCACTGATGAGTAACCTGCTATTAAACACAGTAGAAGACGCTGTAATCTTAAGTAGATGTACCTGATTTTAAAAACTTATTTAAACACAGTACTTTTGCTTTAACAACATTTTTTGTCACCCTGCATATTTAGTGGTTTGCAATTTGTGAATTATAAATTTACTCTCATGTGAATTTGTGCCTTTCTTTTCCTCCTTCTCTCCTGCCCAGAATGACCATCTTGCCACCGACAGATAAACTGAAGATCCTGCTGAACAAAGTGAAGGAGTTTCACCAAAAGTTCACTCAGCAGTATTCTTAAATTTCCACCTATGTCCCGTTCACTCACAAAAGAGGGATGTTGCCAATCACAATGAGAAGTATAAGCCAATTTAGAATTTATTTGTCACTAATAAGTGCCTTCTCTACGATGGCTCTGGTGGTCTCTGTGATGACGCACTTCAGCCTCTATAACTGTCACATTAGGACATTTTTTCGCAAGGCATCGTTTTTGTGTCAGACCACGAAACCAAATTGGAAATGAAATAAGTCAACCCTGCGTCAGTTTTGGTTTACAAAATATGTCTTCATTTGTTGTCCGTGATTTTCAGTTTTTGAAAGATGTATATACTTTGGGCCTGTGAATTTGTGAGATAGCTTAAATGTGTTGATGTCGAGCTAGCAAAAAGGCGGTACAAGTGAAGAAAAAGGTAGCGCTGCTTAAAAACTGAATATATGTATAACTGGTTGATATACTTCATTCCTGCAGACTGTACTTGACATTCAGAATATAGAAAAAGTCCTGCTTGCATGGTAACTCAGTAGGAAGTAAATTTGTAGAGGCATAATAAAAGTAATGGGTTATATTTGTCTTATGTTTTGGGTAGTGGGGTTTTTTGGATTGTATACCAGAAAACCTTAGCTTTTCTTTTAACCTTTGAACATTAATGGTGACATCTTTGTGTCATTTCTGCATCACATCTTCCCACTGAAGGTGTTTTCAATTGGCAAATGTAGTAAAAGATCATTTTTAGAAGTCAAATTGTTTTTAAGTTCACCATTTTTAACCTCAGTCTGATAAGTTAGTCATTTCCTACCTTTCTTTTTATTATGCATCCTAAGTAGGTTGAAAGAGAATGATTCATTCACAAAATGTCACAGGTTCCAGATAACCGGTGGGTTAAATATAAGTCAAAATCCATAATTGTGAAGGGAAAAAAGCACTTATGCCTTTTTTAAAGTTACTTTAGCAAAGAAACTCACCTTTACTTGATGATGCATGAGGGTGGGGGTTGCTTTTTCACACTAATATAGGCTTGTTAGAGGCCATCAGTAAGCTCTTGATTAGATTAGCACCACGCTGACAACAGTTCTTTTCTTTTTTCATGTCATGTAAGGTAAGGAACAAAAATTAACTTGAGTCATACTTATATAATCATTGCTGCTTCTGAGGTTCAAAAATTGATTGCTAAGCTTCATTAGATTTTTCTTTATTTTAGATCACGTGCAGTTGAATAGATTTGCTATGTCTGTGTTTTTTGTTTGTTTTAAATTTCATATTTTCAGTTAGTAGCAAAGACTGTATTTGCCAACATGGCATTAAGATGGTTGTCATAGTTACCAGCAGTTCTCTTGCTGTTGGATTTTGGAGCGATCCTCTTCTGCAGTGCTCTCCAGCTCCTGAACATTGGAAGGCTTCTTTGCCATCATATTTGCTTTATGTACCTTTCTTATATCTGGAGTTTGGTTACTTGTCTTGTTGGAAAGTTCTCCTTTAGCCTGATTGAAGTTCGCCCTGAACTATTTTTCAAGGACAAAGGATCTCGACTAATTCCATGCTAAGACGTTTTCATATTTCTAGTACCAACCAGATTTGCCAGCAGCTTGACTCTCCAGCAGATTTTGCACCATGCTTGTGTCTATGGATGCTGACCAGGGAGTCTCCACTGGGGACACTCACATTAGCTCACCTAGCTTTTCCAGAAACTCTGTTGAACAATTAAAAAAGTCTCTAGTCTGCACTTCTGTTGTTAGTTGAGACCAAAAGGAACTAGGCCTGTCATCAAGGTGGAAATCTCACCCAGATCCTAAAAAGACATAAAGAACAAATTGATGACATAGAAGCCTTTAATACTTTCAGTGATGGTTAAAACTGTTGACACATGCATTTTAAGGGCATAATTCTTGTTTCATTTGGAAATAAAAATAGTTAAACCAACTGTGTAATGTTACATGTTATATTTTAAGTTCTAGTTTCAAGAAGTTGTGATGTTATCAATACGTTTCAGGGCCATGAAACTAAGGATTCTTCCAGATGAAGATGTTGGGTAATTCAGTGGGACAGCAAGGCAAAGCACACATCCAACAGCACCAGTGGTTATAAATGGACAACATAAACTGATTCAAGTGACCAAAAAGTTAAAGGAGATGCTCAAAGGACAACATATGTTCATAAGCTGGTTGTATTCACACTGCAGACAATTTTTTTATTTCTTACTTCAAGTCAGCTCAGTAAACCCCAGAATTCTCTGCTATTCTTTCGTGTTATGCTTAAGATTTTAGAGGCACTTATTAAGAATTGTTTGGCTTATGTAGTTTCTTTTTAACCTTGTCTAGGTTCTACAAAAGGCTTTATATGTGCTTCTCATCCACACAAACATTCATAAAGATCATTTTATTCTGTTTATGCACTCTGTACACAGTATTCGGAACCTTTTCTGTACATTTATTCACCACTAAGCTCAGCAGGCTGTTTCTTGCCCAGGAATTCTGACTGGACACACTGGAGATCAAACTACTACTGTTCTGGATTGGAAGATGAACTCTACCAGCTGAACTGCAGCTGCCACTTTTTTACCATATGGACAGCGTTTGGGTTTTAGTACATGAAAGTAAACATTGTAAACTAGCCCTGTGAAAGGACAGCCCTACAGCGTCGTCACAGAATGTTCCTGCTTTCTTAGTTTACTGTTTTTTTCACATCTGCCTAAAACTTTTTTCGTCTGCAAATGTTATTCTTGTCTTCTTAGTCTTTTGGACAGTTGAAATGAGATGGGTACAAATAGAGCTGCTGCAGAGCAGAAAACAAAATTAACGAGTTAAAAAGAAAAAAGTTTATAGCATTATGGCTGAGTAATTATTTGTCATTCTTTGCTGGCTATCTATTTTCAGCTGTCATTTGATCAATTTCTTATATGAAAATATTGAGAAGTGCAGCTTAAAAACAAATAAAAACAATCCACACAGAAAAAAAATAAAGAAATGGCCACTGTAATCCAGTTTATGAGCTGCCAGTCTTGTATTAGTAGTGTTGATTTGTTGAGCCAAGTAAATGATCAACTCTTGTCATATTATGACTTAACAGGTAATTGACCAAGTAACGTAGAAAATTTCCATTTTAGTGAGAAAGAGTGGGGTCAAGATGGTGAGATGTGGGCTGTCTACACATAACAGAAGCTGCCGCCACCAATTAATTCAATTATCTACACTTGTTTCTGGTTCAACAAGCTGCACATGCACATACTGCTACTGCTTTATACTCTGCCTTGTTGATCTGTCATCTGCTTTAATGCCCAGTGTGCAATTTTAGACCAAGCGGGAATGATGGATGGTGCTGCAGTTTTTGGTGTGTGCGTAAGGCAGAGGGATGGTGAGAAATGTGTGTTAAAAGTGAGGCCTGTAGTTTGAAGGGGGTTTTCTGCTCTCTCTCTCTCTAGTCCACAGTGGCTGTCAGCTTTAATTATCTTTGACAAAGGGCCTTCTGAATCCTAATTACCCTGAGCTTTGTCTTTCCTGGAGCCCTTCACTATTCACTCTAGCTGCTTGACGTACTCACTCGTTTCGGTCCTCTTCACCCAAAATTAATTGGCTACGTTTGCAGTTTTTCTCGTGTCTCCTGACATCTTTTGGGAATCAAAGGTCATCATTAGTTCGGGTGAGGATGTAGGGCGACAGTGGGACAGTTATTCATCAGACATCAGTGCTGTCATGTGGCTGTCCCGGCTATGACAATGACCAGTCTGTATTCACAGGGCACAGACTCATATGAGGAGATTCATGTGACTGACTGTTACAGCATGCTGCGTCTCACTGATGTTTGTGAACTGACAATCATATTGTCTTCATTATTCTGTATGTGTGGACAGTGATGACCATAAGAGTCATTTTGTCTGGTCAAAGTCTTGTCTTTGGCTGGCATTTACAGACCGGGTGGTCCCGCTTCTCTTTAGCCCAAAGAGTGTCCATGATTTGAATAAAATACTTATTTAAATTTTTTATTTCACCTCAATCCATCATCAATAAGTTCATGAAGGAAGCAGTGTTTCTGGACTTTATTTCTGAGTTTTTCTTTGTATGTTTGAGTTCCACTTTTACATGTAGCTTCTCTGATGAGCTGAGTTCTCTGTTTTTCAGAAGTATCACTGAGCCGATTTGGTGATTTCTAGCACAGAATTGTGTTTGTTTTCAATCCAATATCACCTGAAAAAGTGAAACAACATAATACTGGATTTATTATTTTCAGTTAAGTACTGGGTTTAATTAACTGGCTGATCAAGAAAAATCATTAATAACATTTCCCCAAAACCTTTTATTTTTAATATTCTGAATCACCCATTGACAATATTTCATTTAAAAAATTTGCAAAAGAAAGTATTTTCCACTTTAAAAGAATTATTTTCTTTTTTTATTATAATGATTTGGGGCTTTCATCTCGTTATAGAGTTATTTCCAAAATATGTCCTTTTGGATTTAAGTGATTGGCCAGTGCAATCCTTGGTCAATCACTTAAATCCTTGTATCGTAGTAGAAACTTTAACCCTCCAGTGCCATCTTTCATTCAAATAAATAGCAAGCATGGGTTTATTCACACAGGACTGATCAGTCCTGACCAGCTAAACTAATTTTAAATATGGCTTTAAAAAGCTGTTAACTTGCAAATAAACCCGTTTTATGGTTTTCTGTTTGCCTGAATGAGATGCACTGTTAAGATACATATTGTATATTGCAACATAAAATCATCTAACCAGGTCTTACTTTTATCTTTGTCCTGTATTTTATCATCACACTGCAGTTAAAATGTGCTAAAAGTAGACGTTTTATGTCATTCCTGTTTGAAATTACAAACACAAAATAAAAAGCTACGCTAATTTTATTAAATACATTGCAAACACATTTCTTTGAAAAAATTGTGTTTCTTATTTTAACCCTAAAATCTAGACTTTGACCTTTCTCAAGGAATATACAGACTCTATACATAAAGTTACTTTTAGTTATGCAAATTATAATCGTTAAACAGCTAAATTTAAAAAAGAAATTTCAGTCATTTTTTCTCAACTCATGACTCACTTATCTATTCCAATTTTTAGAATAAGCACGACCAAAAGCACAAAATAAAAAATACTGTTCAAAAACTACTATAAGCTTTGAAGTCCATAAAATCTGCCAATGGGATGACTCTTCAAAGAGTTTTTTTTTTTTTTTATCTCCCTTCATCATGAGTATCACATTTGAGAAGGGCCCCATCGTTCTCAGTAGGATTTAATACTCGGGTATTATTCAGTCATCTTTGCGACCTGTTTAGACAAGTAATTCAGGTTCATGTGATGAAGTACTGTCCTACAAGGGATAAAAGATGACAGCCGTCTTTAATGCTCTGGTTTGCTTTCAGTACCTCTGTTTGGAGAAAATATTTCCAGAACCTGAAAGCTGACTATAAGTCCATCCTTAACACAAAATTGTCAGTTTTACTACTTTTTAATATTAGTGGCCCAAACAAAAGCTTTTATTCCACCTGGTTGGGTTTGACTCAAAGTGCTGTCCTTCTTTAATGGTTACCCATCAAGAGTCATTTTCATTTCTCCCATCCACAGAACCAGAAAAATCTGTCTGCGGGTATTTCAAGGTGAAATCTTGCTACTAACTATGCTCTGACATGTTTTTCTTGTCTGTTTTTTAGATCCTTTCTGCAACAAAATGTCTGATTTCCCCGTAGTAAAACTAAAGTATGAAGTGTTGCATATGTCTTTAGTCCTTTTCATGGTCAGTTTCTTCTTCTTTTTATTCTTTGATGTGAAAATTAGAGGATAACTTCCCTCCCATTATAACACAAATGCATATATGAATAACATAATGCACGGTACGTAAACATATTTGCATGGTTTAAATAGATAGAAATTTAGGGGTTGCCACAGAAAGTATAAAAAACGTGCAAATCAAATGATAACGTTTTTAAAAGTACAAGTATAAACAATAACATACAATGAATTTAATAAATGTAACAGTAAATGTAATGTGGGATACAGAAAAAGGAAAAAAATATTATAATTATTATTATAATTACAATTCAAGCCGCCTAAATGAAAAAAGGTGCAGTAAACACCAATGTACAAATGCGCAGGTGGGCCAAGTTGATGTCCAAACACAAGAGAAACTGCAATAAGCAGCAGTACAGATTAGCAGATGTGCAGATAAATGATGATGAGGTTGAAACACTAGTTGCACTAATAAACACAGACAGAGAATTAATGAAGGGCTACGAAGTTGAAAATATATTTATTTGATTGTTGACCTTGGAAACAGTACTTTATAAACATCCTTCATGGTAGCAGAACATGTTGAAGAGTTTATAAAATGTTTGTTCCCATTAAATTGAAGTGGTATATTTTTTCTCTCTACATTTGTGGAATTTATTCTGTTTAATAAGCCAGTTTGTTCAAATCTACTTCTTTGTTCAATGTGTATACAAATCATAATTTTGGCCATAAAAAATCAAATATTAGGCCTTCATTATGTGCTGTTGATATCTATTTTTATTGTCAGTTTTATGAGTTTTATATCCTTAGGATTAAAGGTCACAATAACCTACTTTTTATGCTATTTTTAACCTCTACAATGGAAAGAAAGAGTCATCCACGCTTTCATATGACATATGTGAGCGAGTAAATGGAGAAAGCGGGACAGCTTTGTGGGAAAAAAATAAACAAAGCATGAAAAGAGAAAACATGGAGAGAGGTGGGGTGATGATACAGAGATTGGGTGATAAATCTTGTTCTGATCAGGTTTCTCTGGTGCCCTCACACCTCAGTCTCTTTCTTGGGGTAATTAATCAATCCCAGACTGGAATCATTGATCGGCTTCTCCCAACCCTCGGTATGTTTACACTCCTCGATTGTGTTTGCCACTAAGCCCCTCGTTGCCGCTCAATCTCATCGGCAGAAAATGTGACACTCCGCCCTCTGATGCCATCAGCACAACAGAGCATCGATTGACATCTCGATGAAAATCAATCTACTTATATTTTTTGTTGCACAGGGGGATTTGGTTTTGTCATAATCCTTTGCTGTAATCCCGTGTTTGCCTGGCTGCAATATGTAAAGTCTTATTTGAGCAATCAGAACACTCCTGGAATCAGGATGGACCCTCAGCATACAGATATGAACTGATAAACACCTCAGTGTTTCATCACAAAGTCTATTGTCATTCAATTTTCTTGATGCACTAAAATGTACAAATTGGACTTTAATTTGCTCAATGCCGATAGAAAATGTGTCATAAAATCATATATTTTGCTTGCAACATCTTTATCTGCAAAGTAATAATTAGTAGTGTCAGTAACACTCTGAATTTGGGAGAGTAGACTTATAATGTGCTGTATAAAAATTTTTTTAAAGTTAAGTACACTGTATATGGGTCTGGGCGCAATATTAAAGTAAATATTTTGTCACTGCACATTATTTTTAATTTGCCTCAACATGTCAGGGGTTGGTTCATACAATTTTTTTTAGTTTATCTTAAAATAATTATGTCATTCCTCTCTTTCTGGCTCAACAAATACAATTTTATTGCAGAGTGGCAGGCAGAGGGGTAGTGGTACAATTAATGACTTAATCTCAGGAGAATCCACTTGATGTGTCTCTCTCAGACAGTTTGGTATAAGCTTAATTTTACAACCACTTTTCCACTAAATGGGACTCCAACATTTCTTACACAAGCAGGGAAAGTAATTACAGCAACCAGCAATGCTTTCATTGTACTTGTTTTTGTTTTTTATAGAGTTTTCTAAAAAAAATTGAAAATTTAATGGAATATTGAAAATGTTTTCAATAAAAACAAAATATGCTAAGTTCCCATTTAAACATACTCATAGCTATCTTAAAGATTATCCTCAACAACTTAGACCAAGTGGAAGCAAATCAGAGCGCAGTTTGATGATCAGGCCAATAAATCTTAACAACCCTACTTTTGAATATTCCACTATGAAGTCTTGTCACTTTCATCTATGTCTTATTGAACCACTTCTGTGACTTTTCTATATTGTTCCTCAGCCTCTCACAAGCTGCAACTTATGATTCAACGTCTTATTCAAAGATCTGGGCAATGACGTGTTTGGCTTTGAGCTCCTGCTGGAGGACAGGAGGATGCTAGAAACAGGGAAACGTGATTACTGAATCAGTGACATGAAACAGTGTTGTAGTCATTAATGCAACATATCTAGAAATTTACATCATTTTATTTTTTTTATACTTGGGAGAGCAAATTACAAAGTATAATCTCAAAGTAATTGTGCAATTTCTTTTAAAATTAGATTGTTTGAAGTACTTATTCACACTCCAAATATCCACCTACAGTACATCACAGTCAACCTACATTTACTTTGGAGAATTACAGAGGATCACCAGCTGAAAATCACATTTCGGCCATATATACAAAAGTTTGGACACCTATTTGGAATAGAATTGCCTAATTAAGTCAGAAGAAACATAATTTCTTTTAGACATGAAGTTCAGTCAATCCAGAAATTTACAAGAGCTTTGAACGTCTCTTTGCTATGATAAAACTGACTCCCATGAGGACCATCCCAGGACTGGAAGATCAAGACTGATCAGAATTACCAGCCTCACAAATGGCAACTTCACATCACCTTATATAACAGTCTACATAAATGTTCAAGGTGCAAAGACTTCTCTACATCAAACGTTTAGACTGTGTGGATCAGGTCTTCATGCTGAATCACTACAAGTGAAACTACTATAGATGGAGAGTATTAGCTGGGCTAAAAACAAAAGGAATGGACCAGTGGACATTTTTTAGTTTCATCTGATGAGTCCAAAGAAAACGCACAGGCACAGGCTCTTAATAAACCTGAGGTGTTAATCCATAAATATAAGCTAAAAACTTTGTTTTTCTCATGATCTTTTGACTGGTAGACTTAATTGTAGTCTTTTTTTCAATATAAATTTTCAATATTATTAATTTAATTTAATTAATGTAATGATTTAATGCTTTCACTTGCCATCACAGCTACTCTATTTTTTACCTAAAGTTTGTTTTTAAACAATCGTTTGAGCAGTTTTTATTATTATTATTATTATTATTATTATTATTATTATTATTATTATTATTATTATTATTATTATTATTATCTATTTTAGCATTCTTTGTGTTTGAAGTGGCTTGCTGGGTTGGCTACTCTTCTTCTTGCAGTCCAAAAAAACAAACACATGTTACGTTCTGACTGCATGTGTGAAAGTGAGTCTCCATGTCTCTGTGCTGTTAGCCCTGTGATGGACTAGACACCTGTCCACAGTGGACTACAGCTGGAATAGTGCCAAAGAAAATGCATGCCTCTCCCTGCTATCATTATTTGGATAAAGTAGGTTTACAGATGTATAAATGGAATAAAATGCTACATGGATTGTCCTTTTTTTGCCAGAACATAAATGTATGATTTTGCCACTCAGGGTTCAGAGATGCTCTTTTAAAGAAAGAGGCAAGGATTTTTAAGGTACAGGGCTTGCATCCTACCAAGCTACAGCGCGTTTGGGACCATCTGTTTACCTTGCTTTGTTAGTGTGCAGTAGCTTCATTAGACCAAATAAAGTGGAAGGGATTGTATCTGCATGTGCAGTTCTCCCTGTGCAGGAGGAATGGTTTGAGGGCACTTTGTTGGAAGCCTTAAGGCCAGCTGATGATTAATTAACCAAGAAGGAGAGTAATGGAGCACTGCATCAGATGACTTGCTCTATAAAAGCTCTGATTAGTCTCACTGCTCTGTATTCATGAATGAAACAAATTTCTACCTGTGGGAGGCATGAGTCCATCTATTTTGAGACCTTCCTCTGCTTTTATACGTCTACAAATCTGAAATGATTATTTCTAAGTCCACACAAAGACATGCATTGCACTGAAAATACCCCACTGGTAACAGAAAATTTATTGACCCAATGACACTTGATGTGCACTTGAATCAAAAGGTTTGAGTGCAGTGGTTAGCTGGTCAGCTGGAATTAAATAAAGAAATCAAACAACACAATCACACCTTGATTTTTGCTTCAGTACCCCACCTAGGACAATTAAGATTGCCGTCTCCATTTTAAAGAGAGTTCATGAGCAGCTTTGAGTGGGCGGTGTGGTACTGCACTCTGTTTCCCCCCGCTGAGCCGAACCGTTGAGTCCATCCAACCCTTTCACTGACTTTTCATAGGAAAAGAAAAATTAACACCCAGATTCTCAAAGAGCATAATGTGAAAAGTACTGAGACTTGGCACACATGCTGTTGATAAATACTTGAGTGTCAGCGGTCACACAATGTTTCTGTTTATACTCCTGGGTGCTAATGAGAGGTCCATTCAGTTTCCTTCCCATTCACCACTTAAACTCCTTGACAAACCTGTGTCAGCTTTGATTGTCATAACCACAGCTGAACCCTGCTTAGCCAATCAGGTCAGGCTACATAAAGGTCATACATATTTCATGCAGTATCCCACTTATCTGACAAAAGGTTTCTTTTTTTTTTTTTTTTTACTTGTGAATTGAAATAATGCCTCATATTTCATTAGACTCTCAGAGAGCCTCCAGTCTGTGGTCAGATGGGCTGTATGTTTTATTCATGTCCTCTGAACATCTGCTTGTCTGGGTGTCAAAAAATCATCAGACTCCCAGAGGACCCCTGCCTGACTGGCTGTAAATGAACTCTGAAGCTGAGACTCCAAACAACCTGTCAGAGCTGTACACCACCAGAGGAATCTCTCAGTACAGTGAACCGTGTAACCAAGATCCAGCACTAGAGAGGATTGATGGAAATCAACTTTGGAAATACAATATTTAGACCCTGATTCAGTTGGTGTGATTGCGTGAGAAGCTTATAACACAAGCTGATTTCTCCTCCCACAGCTTTTTGGTGAATTTTGACACTGCTGTTCATGCTGGCTTCTGGTCGACAAGTCTCCCTGAGTCACTGGAGGCTTGCGCCAACTGGAGGGAAAGAACCTGACCACTAACAAGTGCTCACTGACTCATAGCCGCCACAGTATGTCCCACTGTGTTTGTGCATGTGTGAGTGTTCACAAGTGTTTTATATACTATTCAGTTATATACTTTTCTATCTATCACCCATCCCACAGAAAACATGTTCTTTTAGAAAAGATAAAGTATATTAGCTCACATGCCCTCAAAACACATAGACATTTAAGCAGGACACATAAAGAAAAAAAATCAATGCAACCAATAAAAATGTTTTTTTTGTTTGTTTGTATTTTTTTTTTTTTTTTTTTTTTTTTTTTTTTTTTTTGTCACATGTCAACTGCCAACATTTAGTTAAGCTTTGCTTCTACGTATAACAACAACAGCAGGAAAATATCTTTAGACAGCTTTAGGTTTTGAGTTAGCATTTTGCTATTAGAGTTTTTATTTCTTTTTTTGTTTTGTTTTGTTTTGTTTTGTTTTGTGTTTTTTCTCTCTCTCTCTGAGCCACAGGTTACCATATTTTGACAAAAAGGTGGATCAGACAAAAATACATATCAATGAGGCCTGTGGAATCTATGAAAGCCAAGAGAGACACGCCACAACTGCGAGTCCAGAAAAAAAAAGGAAGGAGTTTTACAGACAATACTGTTTCTTAACTCAGATAAAAGACAATAATGTTATGTAAAATGTTCATTATGCTCAGAATCAAAGTGTTTCTTCATGTTGGCTGTAAGTAATTATAATCACGTGAAGCACCTCTCATGAGAAGGAGATGGAGCTACGAATCCAAGCAGCCTCATATTGAGTTTTATTATGAATAAGTGAACATGCATTTGAATTTAAAGTTCTGTACATATTTAACATAATAAAAAAGTAACAGAATGATTTACTTTATGCTGTCATGGGATCTGTTTTGATAGATGAAATTATAATAAAGGCAGTGACCACTTATTTACCTTAATCATCTCACTTTTTTGAGAAAAGAAATAAATGATCCCCTTATCACAAGAAAACGGTCCTCATAATCTCAAGTTAAAGAAAAAATAACTCATTATCTCAAGATGGCAGTTATTAAATGAATAATAATCTAGTATAGCAACTTTCACCTTCTCTAAAATGACCACCAGCGCACTGATGAAAAGCTAATCCAGTCAGAGAATTAGAGAATTTGGGACTCTTTGAATGGGTGTCACTGGTAGCAAGAAATGTTTTGAAGCCAGTGTGTAGCCTAGCAGTGTTGCACTTCAAGATATTTTCTTTCTTTGGCTTCACATCTCAGATCAAGTGGCTGAATCCATGTTTTATATCCATGACACAAAGTTGTTTCCAGCCTTTTTTGCCATGTGGTGCTGGGCAAGTGAAAAGCATTACAATAGAAAACAGTTGTCTGATGCAGCCAGAACACACTAATAACAATGGTGACAAATCAACACGGGGAAGTTTTGGATTGTAAAACCAAAACAGTTTCACAGGTGTGTCACTTGTCTGTTCAGTGGCTCATTTAAGTCATTGCAACCTGTGAAGTTGAATTTATACCTTCAAAGAGTTACCTGTTTGTGGGGATGTCAGTCCCTAAAAACAGTTTTTCCCCTTCTTTTTTGACTGGCTGTGAGTTAGCTCAAACTAAGAACCGATTTGAAAATAATAAGAAGAAAGCACCAAAAAAATGGTGAATAGCAAATTAACACAGATAAACAGCATGGACAATCTCTGTTATATAAAATACTTCATGAATCAAACCTTTATGCACTTTTTGATTTTCTGTCTTCTGCAACATAGCAAAGCTAAAGCACCCACAGCATACACTGGTCAGATTATTCCACATACTTCTGATACTGTTCCCAAGGCACGAAAAAATCCTAAAACAGAAGTTACTGTTGAGGGAAGCAGTACAAAAAAGAAGGGAAAAAAGGAGCTAAAATGACTGAAGTGAAGCTTTATAAGTTCTAACAACACAGACACAGATTCCTTGCTGCAGATTAAGATTTTGTTTTTTCCCATAATTCATAACATTTCTACAAAAACTCTTATTTCTGAGTGCTTTTCAGTCTGTAAAGATGTGCTAACTACCTCTGATATGTATGAAGAAGTTCTGTGCTACACTAGGAAATCACGAGGAGTCTGCAAAATACAAGAGAACAGTTAAAAAAACAACAACAGAAAAGAAAAGAAAAGAAGTTAAATCTGAGATAAGGTGAAGTTGACTGTGAGGTAGAGGTGTGGTGGCTTGCATTTTCACACAAGAAGACAGGTTCCCGCCTCAAACCTTTGGGCCTTTCTGAGTTTGCTTGTTTTTCTCCATAAATGTGATGGTTCTCGCCAGGTACTTTGGCTTCTTCCCACAAAGCAAAAAATATGCATGTTAGCTTAATTTGTAATTCTATATTGGCCCTGAGCATGAGTAGGAGTGTACAGAGTTGTTTGTACTCTTCATTTCCGTGTTGGTCCTGTGATGGACAGCCATTCTCTCCGAGATGTAAAACACTTCTTGCCTAATGGCAGCTAGGCTAGAGGAATGTGGTTCAATGTCATGATAGTATTTGTTTTAGTTTAATTGTTGTTTTTTGTTTCTCTCTAATCTTGTGTTTGCAGCTCAAACTTCTGTATAAGAACGCCAGCAACAAGTGCGATGCTGAACAAGACTGATGAGGATAGAAGGTTTGTGGTCCAAAGTCTGTAAAATAATGCAACTCATTTCATAACAGGTCTGCGTAGCACTGTTTGAGATGGTGATTCGGTGGAAGTCCCATTTTAAATTAGGGACTTCTACAGAATTCAATTTATACTGCAATCAAACTTCATTTGAATATGTCTTCATGACCACTTGCTGGTGAGGTGCCATTAACATCTTCTACATTCACGTCATGACCAGCACATCATCATCATCATCATCCACCATCCTCACAAAGAATCAACGTTTCATTTGTTAAACTTCACAAAAACCTAGTGTTAACTACAGAAGTCTTAGAACCCATCAAAAACATTTTGTGTATTTATTTATACTAATATTGCAGTTTTAAGGTATTTTTCTCTTTACTTAAAGCTGTTCATGATGGATTTCCATAGATAATTAATTAAGTGATTTTACCCTGTTTTCTTTGTAAATGGCCCAACATTAATTTTATCAGTATATCTGTGGAGTCATCCTTCAACGCCAGCTCCTACTGACTTCCCTCTTTCTTTTAGTGGCTCTATAGATTTTCTGGAAATGATAAATTGGACAAAGGGAGCCACTGAGGTGTGACCTTTTGTCTTAAATGGACCTAATTATGTTCAAGTTGTTTGGATAAGCCCTAATAACATTTTGTGGGGCGTAACGTTAGAATAATCAATAGATCAAAGTAATACATACTGAAATAACCCCACTCCTTCGACTCCAGGCAAATGCATAAAATGAAAAAGAAAACAACAACAAACAAACACAAGTTCCCTTTTAAAGCTTCGAAGTTGCATCAGTGTTTGCAGGTTGTTTAGCTTCTCTCTTTTGATTGAAGAAACGCACGGATTCCATCCCATCCATCACCTCCACCCCTCCCCTCACTCTCTAAACCCAGAAACGTGTAGCTCTTATTTCTAGCCCATTCCTGTGGCACCGTTCAAGACAGAACTTGCAGAAAGCTGCTTGTCTACTCAACGCAGACTTAGGGGTCTTTGTTTTAAAAAAAAAGTATTTTGGTTTTAAGTGGGATTTTTTTTTTAAAAAAATATGGAAATTAATCAACTGAGTGGATTTCGCGAAGCGTAAAAGTTGTGGATGGTTACTTTCGCGCATAAGCATTTAAGGGACTATTTCACCTCCAAAGGTTGCAGTGCAATTCAGGAGCAGGTCAATTTCTTCTCTCTGCAAAAATATCGCCAACAAGCAGGCTGGAACACCATCCAATTGGGAGAACACCGCGAGTCCGCAGAGCGCAGATGATCGCAACGGGTGTTTGTGGCGTTGCGCTGGTGCTGGTGTTGGTGGTTCTGATTCCGGTCATGGTTAACTCCGCTGGAACTCCTGCCCGCTATGAGATGCTCGGATCATGTCAGATGGTATGTGATTCCCACGGGACAGCGGCCACAGCCACGGCCAAGGCAACCAGCCCGATTAAAGATAACCGTTTAGTACAGTCACTTCCAACGTTCATCCAAGGTCCACCTGGAGAGCCAGGGCGAGTCGGGAGAATGGGCGCCAGGGGTCCGGTTGGTGAGCCAGGGCCACCTGGACCTGCTGGTCCGCCCGGTGAGAGGGGAGCACCTGGTCCCCCGGGTCCACCCGGGTTACCAGGGGCCAATGGGCCAACTGGTGCCATCAGCGCAGCCACTTACAACACCGTCCCCAAGATTGCGTTTTATGCAGGGCTGAAGAAGCAGCATGAGGGCTATGAAGTGTTGAAATTTGACGATGTTGTCACAAATCTCGGCAACCACTACGACCCCTCAACCGGAAAGTTCACCTGTTCAATACCTGGGATTTACTTCTTTGTTTACCATGTGTTGATGCGAGGCGGAGATGGAACAAGCATGTGGGCTGACCTCTGCAAAAACAACCAGGTGCGACTCCTTATAGTATATTATATATTGAAATAGTCCTTTAACTTATTTTAGCATAATTATTTAGTCTTAAATTTAGTCCACATTAGTGTTTCTTGCGTTTTTACGCACGAAGTGCATCCAAAATTGCACTGCCCGGACATGAAGAAGCAACAAAAAAATAAGAGCGAAGGGGGAAAAAAGCCATTAAAATGAACTGTCCGAGGTTCTGATTTCTCATCAGCGAAAATGTTCAAATTTGGCTTTCAGGTGAGAGCCAGTGCCATCGCCCAGGACGCCGACCAGAACTACGACTACGCCAGCAACAGTGTCGTCCTTCATCTGGAGCCCGGGGACGAGATTTACATCAAGCTAGATGGCGGGAAGGCGCACGGGGGCAACAACAACAAGTACAGCACCTTCTCCGGCTTCATGTTGTACGCTGACTGAGACACGGAGGAGATCTAAGGCTGGAGAGAGAGGGACTAAAAATTATATAAAGAGTCGTTTTGCGTTTAGCTTGCTTCACTGCTCCGGCTCAGTTCAATGTCAACTGAATTATTGCAGAGGGAGCTCAGTATTTCTGTGTTTTAAGGAACCCAGGGAGATGAAAGATCATGCAAAAAAAAAAAAAAAAAAAAAAAAAAAGTACTTTGCAGCAATGAAGAGCTGACAATGTAATTATAAGATTAATTTTAATTTGTACAGCAGGGTTTTACCCTTGTCAGATTGATTAGTGTGGCTAAAGCACTCTGACTAAACTATTAGGCTTTATAAATTAAGTTTGCTGATATGTCAAGCCAACTGTAGCTACTGTGGTAACATTTACTGAGTGACTGTAGATCGAAAGTTCAATGTGTTGACGTTTAGCACTCAATTGTAGATGATTATACTATACTCACGTACTCACAACTGTTCACAGTGTTAATCCATTTGTGTGCTTTTATTTTCTAAATATGTTCTGGTTGTTGGTTTTTAGAGGAATATGTTAAGTTGTGATGATGCATGTTCAGAAAAAAATGGACATTTAAACACTGTGCAGCATCTAATGTAAAGAGCAAACCTAATGTTTGAAACCCTTTTACAAAACAATCATTGCAAGTTATTTTGTGTGTGTCAACATGGCATCTGGTTTAGACAGCAGGGTAGCCTGATGGTTAGTCACCATCACAAAACTGGACAGTCACACTGACAGATATCGTTCCTCGAGCTCGTTTGCCAATCTGCTTGTTGATTTTTTAAACGCCTCCTAATGAGAATGTCAGTAAAAAAATGTGAAGTTAAATCCTTCGTCTCAGTTTGTAATCCTCTCAGAAGATGAATCGAAATTACAAAGTTGTTCACGGAGCACCATCAGCTGTGGCGATGGCACCATTGATCATGTGGTGAAGTCACCCTGTGAGGCCACCTGTTCCCAGATGAGAGAAGGACGCGTCCTTCATCTGGACCAGCCAGCCAGTCTCCCAAAAACACACACAGACACCCAGCAAGGGGGCAGCAGGACACCTCATCCAGCACAGGCACATTGTGTCAAGAGTCGAGCAGCATACTGATTACTAACAGGCTCATTATTTCCCTGCCAGAGAACATGTTTGCAGAGATGTCACATATACAAAAAAAGCAGTGATGATGGTTAAATTAAAAAATGACAATTATTGTAGCACCCTATGTGTGAATACAACAGTATTCACGGAAACATTTATTAATGATTTTTTTGCACTTAACAAAGAGAATTTATTAACCAATACAAAGTTAATAAAGGCCTTTATAAAAACGTCTTTAGTTGGATGAAATTTAGTCATAAAACATTTTGCTTTGTTATAAAACATTTGAAATAATTATATTGCATACATTTTCACTCTGTGAGCTTAATTGTCTAAAGGTCCCAAATAACATTGTTAAACAAGTCAAACTTGTGATTCTTGTTAAGATTTCAATAGTTCATTGTGGGATGTTGATCAGTTATATTAGGATAAAAAATAGCATCTTCTTCATATCGCCCTCCTTGTGTGTCTTTTTTTATTTATTTGAAGGTCAGCCAGCATTTAGGATTGTCGATAAGGATCTTGTCCACCTGGTGCTGCGAGATGCCTCTACTCAGCATCTTCGGCACAATGTTCTTCAGGATGTGCGAGTAGCCGTGGCCACCAAACTTGGTCAGGCGGTTCTTGGTGTGGATGTCATGTCCAACCACTAGCTTGTCTTCATAGCCCTCTTTCACCAGAAACGATAAGCTGAACCCACATAAAAAAAAGGCATCAAATGTGACCTTTGAATCTGTATTTAAATTAGACTTCCATGGAAAATCATCCATCCCAAATGATGCAAGCAACACATTCAAATCAGCATTTGACACATTTACATAAATATGCTCCATTTCTTCGATTGTGAGCAGATGTTAGTGTTTCAATTAACTCCAGGACATACCTGATGTGGACTTGAACACAAATGTTAAAATGAATAACAGTAATGGATGTTGTATAAGACAAAGAAAGGTGGATAAGTGTGACTGTAAGCATCATAACTCACCCCTTCACTCTCTGGTTGTCACTGGGCATGTCCACGTCCAGGTCAAATGGGTAGTTTATCATCTCGGTTCCAAACAGGTCATACTCCAGGTAGCTTCCCAACTTTGCAAACTCAAGCAGCTCATCATAATCAAATATAGTCCTGGAAGAGGGCAGTGGAGAGTCATTTTATATTTTGGTTGTTGTCTCCATACAGTATAAAGTAAATTCTCATACTTCAATGGAACAGAATAGAATAGAACTTTATTTGTCATTGCAACGAAAAGTGCAACAAAATTAAACTGATAGGACATTTTGGGGAGTTTGAAATTGCAGAAAATACAGATCCAACAGGCTTATATGATCAGAAAAGATTAAAGCAATTGTAGCAGAACAGATTTAATTCCACATTATTTTTCTTATCACGTTCCCAATTTAAACTTTCCTAGATTGTGTGAAAATATTCAGAAGTATTTTCATACACTGATTAAATGTGTGTTACCCATTAAAGTTAGTTTTTGGTTGAAAAATTTCCATCAGTAACATAGAGATCAATGACCGCTTAGAGAGTCCATCTACAATGAGCATCAATGGGGGGGTGTCAGTTTTTATCAGGATCTTTCATACAATTCAAGTAGCACTCACATATTCCCTGAATTTTGATGGAAACTGAACATTTTTCAAGTATTGGGGCACTAATTACAAATTTTCTACCTTAGTTTTGAAGGAAATGATCAACATCAGAACCAAAGTTCTTTGCTCATGCTCCTTTCATTCAAGTTTGACAAATTTAATATGGGTAGTTTTTGTTTAGTACAGGTAATCTAATGAGAAAAATCTACTAACTCTGGCTCAATGGCAAGATAACGAGCCATAACTGATTAGCCATACACTCCTGAATTTTTGGACACTGACGGAATGAGTGTTATTTCAACAGGTATCAGAAAAAAGGTTCTGCATATTAAGATGATGCGGTTTCTAAAGCCGTTCCTCTAATTTGGGTCTCCCTGTTTATGTCCTTATTTCTGTTTATACTTTCCAAAATAAAAATTGTAAAATAAATAAATAAATAATATTAATAATAGACAAAAACTAAATGTGTCTTTTTCAGACTTTTCACTGGATTTCATTTGTGTGACGAAACAGGAGGGATGCTCTTCCTTCACAGCCTCATTATATTTAAGAGACTTCTAACCTGTCCAGGTGTGACATGACAGTTTTGCTGATGTCCCCACCGGCTTCCTGGAGAATCCGAATGACTTCAGCTGGAGCGGCAGGATTCCTGCCAGGATGGATGATAACTGGGCAGCCCAGCTGAGCCTGAGCATGTGCTGTGGCCCTCAGCACCTTGGTCTCCCTCTCCGTGATTGGCCAGCCGGTGCCGATCTCACCAATCACACCGCAGCGGATATCTGTGCCATCGGCACCGTGGAGCACCTCACTGACAATGATGTCTGTGAGCTGACAGAGATTAAAACAGAGTTAAAGAACATCATCACTCATCAGACAAGTGGTTGACATGTCTGTTCTTTCTCATTAAAGAAAATAAAAATACTTGTGCACATATATTTAGTACAATATTTAGGGAAGTAACAAATCCTTTCGAATGTTTTCATTGATGCAAAAAAATCTGGCACAGAGAAACTGTGACAGATCAAAATATCAACATAGCATATTTTTAAAGTAGAAGCGGCCACATGCAGAGGTCAAAGTGTATGAGCTTCATATTTGACCACAGACTGGGCCCCACCTTCTCCACACTCATTTTCTTGGTGGCCTCAGTGTGGGTGCTGTCCACATAGTACCCTGCTCCTGCAACAATGTGGACCCCTGTGTCCTTAGCCAGCTGCTGGAGGGTGGGCAGGTCTCGATTGATGCCCGTTGTTGTGTTCTCCACTATCGCGCCCCCTCCAGCCTTCCTGTAGGCCAGCAGCTCGTCCCGCACTGCGCTGGTCTCCTGCTGCAGAAGCAGGTTCTCATGGCAGCTGTAGGGGTTTTGACTGAGCCAGTACATGTGCTGCATCTGGAAGGGGTTCTCTGCTACCGCTTCATCACCAGGTGGAGGAGGGAAGTAGCAGCCTTCGCAACACTTGCAGCTAAGGTGCTCGTGGGTCATGGTTCGGCCCAGCTGTTCTGGATCCACCAGACCAAGGACAGTTTGGACCTTTCCACCTATGGCTGACATGATGTTCTGATCTGAATTCAGTTTCCCACAACCTGAAAAATACATTTGATTATTTTGATAAAACTGAATCAATGGTCAGACAGGAAAGAGAGATAAGCGATAAGGAGGGTGTTTGTGGTGAAATCTGTCAACTCATTGACAAAAAACATTTTAGGGTGCATGTACTAGAGGGATCTTTGGACTGCTAAGAGTGCATCGAGACACTTATTAAAAGACTGAAACCAGCACTCTTATTATACATTAACCTTCAGTATAATAAACAGATAACCATCTGCAGTTTGGTAAGAGCAAAGATATAATGGTGCTAAAAAGGTAAAATATCAAAGATCTGATGAAAACATACGATCAAGTTAGAATCACAGCACAGAAGGAGGGTGGCTTTAAGTTTTCAAAAAACTAATTCCTTATAACTACTTAACACAACTTTCTGACCTTGTTTCTGCTAAATGCAGTCCACTTCCGCCACCAGCTGAGCACAGACAGCTGCTTCTTTGTAGATTATCTCAGCAAGACCTTGAGAAACAGGAGTCAGTCATCGCGAGAGATTACGAGACAACAGCTCAGAGCAGTCCTGATGTTTATTAAAGTTTATTACTAAGAGATTTTAGACATTTGTTTGGACAAAACACAAAACAAAACATGCTTTTGCTATTTAACTGTATTTTTTCCAGTTAAAAAAAAAGAGCACCTGACCTTCAGAAAACAAGTATGAAATTTCTTCTTTGCTCATTTACAGTCAAGTAGATTAAGGTACAATTCACCAATTTGTAAAAACAAACAATTGTTCAATTATAAATGCATTTTAGCAGCTTTTTAGTTTACACCTGCACTGGTTATCACTACTGATGCTTTATACCAGTAATTATTGAGCTATAAGAAATGCATAAAAACCCACAATCATCCAAGGAACTGTTCAGCCATAACCCATTAAGTCCATATTTATGATCAACTGAATATATGTTGTTTCAGACTGCATCTCTTTTCCAGAAGTCCTAATGTGGCTGTGAAAAGGTTGTCCTGATGAGAAGTCATGTTGGAAAAGACTGAACAGATTAAAAATATATATTTAGTTACACCTTTAACTATGAAAAAAAATATTACCAAGAGTTAGTAAAAGATTTAATACATCTAATGCAACCAGCCAGATTAATAAACAGCTTCCAGTGCGGTCATTTCCAACATTCACCCAAGACCCACAAGGAGGCTGGGGTGTGTCTGGAGAGACCCAGGGGTCTGGCTGGTGAGGCTGGACCACCTGCTGCTTCACCTAGTGAGACCAGGTATGGAAGAAACTTTACTTATTTTGCCTTATTGCTTCATATATTCACTTCATTAAGGGTTCATTTATCCCATTATTTCTTTCATTATACATTTATTCATTGATTGTTAGTATATTACACTTTTTATTACACTTCTTACATTGTACATTTGTACTCATCATGCCTTTATTCACTTTTAAGGTTTATTCTTTTCAAATACATGTGCTCTGTTAAAAGTTCACTATGAGGGTAAAATGACCTTAATCTGGTCTTTCCTCAGACCCTTAGACTGGTTCTTGTGGAGACACAACTATGTGAACTTGCTTTGACGCCAGTCCTGGGAGTTGTGTCCACCCAAGGTCTTCAGGAAGGAGGATTCTTTCAACAGAAATGTATAACTTTATTGTTTTTCCTTTTGCCTCCCCAGAGTCTTTCCTGACTTCACGTGAGTCAGGATGACCACTGTCATTACTTGCAAGTAATTTGTCTGTGTTCATTTCCCTTTAATACATTTTGTTATACTTTTACTCATTCCAGACACTTGGTAATTTTTCCACAACACAGGACACCTGGCCCACAAGTCAACCCGGATAACCAGAGTCAAGTTGGCCAACTGGTGCCAGCAGTGCAGCCGATTTCAGCACAGTCCTAAGATGGCAGTTTTTCACAGAAGTGACTGTTGATATTTGCCCAAATAAGGGGGCAAAAGGACACTTCATCCAGCACAGCCACACTGTGTCAAGAGCTGAGCAGCATACTGACCGTCTTATGATTTCATACCAAAAAACATGTTTGCAGGGATGTTAGTAATACTAAAAAAGCAGTGATGATGGATTGGTTAAAAAGTCAAATGCTGTAGCACCATATGTGTGAGCACCACTGTAGAGAATAACTTCAAAGGGTGTAAATATTTATCCATGATTGTAATTGCACTTCTAAGGACAGGATTAATTATCTGTTCACACAAAGCTGAATGTAATAACAAATGCAAAATCATTTTAGGTGAATAAAACTTCAGCTTCAAATTTCACGTTGCAAAGATTAAGTCATAAAACATTTTGTTTTGCTTACAAAAAAAAGGAAAACATTGAGATTGTATACATTTACACATTGAGCATAACTGTCTAAAGGTCCAAAATGACAATAATAAACAAGTCAGATTTGTGATTCCTGCTAAAATTTCAAAGTGTTCATTGTGGGTTGTTGATCAGTTATGTGAGAATAAAAATTGCACCTCCATCATATCGCCCTCCTTGTGTGTCTTTTTTCATTTATTTGAAGGTCAGCCAGCGTTTAGGATTGTCGATAAGGATCTTGTCCACCTGGTGCTGCGAGATGCCTCTACTCAGCATCTTCGGCACAATGTTCTTCAGGATGTGCGAGTAGCCGTGGCCACCGAACTTGGTCAGGCGGTTCTTGGTGTGGATGTCGTGTGCGATCACTATCTTGTCTTCATAGCCCTCTTTCACCAGAAACGCTAAGCTGAACACACATATTGACACAAGTGAAAAACAAGAGGCCTTCAATATGACCTAAATGACTGCAACAGAATTTTACAATCATCTGTCCCAAATGTTGCAAACAACACATTTAAATCAGCATTAGTTTTTGACACAAACACACACTATTCATTCTATTATGGGCAGATATTATTATTTCAGTTAACAGCAGGAAACACCTGATGTCCATTATAACACATGCATTAAAATGTATAACATTAATGGATGCTGTGTAAGACAAAGAAAGGTGGATCGGTGTGACTCACGCTTTCACTCTCTGGCTGTCACTAGGCATGTCCACGTCCAGGTTATATGGGTAGTTCAGCATCTCAGTTCCAAACAGGTCATACTCCAGGTAGCTTCCCAACTTTGCAAACTCAAGCAGTTCATTGCAGTCAAATATAGTCCTGAAATAAGGCAACAGAGAGATGACTGATTCAGGTGCATTATAGGGAATGTGTTTCATATACGGAAACGCACGCCACAGTTATGTACATGGTCAGGAACAAATTACTTGGCTTGTTCCTTTGCCTCTGCTCTGTGTTTGAAAACAGATACAGATTACTTAGCTTCTTCACAGCATTTCACTTGTGTGATCAAACAAGAAGAGGGCTGCTGCTCTTCCTCAGCAGCATATTTACATTTTATCAGTTCATATAAATGGATAATAATTTTCTTCAGTAAGAAGAAAGTACATGTCAGGTAGACCAGCATCTGGAAGTACACAAGTCTTTTAAGAGACTTCTAACCTGTCCAGGTGTGACATGACAGTTTTGCTGATGTCCCCACCGGCTTCCTGGAGAATCCGAATGACTTCAGCTGGAGCGGCAGGGTTCCTGCCAGGATGGATGATAACTGGGCAGCCCAGCTGAGACTGAGCATGTGCTGTGGCCCTCAGCACCTTGGTCTCGCTCTCCGTGATTGGCCAGCCGGTGCCGATCTCACCAATCACACCGCAGCGGATATCTGTGCCATCGGCACCGTGGAGCACCTCACTGACAATGATGTCTGTGAGCTGACAGAGATTAAAACAGAGTTAAAGAACATCATCACTCATCAGACAAGTGGTTGACATGTCTGCCCTTCCCCTTTAAAGAAAATAAAAATACTTGTGCACATACACTGAGCACAATATTTAGGGAAGTAACAAATCCTTTTGAATTATTTCATTGATGCAAAAAAATCTGGCACAAAGAAACTGTGACAGATCAAAATATCAACATAGCATATTTTTAAAGTAGAAGCGGCCACATGCAGAGGTCAAAGTATATAAGCTTCATATTTGACCACAGACTGGGTCCCACCTTCTCCACACTCATTTTCTTGGTGGCCTCAGTGTGGGTGCTGTCCACATAGTACCCTGCTCCTGCAACAATGTGAACCCCTGTGTCCTTGGCCAGCTGCTGGAGGGTGGGCAGGTCTCGATCGATGCCCGTTGTTGTGTTCTCCACTATGGTGCCCCCTCCAGCCTTCCTGTAGGCCAGCAGCTCGTCCCGCACTGCGCTGGTCTCCTGCTGCAGAAGCAGGTTCTCATGGCAGCTGTAGGGGTTTTGCCTGAGCCAGTACATGTGCTGCATCTGGAAGGGGTTCTCTGCTACCGCTTCATCACCAGGTGGAGGAGGGAAGTAGCAACACTCAAAGGTCATGGTTAAGTGCTCGTGGGTCATAGTTCGGCCCAGTTGGTCAGGATCCACCAGACCAAGGACAGTCTGGACCTTCCCGCTTAAAGCTGACATGAGGTCCGGATGAGAATTCAGTTTCCCACAACCTGAAAAACGCATATGATTATTTATATATAACTGAGAGAATGGTCAGACAGGTAGTAGTTTTGTGCAACAGATGAAGGTGTTTGTGTGAACAACCTGTCAACTCATTGACAAAATGTATTTTACGGTGCACGAGCTAGAGTGACCTTTGAACTGGTTTGAGCAGGTCCAGACACTTCCAGGTCCAGATCAAAGCAACACTCTTTTCGCAAAGTCTTTGTTGCATGCTCTAATCTGTCCGTAGTATAAGAATCAGATAACGACGTGCAGTTTTGCAAATGCGAAGTTATAACGGTGCTGAACAGGTAACTTCGCCAAAAAATCACACGGAAAAAAGTCTAGTTAAGTTAGAACTACAGCATCGATGAACGGGAGGCTAGATGACTTTTAAAACAAATTTCCAAAAGGAAATCTACAACAAAACATATTTCTGACCTTGTTTCTGCTAAATGCAGTCCACTGCCACCACCAACCGAGCACACACAGCTGTTCCTGTGGATTAGTTTAACAGGTCGAGGAAATGGGTCAATCATCGCGAGAGATTACGAGACAATAATCCTAAACGCGTCTCTATGTGTTGAACTAAGTTTACTTAGCGTTGATGAATGAGTTAAATTATAGCGCTCACAAGGATCATGTGACCTGCTCAAATATTTTTTCCAATTTAACTTGGGTTCCTGTAGTTTTTTTAACCACAAAAAACAACCCTTTCCAAACACAACTTTGCTTAGTGCGGTTACAAATGTTTCTCAACAGTAAAAAACTTACATCTATATTGCTTTTCATGAATGATGCTTTATAAATAATTTATATGGATATATTCATATAAAGCATGAACAACTTAGTGTTTTAATAATGAGCCATTAAGTCTTGCTATGAATGTGAAATGTTATATGGTTGAGCTGTTAATGGAAAGAGGAAATAAACAAAAAAGATGTAATATATTTTTTCATAACCACAATGAGTTAGTAAACATTATAAAATGAGGCAGTGTTCAGAAGATACACTCTGCAACTCTGTTGGCTTTTCACTCAGCAGATGGTCTCCACAGCAGCATTTGGTCTTCTGTTGCAGGGAACTGCCCTGTGCACAGTCACCACCATCCTTGCAAATGGTTGTGCAAATCCACAGACTGTGGGGCCTATATGCCATTTATTTGTCAGCAAGATGACTACTCCATAAATTATATGGGAAAGTGTGTGCTATCGTGTTCAAAAGAGATTAATATCAGATGTCTTTACTGTCTGTCTCTACTCATGATCACTCACTGTGTTTCATAGGAGTAGATGATTACTCCTATTTTCACTTTCACCCACTCTGGATTACTGTCATTGTTGTTGGTGTTGTCCAGAAGGCTACGTCTCCTAAACTTCTAGTCTTCGGAGGGTCCTTCAAGATTAGATTAATGAAATTATGAGATACTAATACAAAAGAAGTTAAATAAAATTTAAAAACAACAGAAATACATAAAAACAAGCAGCAATACAAACAATAATCTGAGAACCACAATCAGTACAAGCAGCCATTATGACTGATATAAATGGAGAAACTGAAAAACAGACAAGCAGCAGGGATACAGATTACATGTCCAAACATACAATCTTATGGAATACTGTTACTCATAAGTCTAAAGTATCATCTCACTCCAGGGTTTCTCATTAGTGACAAGAGAAAACGTCACTTTCAATTTATCTGTATGGTTGACATGTTTCAGATGAATACAACCACAGGGCTCAAAGAAGAGGGCGACTATCATTTCACCCATGAGAAGAGACCCTCTAAGAGCTACTGTAGCTCAATAAGAGGAATTTAAATTTCCCATTCAGTTTGATTTTACAGTATTGATTAACTACCCGGGTATTTTTGGAGTTCTAATGTAAGAGCACTGATTAAGATAGAAATGTACTGAAAATGCTGCAGATTGTTTTCATGCTAAACAAACAGTTAAACAATAGCCAACTAATTTAATTACTTCTTTTCCATGTGTTTTGCTTACACTGCATTTTGCTACAGTTCACACATTTTTGTCAGACACTGTTAACAAAAGAAAAATAAACAGAATATTTCTACTTCTGGAAATAAAATTACATCAGGATTTTAAACCGGGCAGCATGGAGAGGAAATTAGACAAATATTGAGGTCTGGTGCCCTCTACAGACAGAAAGCAGGGATGCAATTTGCAGTTTTGTGTGTTGGTTAGATTTTTCAGACACAAGCTGTTGTCTAAGCACAGACCAGGGTGCTTTCTGTCACCTTAATTGGCATAAGTGACAATGAAAGACAGAGTGTTTCTGCAGTGTTCTGCTTGTTGTTTCAGGTCTTTATCTCCTTCCAAAGTTGGTTGAGCTGTTCAGAGCCTCGGGTAATGTGAATTAATAAGCAAGTTTTAAGCAATCTGAAGAAATAACAGTAAGACAGTGAATTGATTGTCACCCAACCACAAAAATCAGCAGTTTGTAGTTTGTTGGCACAAACGTGAAAATGTGGTCAATTTAGTAGTAGAAATAAAAGGCTACTTTATAAAAGAATTACTTTGGTTAGACCATATAACTGTTTTACACTTCCTGTAAAAGCCATGACTGCTGAAATCTGCTGACAGCCTCGAGTCTTATAGGGAGGCTTTCTGCTGAATTATAGCTGTTTCCAATCAACCAAGAATCACATCTTTGAAGTCTTTTTCATGTTGGCCTGTTAAAGCCTGGCCCCCTGCTGCTCTGTAGTTTGTCTTAAAGGCATTCAGACACTTATGGATGTTTTAGGGCACATGAGGGCCATTACTTCACCAAAGAAAACAAAAGATTTCCTTACTGACCTTTTTTTATTCTACACAGAAGTGCTTAAAAAGGTTTTCCTCAAATTGTTGAGTCATTCAATAATGTTGTCTTAAGTCTTTCGTTTTCTAAATATATTGATAAAAATATATTAATAACTTTCAAGATGTAATGATTATCATTCCAAATAAAAGATCAGGACACTCATCAATGTTTAATCCAGTAGGAGACCAATACAAAATGACCATTTTGTGTGAGGGAAGATACCAGGCACTAAATGCAAATTGTCACACAAATCAGTTTTCCATGGCTCCACATGACAGCACAATGGTCTTAAAGGTGGTATGTTTCATGCAGTGCTCTATATAAACCCCAACCTTGTGGATATCAACTCAGTCCTGCCTCTGGAACAAGAACAAGCAAACATGGGTGTGAGAACCAGCGTCGTGGTATGTGCTCTCCTTTTGGGAATGGCCATGAATACAACTGGCAAAGCAATCGTCCCAACAACAAGCGCCTTCTGCAAAATTGTCTGGTAAGAATTTATTTTCCTATTAGAACAATGATAGATAGATAGATAGATAGATAGATAGATAGATAGATAGATAGATAGATAGATAGATAGATAGATAGATAGATAGATAGATAGATAGATAGATAGATAGATAGATAGATAGATAGATAGATAGATAGATAGATAGATAGATATTAGTTGACATTGTTAACTCTTTCTGTTCGTAGGTTATTTGGAATCCCATGCAGTGAAGTTAACATGGCTATTGTGACTCAGATTAAGGCCATGGGCTCCTATAAGGTGAAAAACCTCTTACAGATCTACTTTGTATTCACATCTCTTTATGTAAATGACCATCATGCATAACATTTTCATGTTTCTACCCGTCCATTCCAGCTCGGTTCGGTGACTCCAACAGCAATTCAGGCCAATCACACTTCAGGCTTTGGACAAATCGAAAATGTTAACTTCACCATGATGCCCACATCTATGGTCCTAGGCTGTCATGCACAAGTAAGAGATTCAACCATCCAATACATTTTAGAAATATAAAGGGTACATTGTACATTTTTTTTAAAATAATCTCTTTTGCAAAATCCAGTAAACATATTTTATTGGGATGCTGTTTTAGGGAACGTCTGTGTCTGCAATCTGGTCCAGCATGTTTGATAATGGCACTAACTACTGTAACCTCCGCAACGTCATCAAAGGTAAGCAATATTCTTAAATGTAAATGAAACCTTGAAACCTAGTTCTATAGTTTGGAAATTCAGCTTCAACACTCTTTAATTTGTTTTTCCTTGTCTGAATAGGAAGTGGACTTACCAAAGCTCCAGGCTTCCTGGAGTTCACCAATGAGTGGCTCTGCCTTGGATGTGGACTTTCTGCCTGCTGATAATTGTGAAATCTGGAATGTGGGTCTTTGTTATGGTTGAAATTACAGTTGTCATACAGGAAAGAGAATTTATTTGCTGAATAAAGGACCTGTTTGTGATGACTGTGTGATTTTCTTCAGCGCGGGAACATGTTTGCTCTGATTCAACACGCTGCATTTGTGAAACTATTTTAAAAAAACAAAAAAAAAACACAGTCTGCTTTCAGAACCCATGAAGTTTCTCATCTGTCCTGTCCTGAGCTAAAGTTATGAGACGTCATTTAATATACTGACAGCAGTGATGACTGGTTTTCATTTAAACCTTGCTGTACATGTTTAAAGTATATATAAGAATAGTACGTCTAACACACAATGTGAATGTGAAATTAAGGGTTTAGTTGCTTCTTTTTTGGTCTTGTTGTACAGATGTACATCTTTTAAGCTTGTTGCTGAATTACTTGCTCCAGTGTTGTTTCAGGGATTAAAGAAATCAATTTAATGTTACAAGTCACGATTTCCTATACAGCGGATTTTCTTTCAGGCTTGGTGAAACTGGTGATAATCTGATTTGTTGATGTTCTATCGGGGGACTGCAAAAGGTTGTTTGACTTATGAAAGGCCATCAAGCATTTTGCCATTTGTTTGCCAAGACAGTGACTATCATCATTGTTATAAAAAATATGTAGAAGAAAGGCTGCCTGAGATTAACAAAAGCAAGTCTTTGTTATTCCATTACTGTATCAAATTTTGACCAATTCACCGTTGTTATTAGCTATCATTTCAATCATGTCTTAAAAAATATTGTTTCTTTTTATTATTATTTAAAGAAAAAAGCAAGAAGCATTTCTCTCTTACTCTTTTTAGTCTGAACTTTACGGTTAAAAGGATGTAAAACAGGACATATGGCCTACTGCCATGTTGTTTTGAATTAGAAATATTGCTAAGTAAGTAAATAAACAAATAAATAAATGAACAAGCACACACCCACAGAGGGAAAAAAGACACACCAATTCCTCATCTTACAGTACAATTCTACAGGATTTACAAAACTCCCTGAATGTGCTCCAGACCTGCGATACTTCTGCCAACCACATTTCACTTTATTTGTTTGTGTCTCCAATGATGGAGCTCAGTATAACTATAATATATCCTCCACGCCGGGGGCTTTGCCTGCTCAGTTTGGGGGTTGTTGCTGCGGTGATCACCCTTGTTTGGGTGGCTGGGGCCCTATACTGCAGCCTTATGGCTGTAGTGTGGGCCCCAGTCTGCCCTGATCGGGGTGGTTGTCGTGATAGCGGCCTCTGTAGGACATGGGTGGACTGGCTCCTGGTGTGGATGGATCCCCATGATTTTGTTTCCTCACAGCAACATCAAGCCAGGTGGTTATCACTTTCAGTACAGAGAAAGAAATCAAGGAGTCATGTGCCGAATGGGGGTGGGGGGGTGTATCGGCTTTGTGTGTATATATGCATGTTCGTGCGTGCAACTGTAACTTTTTTTGTTTTTTCTGTTATGTAGTTTCTTTTTGTTTTAATATGCATGAATAGATTTTTCGTGTAAAGCACTTTGTGTTGCCCCAGCATGAAAAGTGCTTTATAAATAAAGTTTGATTGATTGATTGATATAATGACACAGCACATGATAGGATTAAATACACAAAATACTCATGACACCAGGTATTTTACACAGTTGTATTCACTCTGTGCAACCTTTTTCAACATTTTTAACAAAGATTAAAATAATTTAGCATGTACAATATTTGAGTGAAGAGGGCAGAAACTAAACTGGAAAACAGCCTTATTGCTAACTATGATTTCAGATCATGTCTTTATTGTAATTAATATTCTTATCCTTCACACTGTTCTGATTTCATTCACGTGGCTGAATCACACAAACAGTTTTACAAATAAACAACAGAGCACCCTAATGTTAACAAAGAACTGATTAATTTCCTGTGCACCGTGTCTTTGTTTACAAAGTTATAGAGAACAGCATGTGAGCCGATGTCCTGCTGACAGCTGCCCTCTGAATGACTGTGATCACAGAGAGACTGATGCACAGCTCCAGCTGTTTAAAAATCAAGAAAAATAAACACCGACTACAAACTTTTGGAAACTTTTTTGAGGCCTGAAGACACCCTGATAAAGCAAATAATTAATTTTCCCCCATGCCGTGAAGGCAATCTGTTCATGCTAAGAAATAACAAAAGCCCCAAAGGATGCTCCCTCCATGACTAGGATTTTGTAAAAGTACGTAAGTCACATTTTAGGCCATGCATAGATTTTCTTGTGCTTCCAAAATCATTAGGCCTCAGTTACATTTGCTCACTGAGCGCTTCTTTTCTAGAAGAACTGTGTTTTACTGGGTTGGCCTCCTGTCACCATGTAGACTCAGAATTCAGTCCAGTGTTGTCATCTAGTGCCCTCTGCAGACAGATGGTTTGCTGGACAGAGAATCTTGATGAAATATGATGTTTATTTTAGATAAAACACTGTTGGCTAATGCTGTTTGTTCCCCAAAGGGAAACCAGTGTGTTTTCCAGTCAATTTAAATCACCTGAATACCAATAAAAGCTGATGGTTTGTTGGGGTATTCTGTTTCTGTTTGACTCATTATCACAGAACTAATGGCTATTTGAATCAATGAACTAGATTGTCTCTAGAAATAACAGTAATAAAATACATTTTGAGAGCAAAGCACCGTAATAAACTGTAAACCACAGTCTTATTACACGTATTTTCTGCTGGTATAATGTACAAGAATGTGCTTACCACTGAGGGTGAAAAGCGTTCAAGTTGTAATTCATGATTTGTTAAATGTGATGGAATAGACAATTTTGCAACTTCAGAATATTAAAAAAAATACTATTTAAGACATTAATTGGTTTATTATTAAAGCAAATTAAATCACTGCTTACTTTTTAGATGGCTGTGGCTCAGTGGCTGTGGCCCTGCAAGTCGAGTGGTCATCGTCTAATGTTATCTATTTTCTGTGGAGAAGATCCTTCTTAAAATTTATTATTCGACTCAAAACAGACCACATATGATTGGTCAGCCATGGTTGTAAATAAGTACATCTACAAAGTGGATATTTGATTTATCTTTCTTTCTTTTACCTCTCCACTCCATCGGGAAACCTTGTAATTTGACCCCAAGAAATTAATCTAAATTTTTATAAAACTAACCAAAACAACATTTAACAACACAAAATGTATAATTCGTCAGTGGAAAGCCTGATTAGTCACCTTTGGATCGAGGTATAACTTGTGAGGGTTGTGTTTCTGTGGAATGAGCAACACAGTTAAATATGTAAAGGTACAACAGCAAATAAAGGACAAAATAAATAATATGTCTGCTTCTTCCAAACAGCTAAATCTGACATGAGCTGTGAAAAACACACCGTGTACTTCATCCAATCTGCCATGTAAATTACTTTTCCATGGCTCCACATGATAAGCGAATGGCCTGCAAGTTGCTCTTTATCTGACTGTGATCTATATAAACCTGGTACTGTGAACACATTCAGTCGTGCCTCTGAAACAACAAGGACCAACTTCCATCATGACTGTGAGGACTGTTCTTGTAGCATCTGCTTTTCTTTTGGGACTGGGCATAATCGTAAGTGGTAAAACACCTGAAACTTCACATGCTTTCTGCAAGATTGCCTGGTAAGATGTTGCTTTATCTATCTATCTATCTATCTATCTATCTATCTATCTATCTATCTATCTATCTATCTATCTATCTATCTATCTATCTATCTATCTATCTATCTATCTATCTATCTATCTATCTATCTATCTATCTATCTATCTATCTATCTATCTATCTATCTATCTATCTATCTATCTAGACATATATATATATGTGTATACCTATATAAATTTCAAACTCTGATTCCAGGTTACTTGGAGTTCCTTGTGATCAAATTAACATGGCTATTGTGACTGTAATTAAAGGCAAGCAGTCATATAAGGTAAGAAAAAATTCACTGATAATGTACCATTCTGTGTAAGTATGTTATTTTTTTGTTTGTTTATTTTTTGTAGTTGCTAAAATGGCCGTCAAAGCAGTCCTTGGAGAATTACAAAATGTAGTTGGGTTTTTTTTTTTCTTTCCAGCTTGGCCCTGTGACTCCAGGACAAATTCTGGCCAACCACACCTCTGCGGTCGGGCAGATCGAGAACCTGAACTTCACCTTGGTGCCCACAATCATGAATATGGGCTGCCATGTGGAGGTATCAGACATCTTTTTGCAAATTAATTATTTTTAGTAAATCACTCTTTAAGCAAGCAGAAGTCATAAATGACACGTGTCTGTAACTCTCTGGTTGATGTTTAGGGTTCCTCTGCATCCCCATATTGGTTCAGTCTGTTTGATAACGGCACTAACTACTGTAACCTCTACACAGTTTTGAAAGGTAAGTTTTCATATGTAGATCAGATTATGTTTGTTTTGATAATCTTACCACTTAACTGAGGACAAACAGTAATCCAGTCTTAAAATACTAATAGAGCTTGATAACTGATTTCATCCCTTTCTTGTTTGTTTTCTGTCTGTGCAGAAAGTGGACTCACCAAAACTCCAGGCTTCATTGAGTTTACAAACGAATGGCTCTGTCTTGGATATGGAGTCTCTGTCTGCAAATGATTGTAAATTTTAAAATGTGTTGGTGGTTGACTGTAAGTCTTGTTATATAAGTAAATGTATTTACTTCAAATAAATGTATTATAGAAGTCAGTATTTTAATGCTATTTTCTTTAGCGACGTTTTCATTAATAAGGATGAACAGATTTACATGTCTTACAGCTAAGGTTGTGAAGATTAATCGCAATTTCATTTTCAATTCAACCATTTCTGGTGTAATTTTAGGTGTGTGAGACTAAATGTGACTAAATTTGACTAAATGTGTGAATTTTTAGAAACACTTTTCTATTTAGCAGTTTCAATAAAAATCTTTTCTTCGGGAAATGAGTGGGGCTACAAGCTGCTTTAAAAAATCAGTGAGCAAAAACCACCAAATAAGGAAGTAATAATACTAATAAAAAATCTGAATTCATCCATTTGAGCTTAACATCACACTAGAGTCTCACTTTTTTTTCTTTTTTTATAAAATAGTTCTTGCTGTTTTCAATTAATCTTGAAACATTTTCTCAGTTTCTGAGAAAATCCTAAATAACGTGTCAAACTGAACAGAACGCAGTTTATCAATTGCATGTATTTATTAATATAAAGCATTTCATACCCAATAGCAAGTCAGTGTGCTTCATACCAAGCTTAAGAAATTAAACGAATATTTCAAATGAGAGAAGAAAAGCAAGAGTAAGTGAGTAAGTATTACTTGCTGTGTTTAAATCATTTTAATGAAAGCAGCTTAAAAATGCATGAAGTATAATAACAAAAAAAACAACAATTCATATATGTTTGATAAAAGTGCAATGTAAAAAAGAAATAGAGATTACTTAGGATGGTATAAAGATAAAAATAAAAATAAATAATAATAATAATAATAATAATAATAATAATAAATAAACAGACTTCCACTGCACTAAAGTCCAGCAGAGGGCAGCAGAACTACGGAAGACCGCTTCAACTTGTTTGACATCATCTTTGTGCACCTCAATCTGACCACTCTGTGTATATATGAGACACTTTCCCAGCATGATATCAAAAATACAGCAGGTAGGACCTAAAATTTAACTCTACGTTTAACTGGAAGACAGTGCAAATATCAGCAGACATGTAATAGTTTTGCTGAAAAGGACAGTAAAGCATGAATTGAGGTGGTCTATCCTATAAGAAATAAAAGAATGATGTCCTTTTGGACATAATGTTTCTCATTTTTTCATGCATTATATCCCCATACGCAAGATAATTAGCTTCCAACCTTTCTATGAAGCATTTGTGAACACATGAAATGGTACAATGATTCTGATGAAATTAGCAAATCCGACTCACCTTTTATAAAAAAAAACATTAAATGATTGTCCAATAACTTTCTTAGAAAGAAAGAAAGAAAGAAAGTCCATGTCTTATGTTATGTTTCTATCTCTATATGTCTATGTATTATGCCATTGTATTTTACTGTTAGTAAGTCCATCTACCTGCCTAAATATTCCAATCCCCAAATATTAAGGATACACTACTACCAATACCAATATTGGTCCGATACTATGTATGTGTACGCATATTTGGTTTTCATAAAAATGCTCCAATACCACAGAATCTGATACCAATGTAAAAAAAAAAAAAAAAAACTAGGGCTGTCAAAATGATCACATTGACACAAAACGATGAATCGGTGGAGTTGACACGTTTTTAAGACATTAACACCAATGTTATTACTCATGCCATATTAAAATCTGAATTTGGCATTATCTTGGTAAGAGAAGCCTATTTTGGGCACGCTGTATCACAATTCATTGTAAAGACAGATAGCGATACATACACAGCATGTTTTATGTAAGGCCATGTCCATGACATGACAGTAACCCAAAGTATTAGCTTAAAAATGTATAATGCCTCACTAAGTACAATTTCTTCCATATATGTTGTAATGTCTAAGCCTAACTATTTACCTTTAACATTTCCCAAACTGTGTATTTTTAGCACCAAAATCTAACCATTCACAAGTCAGAGGGTTTTTGTATTTGTGGCCACACCAACAGCGCTGGTGGTCTTTGTCATTGCACAAGACGATGAACAGCATCACCTTTATGTAGTTAGATGTCAAATGTTGACATCTCCTCACAAGACGTAACCTGGATTTAAAAAGGAAACAATTCAATAAAACATTTATTGTGATTCTGCAACATCTTGCATTGTGGACAAATCACTGCAGTTATTACACATTCTGCATTGAGATTAGGTTACATGCATCAGTATCATCTGCTGTAAAGCTTCATGACTCTCAGATGTTTCACTTTTAATCATATGCAGCTGATGGAAGTCAACTAACTGATGAATGGTAATCATGCGTCATTAGACAAGACTAAAGGGATTTTACAGACTTCTGAAGCAAAGTGTAAAGCTTTTGTTAGCTTGATTCCTGACAGTGAAAAAAACATTTTTGTCTAAAGAAATCATATGAAAGAAGCGCATGATAGGATGGTCTCTGTCATGCTCACAAACTAACTTCATTGTATTAACATGGTCAGGGTGTGGGTAAGTAATTTAAAACACACAAGATTTATTAGTCAAGTGTGGAGAACACAGCCACAAAGAGGCCCATCTAGAGCACATCTTTCTCAAAACACAGAGCCTGTTGAAATAAATGCAAAAGAATAAAGATTTAACTATTGCTTCCATGCTGTGTTCTACATAAAGGTTCATTCATAGCAAAGTCATATCCATGCTATGACCACCTTTACAAACCCTGGTGCAATGTATATTGAGGCCATATTCCAAAACAAAACTGTAGTAGCCAGTTTATCCACAAACAGGAAAAAAATATTTTCATAAGTAGAAAAAAGCTCAAACAACCACAAAATTATTCAAAATTACTTTGCAGCACTAGTGTCCATTTCCACATAAGATATAGAGCGTCCATTATTAACAGGTTACAATGACTGAATACTTTGTCAGACAGAGAAAATACATTTTATTTAAATTCTGAAGTAAGGAACACTAGGTGTGATTTACAAATACAGAATAGCTCTACAAGCGCTCAACATAATGATTGTCTGGAGAAGTGTGATGACCCTGTATAGATATATTGGTTGCTAAAAAGCAATGCTTTAAAGATGCAGTTTGCAGTTGTGTGACTGAAAAAAGCCGTAAAGATTAAATTTTCAAAGCACATGTAACATTTTAAAGGGACAAAAAAGAAAACATAACCTAGAAAGATGCATCACCATACAAGAAAGGAAGAAAAACATTCATCATTAATTTGGCTATGATGCATCTCACATCAAGAAAATAACAATTTTGCAATCATCCCACAGAATACACACAATAGCAATCTGCCACGTGCTGTCACTTAATTTACAAAAATATGTGTCATCAGCATAAATAAGTATTTATCCATTATGGGTAAGCTAAAGTCTGTCCTAACATTTGAACAGGTGAGAGGCAGGGTACACCCTGGACAGGTCACCAGTCCATCACTGGGCCAACACAGAGAGACAGACAACCATTCACACTCACCTGTAGGGAGAATTTAGAGTGATCAATTAACCTAACATGCATGTCTTTGGACATACACAGGGAGAACATACAAACTCCACACAGAAAGGCCATCGCCCCCAGGTTCGAACCTCCCCCCGGCCAAGGCTCGAACCAACGACCTTCTTGCTGTGAGGTTGGGGTGCTAACCACCACACCACTGTACAGCTGTAAATAAGTATTTCTGCTTTAATTTCCTCACCCAAGCCACTGACAAATGATTGAAAGCAAAATCACTCCCAAAACAGAAACCTGAGAAGCATCTTTATTCATTCAGAAAACAAACTAGACATTTTGTGTCTATTTTTTTTTTTTTTTTTTTTTTTTTTTACAGTCTTAGTAACAAAAAGTTTTGTTTTGGTTTTTGTTGTTCAGTGATTGAATCTATTCTGAATATATTAAAATCAGACATTTGCATATATTTTTTCATGATATTTAAAACTCTAAACTTATAATTTATGGGGCCAGTAATTATGATTACCAGGGCCACACATGGTAAAAAGATGAGCGGAGGGAAGTGACATTCAGTAGCACTGAAAGACAAACAAGGAAAGAAAGACAACATAATAAAACTGCAACTTTTTATTGGCTATTTACTTAGTTGGAAATACACTCCACCAGGGAAACTAAGCTCTAATGCATAGTTTATAATTTATATATGACAAAATGAATTCTGCCATTGGATAAATAGACGTCAGCTTTAAACGTTGTTAGGGTTTGCATTTGGCCATGGCGAATCCAAGGCAGGCCCACTCATTGGTCATCTCCGTGAAGCCTGGAGCTGAGACCAGGCCACTTGCTGTAAATCAAAACATTAAGGGAAATTATATCATTCTACATTCATGTCTCAAACAAAAATAGTGTGTGTTGATTAAATAAATCCTTTAACAAAAGTTAGCAAGGAATTCTGTCTGTGCTCACCTGACAGCAGGTTGTAGAGGTTGCAGTAATTGAGCCCATCATCCAGAAGGCTGGTGAACTCAAGAGAGATGGACTGTGCCTGATGAATTAGATAAGTACATAGTTCTTGATTTTCAGTAATATATAATGCCTGAAAACTAAAATAAGTAACTTACTGACCTACTGATTTCTAACTAGTTCATAGGGAAGATGTGAGTTATAGATACGTACAGACACACGGCAGCCCCCAGTTGTAAAAGTGGGGCTAAATGAGAAAGTGATGTTTTCTGCCTGGACGCCATCAAGGGAAGTATGGTTGGCTTTAATTAACAAAGGAGTAGCTGACACAAGCTGCAACAAAAACCATTACATCAGATTAGATATTTTATTTATTTAACACTAACAATAAAGCAAATTTCTGCTTAGTTCTACTCTTCATTAAATAGAAATGATTTTTACTGTATATTCAGGAGCAGACATTTGAATCTGTTGCGAAACTGTGTTGCTGATTTCAGCACAAGGTACTGCAAAGAGCCTGAACAAAGAGAGAAACGGTTAGGACTTATTCATGACTGAATGAAGAAACATTTTGCTTCACATCTCCCAAAAAACTGCATTCAAGTTAAGTGAAGTTAAAAAAATAAATAAATAAATAAAAAATTGGCCAGCTTACCAGAGGACTCTGCAGGAGGCATGGTAGGGAACAGGGAAAGGAGCAGGGGCTGGAACAGCAGCTGAGGAACTGAACAGTCCAACAAAGAGGGCAGAGACCAGCAGCAGAGTCTTCATGGTGAAGTGAAGTAGATTTCTTCCTCCTCAGGAGCAGTTTTACTGGTGAAAGTTGTTTTCTTGCTCAATGGATTATGAATAAGAGCTGAGAGGACAGAAAGCCCATTTATACAAAATATCAGGCTTGTCATGAGGCCCAGTAATGTAGCTTGAAATTCACATGAGTGACTAATGGGTCTTGTGGTTATTATCTGACTTGGCTTCAGTTTAATGATAGAATAAGTACAATTAAGTTACATTTTTATTAGTTTATCTAAAATGTTTATGTTATAATAAGATTAAGAACAAGGATAGATTGTCATGATCTAGGCTTTTGATTCAAGGTTTAGTAGTCCTGTAATGTTTATTTTAGTTTTCCTGTTTTATTTTGTTGAGTTTTTTCCTTGTGTATTCTGTTTTCTGCTTCCTGTTCATTTGTATACCTGGTTTAATTTGTTAATTTGCTTCACCTGTTCTTTGTTAGTTCACCTCAGTGTATTTATACCCCTTGGTTTCAGTTGTCCTGGGTCAGATCCTTGGTGTGTTTCCCTGGTGTTTGTCCTAAAGTCTGTTCTTAGAATTAAATCTTTGTTCCTACAGTATGTCTGCCTCCTGTCTCTGTGTTTGACGGATGGATGGATGGATGAAAAGTTTAAGAATAGTGCAGGTGGACCAGGTGGATGTGCACAATCAAAGAAAAGTAAAAAGAATATGCAAAATACAATTAAATAAAGCATTATAAGATAGCACTGGATATAAACAGCAGTTGAAAATAAATGTTAGAAGCAGCTGGTAGAGCCCATTGTTTATCCAGGCAGTTTACTGTCTGCCTGAGGTGAATTATTGAAAGGTGTGATGAAATGTGGCAGAAAAGATTCTATATCTGTCTGTAAAACAGCACAGCTGTCGCAGTCTATTAGAGAAGGTGCTACCGCAATCGGAGCAGTGTTTGGTGGAAAGGGTGGTTGGGTTTATTCATGATGTATACCAGCTTGTTCAGTGTGCTTCTCTCCACCACTGTCTCAAAATTGTCTAGTTTGCACTCTTTGACGGAGCCAGCCTTCTTTATCAGTTTCTTGAGTTTGTTGGTGTTGCTGGCTCTGATGCTGCTTTCCCAACACACAGCAGCAAAGACAGGCTGATAAGAGATCTCCTACATCTTGCTGCATACACAGAAGGATCTGAGCTTTTTCAAGAAGTAAAGCCTGCTCATCCCCTTCTTGTACACAGCATCTGTGTTGGATTTCTGGTCCAGTCTGTCTCCCAGGTCTTTGTAGTTCTCAACAACCTCCATCATGAACTTCCACCCAAAGTTTTAAGTGAAGAACAAGTGCTGATTGTAATGTCACATCCCAATAAATGAATGTTTAATATTAACATTCCCAACACCCTTCTCATCCAGTTCAGGTCTCGAACACTCACTGTGAAGTGAATGTGCTAACTATAATTAGCATAAATTTCCAATAAAATAAAATATAAAGACAGGCACACCCACTCAAACACACCAGAAGTTAAAGAATTTTCTCCGTGTCATCGTCTACTCATGTGGTCACTGTGAACAATATGTTCCAATTAACGACAGTGATATATGTTGTCTATCCTACCATGTAATTAAATCTTCTGATTTCATACAGTATGATCTACTGTTGCCTCTAGAACACATACAAACACACACATTACCCAAGTTTGTCTTCTTTAATAATCTTTGTAAGAGCAACATTAAGCAATGCCTTTATTAAAAGAGATGCACGCTCTACATCCACTTAAAATAAAAATACAGAGACATCTTGCCTTTGTAGTTATTTTGCAATATCATTTCCAAAACTGAAATTCGAGAGGCTGTTGCTAAAACACAACATTGTTCATTGGGCACATCTCAAATCTTGGAGGGAGAAAAACAAGATCAAGCTTCACACATCAGCTCACTACATTAATAAAAAAAAAAAAGCTACTGAACTCTGAGGAGCACAGAGTTATTTGTAAGCTGAGGCAGGTCAGCAGTAAGCATCACAATTCATTTACCCAGCCAACATTTTGCTCCTGAAATAACTTTCCCCCATGTGTATCTAGACAGACAACATGACTTCAATGTTTTTCTGTCATCATTGTACAGCTTGATGAAAAGCAAAAAAGCAAAAAAAGCAGTTGCATAGCAAACAGACAGAAAGTAGAGCTGATTTCTGACTAATATATACGTAGCATGAGCACTGTAGAGCCCCATGTAAGCATATCCACTCTCTAAATGCTATCAAAAGAATGTGGTTTCATCCATCAACTTTCCATCTGTAAAATATGTAATTTTTTTATTATTTCACTAGTCAGATCACGCTCTGCTGATTTTAAAAATCAGCATAAAGATAAAAAGTCTTTATAGTGACTGGCTTTCAGGCATTTGATGTCATCCCCTCAACAACATCAGCAACATCCTTTGGGTGATACACAAATAAATACTTTTGTATACGTCATTTGCTGTTCATGTGGTCACAGTTAGCAGTTTTTTTTACAGTACTTTGACATATGACCATGACAACTTGTGTATCCTAGCATGTAATCAAATTGATTTTCTAAATTACAATTATGATAAGTTATGGTCATTTACAGATACACACATACTCTTGCACAGCATGTGCCAAGCATAAAATTAAAGATGTGTATTATAAATGCACACACACTCACACAACAACAATGAAAACAATACAGGCAATAGCACAAGCATCATGTCATATTGATTGGCTATTCATTTTGATTTGAATGATTATTCTATTTAACAGCATAACATAAACTCAGCACAGTTTCCTAGAAACTGCTGCAATTATTCTGTAAAACATGAATTCATAATTCATAAATATACTTAAAGACTGAATCTCACAAGAATTTGAAAAGTGAACAGGAATCATGAAACCACGCGTGAGCTAAATCAGAGGGAGGAAGAAAAGTAGAAAAAGGCGTTTGAGGAGGCTTCAGTTTCATTCTGATTATGAGATGTGAAATGAGCAGTGCAGCTGAAAACAGAGTCATCAGAGTAAATTAATTTCCCTCGAAGGAATCTCTTCATCTTCCACCAATCCTCAGTTCGATTAAAGCATCCTGTGATGTTGGCTCAGTTTGTCATCTTTGTGCTATTCCTGCAGCTTCCTTTGCTTGCCTCCTCAGATGTAGACCCTTTACAATACAGAGCAGAACAGTAACGTAATGATTTATGAATCAATTTTTTTTACTTTGAAAATGTGTTTTTTCATTCGAAACAGGGAAAAATACTTCTGCATCACCTTCCCTTTCATTTGGGGATTTATGTTAAAAGTCCCATATTGTGCAAAATCCACTTTCTAAAAGTTTTCATATGTGTCCTCATAGCCTGTGTATGAGGCCCAAAAATGAGAAAATTCTCTCACTTGCTTGTTCCACTTTTTAGCGAATGTGTGCTGAAACGGGTGAGTCTGAGATCTTTCCCTTTGTGACCTCACGAAGGAAAATAACCACTGCCCCTGATAGTGGATACTGCCATTGACCCGCCCAACGGCTAGCTGAGCCTGCCTTCTAAAATCACACAGCGGCCACCAGCAAAAGCCGGATCCTCTCCCAGAGAGGGCCATGGACAGGCACAGCTCATGAACATTTAAATGTTCTGACATGGAAACAGCCCGTTTTCAGTAGAGCTCACAAGAGCTCCATTTGGAATGACTGAAATTAAGAACCAAGAACCAAGGCTGAATTTGGGGTATTACACTTTGAAAACAATGTTGTTGGACCTCTGACACCCATACGAAATTGTTGAAAAAATGTATAATATGGGACCTTTAAGTAAAGTACCAAGCTCATCTAACCTTGACACAAAACAAAAAGTTAACTCGTGGCCACAGATTACTAATGCAAGGGAAAGAGATAGTTAACTTTTGGCCACGTGATACTAATGGATCAACAAAATACCCAATGTCCACATAGCTAATTGTTTGAGTTTCAAACTGTCCTCCCTCAGCACCCGAATTAAGTGTCTCTTACTGAAGGATCCTGTTGTGATATAGCATGTAGTGATCTGGGATAAATCTGTTGTGATAAATGACAACAGGCCACCCAGGGCAGGCAGAGTGCAGGGCCCAGGACCCCATGAGCCTACAGACATCGAAGTCATACAACGTATAAGTCATACATTGAAGTCAAGCATACATACCTCAGCACCCAGAAAACAATGTCCCACATCTTCATGTTTAAATCTCCTGCATAGCCATCTTCCTGTTTAATCAAGGTAGGTCTGTTTATTTGACTAGAGAATTACGTTTTCATTTTGCATGTAGGATATATCACCAAGCACCTACATTTTTGCATGAAATTACATTTCTGATTCGTGAAGGGCTTTTCCAACACAACGGCTCCAGCTGGCAACTGATTGCTAATGATATAACATTTCTTATTCATGAAGGATAAGAAATCCATTAACCAGGTTGTGCCCCTTGCACAATCTGGTTAAAGGTATAGAAATAGGTTTCATACACACTGCAGTGTTGAAGACTGAAGAAAATCATTTCAGTCTGTATAATCCCAATGGGTTTGTATTTCCTCTACTTCTTCCACGCAAGACGACAGACCCTGGTGGTGGGTTACACAGAGATATGCAGTAAAATAATGGAAAATAATGGAAATGGCAACTTGCACATATAATTGTTTTTTTATATTTTAACATCAGAGCTCAGGTCTGAATGCATACTTCTATTAAGTCCAAACACCTACAAATCGATTATCTACTTGAGTCATACTCAAGATCAAAATCTTTGTATGGTTCGTTTTATAAATGAGGCTTTTTGGCTGCCTGTCTATAATCTCATAGAATGATATTTATTCGCAATAAACACATGTATGTTTTACATAGAACAAAATGTACAAAAGCTACAAAATGACTTACAGTTGATATACTGTTATGTAATGTTGCAGTTTTTTTTGTTTGTTTGTTTTTTTATAAATGTGAAACATATCATTGATTATTTGCAAGAATCCCTGCGGAAAAAAAGCAACATAAACAATTTTTTAATCCCAGATAACTAATACAAAATGTAAACCAAAAAAAAACATTTAGTAGTGACAGTAGGTAAAAATGCTTTTTCAGGTCATTTACTATAATAGTCAGTAAGAGTTACGGTATAGTTAATGACTCACATATCATGTTCAGAGGGACCTTTAATGTCAATGCCCACCTTTTCTCATCGACTAACAGGAAGATCCACAGCTATAAGTGGTTGTTGCCATTTTGTCAATACACTAGTAAAACACACATGAAGCTACAATGTTTTGTACACAAGTACAAAGAGCTCATACTGTCTCTGCTATGTATGTTGCAGTCCTTTGTGTCCTTAATGTGCCAAATCTACCACTGTGGATCTGAATAAAACAGGAACAATCATGCAGTCTGTGCCCCTCATGATAAGTGAGCCAGCTATCCCCAATAGAAGGCATGTAGTTCTCAAACATCTTTTACCATGTAGTGAAGGTGATAGCAGGCTTCCATGAAAATGTGCAGGTAAAGACACAGAAAGAGTCATCCTTGTCGCCAAAATATAGTATTAAGTAATATTAGTTTAAGAAAATAACTAGCAGAACTATTCTGTGTTTCATGTCCACCTTTACTGCTTCTTCCTCTTCAGACAGTAACAACCTTTTCACCTTAACACTCAGTTCTGTAATGCCCTCTTTTGGTTCTCTCATAAAGCAGAACACAACACTCAGGACTGAATTCGTGAATCTGCTGCACTTTTATGGTAAGCGCTTAATAAATCATATGCCTTGATTTCCCCAGGTTGGAAAGAAGCTTTTAATTAGAAAGGTATGTGGCATTGTAGGATTCTGTAAGGTATCAATAACTTTGATGCAACACAGATATGAATTTTCAGACTGATTCATAGACGGACAACTTTTGAAGTTATGCTTGTTTAAATGAACATTGAAGCTAATTTTTAATCAGCTATTTATGGTATGGGGGAAATTACAAGCTTCACATAAAAGCTTGGTTATTGCTTTGGCTATACAAAGACTTCACTATTTAATCATCTGATTTGTGAATGACCACAACTAGTGTAGCATATTACTGAGGACTCATATGATTTCATGCAAATGCTATTAGAGTTATTATTGTGACCCAAATGCAGTCATATGTGGAGACACAGTGAGAGAAGAGTCAATTCTAGTACATCTGTATTTAGATGTTATTTGTCTACAGATTGTTTGGAAAGTGTTTCAAAGTGCTGCTAATAAACACAGAAATGTTCAATTATCAGAAATGAAAAATGATCAAAAGATGGGCTGTAAGTGTGTTTTTCCTTATTTGCATGATGATGTGTCATTTGATCTCTGCCGATGCTCAAAATACAACAAAGACTGAAGAGAAGGTAAACTTTAAAGACATACTTAATCTTGGAAAAAGCATTCTATATATAATATAAAATATTTATCAATGCAGTTGAAGCCAGTTGTATGAATGTTTATGCAACATCAAAAATTATAAAACACTCTGAGATGATGTGGTATTGCTTTTTCTTGCCTGAGAGCCTTGGTGTGATGCATCACCCAAAATAAACTTTATCTCTTGGAAACAAAATCCAAGAGGTGAGTTTTGTCTTCCTGTTGACTATAAGAAAAGCCTCAACTACACATGTTAGATTTTTTAAGTAAACATAAACATGAATAAAACTGGAGCTTTCTGCCTCTCAACTGAATGAAAGTTCAATGGTTTCCACTGTCACTGACATATGACGAGCGGACTTGAGGGCTGATTTGCCAATAAGGAAAATTAACTTTCAATCGTTCTGATTAATAAAGTGTGGTTGTTTTTTCTTTTGTCTGCTGTGATGTTATGACAAGATAACATCATGATGTTATTGGTTTGTTTTAAGGAGCTGATCCACCATCAGCTTTCTCCCTCCTCACCCCCTCAAAAAGAAATAAGTCAGCAGTTAGTTTGCAAAGTCCAGCTGTGAGATCTGCTCAGCTTATCTGTGAAGAATTTAGACTTCTGATGCTATTTTGAAGTGTGAACTTGTACTATATAGATTTATGTTTATCACTTTAAACATCTCTAAATATCTGACACTTTGTAGCAAAGTTTTTAGTTTTGTCATGTTTATTTTCTTTTACTCAAGAAGTTTAGTGTTGTCAAGTGGAAACTGGTTTAGCTTCAAAAGAAAAAGAAACTAAAAAACAGCTGTTTTTGACGTTTAATTCCTCTTGTAAAACTGGCTTTTCTGGGGACTGGAAAGAATAGGAAAATAGCACATGTTAAACCCAAGTTTTCCCTTCACATGGGATGAATATTAGTTCAAAACTTAAAAGATAAAAATGTCATTTCTAATTATTTGATGTCAGATTTATTTTTTTACAACAAAACTCCAAGCTACCTCAGAAAGATCTTTTATCTCATATTATCTCTTCATGAAAAAAAAAATTATGAGGAAGAAATCAGTCACAAAGAGAATATTAATTTTGCATGATGACCATTCAGGCTGCTATTGCATGTCTGAGTCACACTATTAGTTGCGCATTAGAAGATGTCATATATGTGCCATAAGAAGCACATGTCTAAACACTCGTCCTGCAGAAGACATTCCTGCTGTGATCACAATGACTGTCAGAGCTCTGCTTGTCTTTGCTTTATTTCTGCTGTTTGCGCCGCCTGTCCTCTCAGGTGTTGATGCATCAAGATGTATTGTGATATGGTAAGAGCCTTTTTCTTTATTTTCTTTCATTTTATTTTGGAGTTATTACTTGGTTTATGTGATTTTTTTTTTTCTTTCTACAAAGTATTTTTTCATTTTAAAGAAAAGAAAGAAGAATAGTGGAGGAATATTTATGTTAATGCTCTGATTTTCTTTACAGGACCTTTAAGTTGCCATGCTCCCAACCTCTCAGTGATTTGGTGAACCAAGTGGAAAAATGGAGCACAGACAAGTGTTACGATGACTCTGAGAAGTGCATGTATAAGGTAATGTATTGCTTTATTCTATTTTTGTTAAGAGATTCAAATCTTTTAAGAATTTTCACATGCAATCTTAGAAATAAATTATCTTGTCTCACAAGTCTCACAACCATAATACATTAATATTTAATAAGTGTAGGCTTTTTTTTTTCTTCTTCACTTCAGATGATGAAAAAGTCTCCACAGTCTCTTGAAGTGAAGCACACATCTCCTCAGACTGGCAAAGCGACAAATATGAATTTTGAGTTTGCTCCTCCAGCAGCAAAACTGTTCTGCAAAATTAGGGTAGGTTTACTTTGTTTTTCTTATTTATTTTTAAAAATGTAAAAGTGATAATGTTGTGATTGTCTCTGTACAGGCTATGTCTCATACAACATCTCAGAATGCAACCGGTCCCAATGACTACTGCCTCCTCTACAATCTAATAGATGGTACATTATTCTACATATATCCTTGTATATATATATTTTCATGAGATCTAAATAGCTTTCTGAATTAATTATTATTATTTAAATTAATATTTATATATATATTTATTATTTATTTGTTTTTTTTTTTACTTAAAAAGGAAGTGGACTAACTCAGGCCGAAGGCTACAAAGAAATCTGCAACAAGGAAAAGTGTCCGTCAAAGCCATCAGCTCAGTGCAACACAGATCAATAAGTCCAGCATGTACAGCATTACCATTAGGGCTTTTATCTTTAGTTGGTAAGTATCTTTAGTTAGTAAGTTGTTCAGTTCTTAGCAGAAAAATTTGTTTTTCACTTTAACTAAAATTTTTATTTGCATTTGCTTGAAAAGCTGGGACATGTAAATGTGAAGTACTTTTGAGTAGTTAGTTTGTTATATGTGCAATACACATAACATAACGCATAAACCCCTTTTTTTAAAATTTGTCTTGCTTTTAATCATTTTAATGTAATTTATTATTTTATTGTGATTATGTGTTGATGCCTGTTACTATTTCTAAATATCTGTAATGCCTTTGTTTTATGTAAAGCACTTTGAATTGTCCCGTACATGAAATGTGCTATACAAATAAACTGCCTTGCCTTGCCTTACACAAATGTACATTACATTATATATATATATATATATATATATATATATATATATATATATATATATATATATATATATATGTGTGTGTGTGGGGGGGGGGGGGGGGGTGCATGTTTGTGTATGTAAATATTAATTTCTTTGCTGTTTTAGCAAATGCTTTTTTGTGCATTTTTACTCTTTTCTATTGCTTCAATAATGAAATGTCCATATTACTGTACATCATTGCTCATTATACAAATGCTGTACAGTTTCCTGCTGCTGATCATTTGTAACTGACAACTGGGCCAATCTAATCCCAAAACAGCAACATGACACTGCAGAGATTAGTCCTTGCAAAACAATAAGTAAGAAAACATTAAGAGCCAAAGAAATGATTGAGACCTGCTGCCCAGTCACTGCAATGATCCATAGCAATGTGGAGGTTTTTCAGATGAGAAAATGTGGTAAAACAAAGTAAATACTGATGCAAAAGTGATATTGGGTATTAATCTACTATATTGTTCAAGCTGCTGTGAAATTTTAGAAGTTTACTCTAAGGTAAGAGCTGACTACTCATAAAAACTTCACTTAACTTTACTTCAAATAACATTAAAAAATCCTTTAATATCATTTTGACCATTTTTTTAATTTGCTCTGTTCAGTGGTTATTACATACTGTGCATGAATTCATCCAAATTTCCCTGTTAAATTGTTATTTAGGTCCACATGTAAACAGCCTTGTTGTGCATATTTAGCATTTCACTTTAACCTTGACATGAACATTCAAACTGATCACCAGTATTAAAATCAAATGTTTGCATCAGAGTACAACAGCCAGACACATTTATTATGCACTTGTTTTATTTACAACACACAGCATTTTCTTTATCCATTAAATCAGTGGATTAAAAACAAAATTGTCCAAAGCAGACAATATACAGCCTGGCTGATACCATATATACATACTATGCAATATTTTAGCCTCTCATACTCTGTGCAACTTACTGCACATAACTGTGTATGGCATCTAGAGTGCAGAGATTGTTCCTTGTCTCCTTTATTCCTTTCACCTCTCTGGTGTATTGAGTGCTGTCTAATCAGTCCCATCCACTTCCTTGAATGACACTCCAGATTAGCCCTAATGCTTAGCAGCAAGTGTCAAGGCAGACTAAATTAAAAAGAAAGAAAATGAGGATCAATGCAATGAGACTTCCTGCTTTTCATATAAATTACAAATCTTTACACTGTTCTGAATGTGTATAGTTTCTAAAAGTTGGAATTATTTCTACCAGGTAAAATAAAAAAAACTGGTTTGTTGTTGAAGCAGAAACAGAAAGAAAAAGATTACTTGGTAGCTGTGAGAGTAGAAAAAATATTGCATTTTAACTTTAACTTTATTGACAGCTTCTTTCCCATGATACAATGCAATGCAAGATGTGAAGTGCTGAGCACACAGGAATAAATACGGCAATATATATATATAGTACCTACTTAACCCTCTGGCCTGTTTAATTTGCACTCTATGGAGCCATCAGACCCTCATCACAAACATACAAATTGATACAATATCACACACAACACCAAAGGCTTTCTTTCCACTTTAAATTACAGCACTCATGCATCAACATGGACTGATATGCAGAGGAATTCAGCCAATCAAAGCTGTTCCTCTAGTTACATTTTAGAACAGTTTAGAACAGCAAGGATACACTGGAAGCCATTTTGCATGTATCATAAAGTATTACCAACTGAAATCTGTCAATGCATCCAGCAGAAACCTGCAAGGCTGATTGAATTAGTTATTTACCATAAAGGGAGAGACTGGTACAAGAGCAATGGTCAACAGATATGAAAGAATGACATCCCAGCGTAACACCTGCATGCATTGCCCTTTACTGTATGTAAGTTTTTATCAGTTACAAATGATGATGGATAAATTCTCATCCCCATGAGCCACAGTTCAACAATTCTCATTGAAATGAGTGGAAGATAAGAACATGTTAAAACTGTGATATGTTATAAAACGCTGATGCCTCAGTATAAGTGGAAAAATCGGTCAGATATCATATTGGTGACCTTTTCAAGTAAATAAAAAACGATGAGCACAAAGTAAAAAAAAAAAAAGAGAATCACTTCATGAAAGCTCACAGACCTCATCTGGAAAACTGAGAAAATGCTTTACGACATGGTCACACTGTTAACTGTATGGCAGGCCAAAAGCAACTCCAAGACAGCTCGTTTCATCAGTATCATCATGTTGTATGGTGTTTTTGCAACACAATATGTATAAATGACAATAAAAAAAATCTCAATTTAGCTTGTTCTTACCTCAGTGTCTTCTTTTTTTCTATCTTACACCAAACTGATTACCATATTTGCCTGATTAAATGGTTAAAACATATAACAATATTCACTTATGATGTTTTATATGTATTTAAATATATATCTGTGTGTATGTGTGTGTGAGCTTGTCTATATTTGAGACATCATGTCTCATAAAACAGATCTGAAATGTGGGTCATCAGACTTTGCTAGTTTGTTCTGTTATATCCAACAATATGGAAGTGGTTATAAACATTTAACAGCAATTTGTTAATGTAGCATACTGTAGGCTATGTATAGTATTTGCATATTGCTTACTTACAGTTACAGTACATAAAACAGCCTGGCTCTATTACAAAACACACAGGCAACACTCTTTTTTAACTCTTTTCCCTAAAGTCCAAAATTCTGCCAAAAGTAAGCTTTGTTATTTCCTCAAATTATTTCTAATTACTGTTGATAAATGCTGCCTTCTTAACAGCAGTGTAATTCATCAAGACCTGTTTTTGCTACTTGCTGAAGTGTGTATGTTGAGCAATCTGTGCAATAGCATTGAACACTGACACAAGGCAGATGTGTTTCTGGAAAATAAAGACGCATGGATGATTTTCTGTTAGTTTCTTTACCCTCTTGTCTCTTGTTCGTCTCATTCTTTGTGTCAAGCTCTTTTTGAAAAATTTTATCAAACTCAAACTTTGTACAAAATTTGAAAAGAAAAAACAAAAAGACACAAAGAAAAGCAGGATGTTAGCTGTTCAATAACAGAAATTACAGTACCATATATAAATGATGTGGGGAAATATTCTCTTTCAAACACACACACACACACACAAACGCACAGGCATAACTAACCTTCCCATTCTCTCTCACACCCTCCAGTGAGGCAGTAAATGAAAGCTGATCTTTGGCAGCTGACATTTCCATGAACAATTAGCCTGTTGTGGATCAAACTGTCCTTAACTACTGGTTTAAAGTTGCATTGTGGGCACTAATTAATGACTTCACACATGAGTTTACATATTCCTTCTGTGCCACTCAGTATCCAACTTCCACACCAGAGAAACAGAGACAGACAGAAGTTAAGCAGTCTGTGATTAAGGCAGTCTCATAAATATTGCAGAGAGGGTTTTGGCCCCTGTTTTGGAGAAAGACCGCCCCAACAGTCTTGAGTAGTCTTGAGTTACTAGCTCCTGCTTACAGCTGCTTTCTCTCCAAATAGGTTACAGAGCAGATGGATGTATATGAACAGAAATGGCAAAGGGAAATCAGAGTCTGATCCACAATGTTTGATCCAAGGAGGAAAAATATCCAATCAAAAACAACACTGAGCAGTAATCCTCTTTGGAAGAAAAGGTCATATTTGGTTTGTGTATCACTCCTCCACACAATGAATAATTTTTTTTTACCAAAACCCTAAACTGAAAAACAAAAAAAAGCACAGCCCAGGGCAATTTAATCAAGAAATAAAAGTAAAGTAATATCCTAAATCTAATTTGTCCACTGAAGTTAGTGCTAAGGGCTTTTTAAGCGGCATGCAGTGATGGGGATAGACAAAGGTCCCACTTACAGGAGCATAATTCTTTCTCACTAAATTGAGTTCATTCCAAGATACAGAAAAGGTCAAAGCAGATACATACATATTAGTTGGACAAAGGAGATGTGGCTCCATCACTGTCTTCATTGAGTTCTGCTGATCGCTTCCCTTCCTTGCAGCTTGCATGTTACAAATTCCAGCAGCTCTGAAAACTGCCAACATGGCAAACCTCATGTACTGAGCCTTTATCAAAGCTTCACACTCCTCTCTTTACAGTGCAGTAACAGTCCCTCAGACCCACTCCTGCATGGAGCGCTTGCAGTATAGTATGTGGCGTTGTGTACTCTTCCTCCTAAACTGAAAAATGGTGTAGAGGAGGACCATCATGCACAGTGCCAGAACACAGGGGATGGCAATGGCCACAGCTTTCTCTGTACCCCCTACACCATCCAGTTTGATGACGACATCTACGTCACCGTTGTCGTAGTGGCGCTCCTCTGCCACGGGGGGACTCCAGTCCCAGTCAGGGTCAGCAGGTAGGCCGTCACAGCCCATGAAGTCCCGCAGAATGGACCTTGGGTAGCCAGGCTCCACACGAAGGAGCTGGTTGTTGAACTTCCAGTACTCCTTCCCCTTGTAAAAGTAGGTGAAGCCTGGATAGAGAGATACAAACATTTTTTTTTTTTCAAAAGTTTTGTAAACTGTTTGACAGTGATAAAATGTGCATGCAACTAAGACTGTGGTTCCAATTTGTCTTCTTCAGCTACAGAAAACATTATAGCTTACGTCGCTACATTTTCCTGATGATTGAACAACTATAATAATACACCACAGTCAAATAGATAACATATTATTACAGAGAAATATCAGTATTACACTTCACAACTTCACTCAGTTTACTGTTTCCTTGCTGTGAATCACACCAGTAATGCTTGTAAAGTAGAAAAAATAAAACTTTAATCCTACCAGTGACAGAAGTCACATCCTTTATTTTGATGAAAATATTAATATCATTCCACAAAGGTTTTCCTTTATAGTTACAAAGCTCATATAAATGTTCTCAGAATGATAAAAATAAAAATAAAAAAACTTCATTAATTTCCTATACCCCTTATTCCAATTCGGGGTCAAAGGAAAGCTGGAGCCTATCCAGCAAGAAAACTTCTATTCTGATTTACCTTCATGTAAAAAGCACATTACATCTATTCCAGAATCTTCAAGTACCTCAAATGTGCATTTCAGTAAGTAAATGTACTTAGTTACAATCGACTGATGAATCATACTAACAGATTTTACAGTCAGTTAGATGGCCATACCATTAGCTTTATCCACAAAAGCCCCCTGTGGTGAGTCAGGGATGCCCTTCCAGATGGTGATGGGTTTAGGGTAACCGGGGTCCATGGTCCTCATGTCCTCATTATACCTCCAGTATCTACACGAGGACAGACAGGGGTATAAAAAAATTGAAACACAGGTTTAGAGACACTTTCACTTTACACTGAAGGGGCCATAATCAGTGCTGACACACGTCTAATTCTAAATTCCTCTGATTTAATTTGATTTATTCCAGACATGTCGACATCATTTTACCAAACATAATACAAATCAACACAAGAAAACAATCTTTAATACTAATTTAAAAGTACATATATACATATGCAAAAAATAAATCTATAGTCTTTAAATAAATCTCTACCCACTATTAACACACCCATCTATGCACATCTACTTAAATATAAATATATATATATATATATAAACACACACATATCCCCACACATACACGTGCACAGCAACACACATACAAATGTATCCAGTTAACATGTCTGAAAGGTGGTAGGAAGAAGCAAAACTTATTTAATCCTAGCCCTTCTCCGATAATCAACAATTATCCTTTGCAATCAACCTGTTTTCTGAATCCTATGAATCCATGGGGGGGAAAAAAAGTTCTTTCTCTAGAAAGAAAGCACAAAATTTATTGTCTATTTAATATACTAATTAGAGGCACACCAAGTGAAATATTCCTTTAAAAAAAAATCTGTAGAAATGCAGCCTTCTCCCGATATTGTCAGTTCAGCTTTACTGTTTTTTGCTTTGCTTTCCATCTTGCTGAACTGCCCACACCAAAATTTACTCAGCATAATGGGGATTTTGAAATATAAACTAGTGATAGTGCACCCTCCTGCCAGGTTGTGTGAAGTTGTGCTGAGGAGTGAACTTTATAATATACTATGAAGCATTAACATATCATTATTCCACACAAAATACAATTTTATGCCAGGTTTACTGTTTCTGATATATACATCTGCTGCAGCTTGCTTTTTACTTCACCTTTCTTCAATTTGAATGTGAGCTAAGGAGTTGGAGCCAAATACTAATGCTGTGAGGCTTTCATTCACTAGCAAAGAAAATTTTGAAACTGCAACAAAGAAATTTGAAAGAAATTTTAATCCAAGTGAGTTCTACTGCAGGGGTTGCTTTACTAACAGGGAATATATAGAAGACTTAATCATAAGTGGCTTGATGTCAGTCATGTGAGTTTACTGTGTGCTGGTCCAGACCAGAAACAGCCAGTAAGTCATTTTGTTTAAATCTTTGCGAAGTCAGACCCAATTGCAAGGAGTTTCCATGACTCATCAAGCACATTGCTTATTTTTCAAAACAGGTAAAACCTACCTTGCAGCTTGATACTATGACATATGATGAAATTTGTGTAACATGTTGATAATGAATGGCAGTCAGCTGTCTAAAGCATGCAGCTGAGCTTCACATTTAGCTTGACTACAAGGGACTTAATGAATGAAAAAAGTGGTCAATCAATCATCCACGCTGTGTCCATCTGGTATGCAAATTAGTTTCAGAAGTAGCTGTAATTGATATGCTTCTCATTGACTGGGTTCATAATTTTACCCAGTGTTTTATTTATTTATTTTTTATGTCTAATTAGAGAACCAGCAGCATCACATCACATGCACTCATGCATAGAAATCAAATTGTGTTTTTGATGACTGACAGAATATCCTGATTGTCAGATTGGTACATTGAGTGGTTCAGGATGACAAAGGATTTTGTCATCTGCTACCCTCGACCTCTCAGGAAATGATTTATCAAGACAGCTGAACATGTGAGTCAGACCGGCATATTCTCATACTGTATAACCCCTGAGACACACACAGATAAACAACTAATCTTCTGATTTTGTTGCTTTGAAGAGACTCTGATGTCAACAACATGTTTTATCAAAATTAATAGGCTCTGTATAAAAGAAATGTAACGTAAACAAGAAGTTAGAACAATTTCTACCGCATCCTCAAGGACCTTGAATACCTCAGCTGAGACAATGGAGCCTAGCATCACCTTCAGGCTGAGTTACTGTCAAGAAAAAATTTCCGAAAGAATACATTTAAAAAGGTTTTTTGTTGCTGTCACAACTGGGCATGCCAAACGGGCAGTTTCAGGTTATTCACATACAAACCACATTTCTGTCACAGACAGACAGACAGCCTTTAGCATCTTGTGACAATAACAACCAATGTCTAAAACTGGGTGTTTGACATCTCATCACTGGACAGAGGTATGAAAGCTCAAGTGTAACTGAATGTTCTAAAAAGGGTGATGATGAGGTTGTGGAGATTATCTTTTTTCTGTGTGCATGTGTGTCTGCGCAGGCTTGATGGCAGGGAAGAGGCAATCCAAGAAAATAAAAGTTTAAATGCAGATAAACAAGATGTTTAGCAGAAATTCTGCAGCTGTCTGACCTCAAGCTTATGTACAATATGATGGACTGAGGCAAAGATAAAAACTGTTCCATGGTCAGTATAAACAAAATTTAATTAAATGGAAATAGGTGTCCAACAAGGAGAGGGACAATCCACATAAAACAATAAGTATGCCCAAACTGATTTAAAGCTAAAATATGAACATACATAAGTTCCTGTAACAGTCTGTATGGAATGAACTTTCATTGCCATATCCTAAATAGCTTAATGCATCACTGGTCTCATGTGGTCTCATGTATTTTCAACCTGGCCAGATTGCAATTCTGCAAAATCCTTGACTCCATGATACAGCTACTAATCCACACAGACCTGTCTCCTTTGAAGAAGTAGGTCTTGGCAACATCTTCCCACCAGACGGCTGTCTCGATACTCTGTGTGGGCATTCCACTCCCAAACAGAGAGATGTCCTGAGGGTACGAAGGCTGGAGAGTTGTGTCCTTGAATACCCAGAAACGGTTTCCTAAATTAAAAAGGGAAAAGAAAGGAAAAAATAAAAAATAAACAGTATTAGGATGCACTGTAATAATGACACAACCGTGAATATCAACTCAAAATCACTCTAGAGAAAACACTTGGGGCTTTCAGTGTATTCTTCTCCTCTGTGTGGGTTTTATTGTGTCTAGTGTTGTTTTCACTGCACATGATTTCAAAGGCCAGATCTATCACCTTATTTTAAGATTATCTGCACAGCAAAAAAATGAAAACAAAAATCTATGCAGCATTACTTTAATACAATAAGCAGCAAGATGATGCTCTGATGGCAGCTCCACTGAGACTTCTTGTTTTGAGTTTCATTTAAGTTATTGCTGCTTTTAATTCAGATTGATCAAAAGTGCCTCAGGCAGAGTGAGGAGAGCTGCTGTGGTTGCTGTGCTGTGGCTAGACACTCACATGCACATGCCCATGTATACACACATGGTTAAGTCCCTCTGAGTGAATAAATAAAGCATGACGCTCACTGATCCCACTGGGTGACAGATGTCATATTAATCTGCCTGATGGAAGGATGGCTCTCTGGGACCTGCACCCGTTTTCCTGCCATACAGCATGCTACAACCTCACAATCACCCCTTCCATTATTATCCAGTGAAGGATTACTGTATGTTAAAGAGCTCACACTTTTATAAGCACTTGTAGAGACATTTGCTAAACATTTTTTCTTTCCTTTTTTGCTTTGGAGTGTTTATTTCTGGTTGCGGATCTCACTGCATTTAGCTAAAGTGTGAAACCGGGTGTAGGAAGTTGCATCATATCAACAATGTGTTTACTTTGATCAAAAGCACAACCAATGTATGAAAAAATTATTAAAGAAAAAAAAAAACACAGAAAATCCCAAAATTGTTTCATTTTTACCTTTAAAAAAGACAAACTTTCCCTCACTATTTTCATACACAGCATCAATTTTTGGAGGCAAGCCTTTCCAGAAGTAATTTATCTGCATGGGGTAGCCAGGGACTACTGAGTTGTCTCGTACCCTCCAGAACCACTGATCCTATAGAAATAGACAAGACAGATTAGAAGTGTCATCCCAAATTGCTCCGTGACCAGCAGAAATGCTAACTCAGGCTGATTATCTGCTTTACCTTGAACACAAAAAGTTCCTGTCGGAGGATGGCCAGAGTGTTGAAGCCTCCATCACAGATGTTTGGTTTGGAGTTGGGGTTGGACGGTTTTGACCCCTGTGGTGGGCGATGGGGTCTGACATGGCGATCGTGCTTCCGGGGGTCTGAGGGAGGATGGAAGCGAGGAGGAGGGACTGTTGGTGGAGGCCTGGTTGGCTGTGGAGCTCTATCTGGTGGTCCTAAAATTACAAAAACACACAGCATGACACCCTCACTCCCTATAATTCCTCCTTGCCTGAAAGATTTTGCTATATTTGGGATGGTCCCCATTGATATATCTCTTGAGCAATGAACACTTTACTTTGGCACAGAATTTTTAGCCTCTTTGGCAGTCTGTTAGTTGACTCATGTTGCTTTGAAAATCACAGATTGGCAGACCTCTTTAACAGCTGACAAATGCTGTTTTCTGGCATTCAACCCATTATGACGGATGTAGCAACATTTGAAACAGTGACTAAGTTTTAGAGCTTTAATGCTAAGTGTTTTGTTATGTGGTAATGTTGCAGCAATAAAATGTTACCATAGATTTTCTGGATGCCCTGCAGGTCATCATGAGGTAGTTTGAAGTTCTCTGTGTCCATGTACTGGTAGAAAGGTGCCATGATAGCAGTGGGGTCGTTGGAGTGCTCCAGTCCGAGGGCATGGCCCAACTCATGAACAGCAACCAAGAACAGGTCATTGCCTAGAGAGGAAAAAAGGAAAACTGAACTCAGGATGCAAATAGTACATGATACATAGAATATAAGCATTGTGGACACCACATATTGGGATGTTTGTGTAAATTCTTAGTCATACAGTTCATGGTAATCTTAAGTGCTTGAAGAGACAGCAACAAAACTCAAAATCTCTGAATGAGCCTATGATCCAAGGAAAACTTCAATGGCTGGAACTCCCAGTCAGCCGGTTAGACCTGAAAAGGGCCCTTGAAAGAGACAGGAAACATCTTCAAGAGCCCAGAGACATAGTCTTTTTTTAGTCTTTCTATTTATCTTCTTCTATTTTCTACCACCCAGAAGTCTTTGGTCATGCTGACCAGTCATGTTACCTTTTAGTTTTGAAATGTGCTACCAATGAATAGATAGGGCTAGACTGAAGGACATCACAGAGGCACTAATCATTGCAGCACAGGATTTTTAGCGTTAAGGCAATAGAGGCTAAGATCTACCACACCAGGCAGGAGCCCAGGCACCAGCTGTGCAAAGAATGAAACAATTCAGCACCTCACAGCAGAGTGTAAGATACTGACAGAAAGATAATACATGGAACACCATAACCAAGTAGCCAGCATAGTGTACAGAAACATCCATGCAGAATATGAGATGGAGAACCCTAGGTTAAAGCGGGAAAGACCTCGCAAGGTGGTAGAGAGTAAGACTGCTAAGATCTTGTGGGGCTTCCAGACAAAATGATAAGGGCAACCAACCAGACACTGTGATCATGGATAAGCAGCAGAGGAAAGCCACTGATGTAGCCATCCCCAACGACGGAAATATCAGGAAAAAAGAATATATGAAAGTGGAGTAATATAGATGGTTAAATGAAGAACTGAAGAAACCCTAGAACAGGGGTGTCAAACTCCAGTCCTCGAGGGCCAGTATCCTGCAGGTTTTTTATTGTTTCCCTGATTTAACACGCCTGAATAAAATCAAATGGATCCAACAGCTTCTTGTCAACTTCTTCACAATAACCCATTAATTTCAGTCAGGTGTGTTAGATCAGGGAAACAATGAAAACCTGCAGGATACCGGCCCTCGAGGACCAGAGTTTGACACCTGTGCCCTAGAAGATGAAGGCAACCCCCATGGCCATCGGACCACTAGGAGCCTGAAGACTCCCAGGAGACAGGCTGGAGCATTAACGCACATGTTAGCATGCAACATTTACAATTATACTGCTGTGAACGCCCATTAAAAATGGCACTGCGTCCCAGACACACATGCTAAGACATAAGCTTTTCATGGGGGTGAACATATATGAGGTTCAGTGTCTTGGGCATTTTTGTTGCACCATTACATAGACAAATCATTAAAAACATCACTAACAATAGCCAACTGACTAACTTAATTCTAAAAGATTAAATTAGTCATTACTTGCTGCCTTCTGGTCCAGAGGTAACCTCCACAGAGCTAAAGTGGTGCAAAAAGTTGTAAATAAATATTAATGACAGTTAACTGTAAACAAGGAGCACTTTTATTTTATGCTCCAAAAAGGAAAATACAAGCAACAGCTCACCTAATGTAGAGATTCACATGCTCAGGTTGCTGCCCAGGGCATAAATGTAATGCACCTAAGCATAAATGTCTACCATGGACAAACATTGTGTGTCCACTTCATATCATATTCAAACACACACACATACAAAAAAGACATGAAAATGTTCCAGCCAGAGTATATATTCAGAATTCAGCTTCGAGTGTCGACCTGATTAAAAAAAAATACACCACTTAAGTACAGCTTGTGACTGAAGCTGTCCTCAGGAGAGTGTTGCCCTTTGCAATATTATATTCACTACTGCCAACAGCACTGCACAGAACTGCGACTGACCCTCAGTCAGCAGCTAAAAGGTTACCTCCCCCGTTTATCTAACTCAACCAGCCTCTTCCACCTACCCAAAAATGTCCCATGAGGACTCCCTGGAGAGAGGATGGAGCTACCATTAACGCACATGTTAGCATGCAACATTTACAATTATACTGCTGTGAAAGCCCATTAAAGATCACACTGCTTCCCAGACACACATGCTGAGACATAAGCTTTTCAAAATCAGCCTCAGCTCTCCAAATGGATAACCATAGGATGCTTCACAGGGGTGAACATAAATCTGACTTGGGAGTCTAAGACTATTACTATTAGCGAATAAAAGAGAAAAACAGGGAAAGTAGCAGAAGGGGGGGCAGTTTCTAAAAACACACAATGTTATCTGTAGCCCTTCCCTCAATGGGAGGAGAGGATGTTAGCAAATGGCACATGAAGCCTGGTGGTGCTCTCATAAGCCTGGCACCCTGTAGGTAAAGTAATTAAAGTGTGTTTGGTTGCATGGCTCAGAAAGGTATCTTATTTTCCTCTCTGAGCTGCTCTGCCAGAGCCACTGAGCTACATCAAATTCTATAAAACAAAATAATCATACTCATGTGCCAGCAAGCAATGTCTTAAAATAGCAGGGCTCTCTATCCTATCATCTGAAGAGCTTATTATAAGGGGAAAAAAAAGTCCTGACAGATGGGGTAATGCGTCTTTACAGAGCACAGCCGCATCAAAGACATCTCAGCATTCTTTGTTTTTGGCTAAGCATCCCTCACACCATACCCTGCGATACCATCTCTGTCATAATGCCCTCCTGTCAAGCCATCTGTATTTCCATGATCTGCTTTCCATCATTTCTCATCCATTTTTCCAGATGACTACTCTCTTATCTGTTTGCTTTCCTCACTTCTTCCACTTAACAACTCTTCTTTCTCCACTGTCTTCTCTCTTGCTTCTCTTGACTTTTTCCTTATTTGCTCTATTACTGTTGGTTCTTTGTCACCTCATCTTTACTCATTAATCCCACTGCTTTCTCCATCATACACAGTTTAGCCTTACACCCATTTTCTCACCATCATGGTTAGGGTTCCCCAGGGTCCAAGGCTCATCTGAATCAAAGTGCGTGTCCCCACCAATGCCTGGACCTGGAAAATAGGCATGTGCGAGGAATCCTCCCTCCCCATCGAAGGGTGAACTGTCACCATGAAAACCCGAAGCAAAGATGATAGTGATGTCCACGTCACGCCTGCCAGTCTCCAGGGCACTGTATGGAACAGCCTCAAAGCGCAGAGGAGTCACACCCTGCCACACATCAAATGCCCGCCGGATGGCATCATGAGTCTCACGGGCCCCTACCTTTGGTGTGACATTTTTTATACTGCAAGAAGAAAAACAAGCATACCATTTGAAAACAGTTTTAAAGAGGCAGAAGCTAAACATGCTGTGCATGAAGAGTTTGTAATAATAAGAAACTGCAGCAAACACAATATTCAGGAGAATTGGAAGTAATGATGCATCTAACCCTTGCCTTGTTATCTCATTAACTTTGAGTGAATATTTTCACTTTTTAGAATGACTTGACACAAAAAAAGTTGCACTTGACACAACTATTTCAAGCCCAGCAGCTTTCGTTGAACTTTTAACACAGCAGTCGTTATCAGTCTCTGGCAGGCAGAGAGGGAAGGGAAATCTCCCTCTCTCTCCACTCATTTTCACGAATGAATTGCAGGCAGCAGCAGCACTGGCTCAGCACTGACTGACATTCCATTAGAAGAGGTGGTTCATCAATTCAAATTCGGGGAGGAAGGAAAGGAGGATTTGAATAAATTGGCAGTGTTATCATCTATTACTGCTGTAACCTGTCAATTTGCAGTTGTGCCAGAGACCCGTTTATCTGTTCTCTTCAGAACCTATTAAAAGCCTGAGCTTAATCATGCCAGATAAGATGAGAGTTTGAATTTTTCTGCTGAGATTATGGATAATTTACACACAGTTTTAAGCAGTTTCTGTATGAGGGAGAGGAAACCCTCCAATCTTCATACAACTCTGCTGAAACTGTTTGGTTTGAAGAAAAATGAAAAATGAATGAATTGTGTTAAAAGAGCACAGCCTAATCCCATTCTTAATTGTACCAGCATACTAATTATATGCTGAGCAGCAAAATAAAGGCCACAAAGCACACATTAATATGTGTTTTTCTGCATGTGTGATTGCAAACTCCCACGCAAATGACGTACTTGTTCATTCTCTATGACAACACACAGCATGCCATCTCAGGTGGTTAAAGTGATGTAGATGTGAAACACAAGAGAGCTGAGAAAATTAACGCTGGCGTGTCGGAATCGGAACCCTACGAGAATTACAGCGGTCTCCGTGACAACTACCTCCACTGTCTCTCACCTGTAGGTTATGTGTGTACGCTGCCACTTTTGTCCTGTCAGCGCGTATCTCCGCATTCGTGACCTTGTGGCACTTTCGATTTTGTCCGGTACTCCGCAACGTGGTTTTTGCATCCAACTTGAGAAGAGAAGAGAAGAGAAGAGAAGAGAAGAGAAGAGAAGAGAAGAGAAGAGAAGAGAAGAGAAGAGAAGAGCTAAGTTTGTGAAAAAGGTTTGGATCAGAGTTTGCATCACAAGACAACACAAAGCACTGAAGTGAACTTGACAGTTCTCTTCCTGACAGGAGGCAGAAAATCACAGCTGCAAAATAAAGGGTGCAAAATGCTACTAAACTCCAATCCTCCTCATTCATACCACATTAGGTATCACAACCACCAAAAAAAAAAAAAGAAATCTCACAACACACAGGCAAAACATTAGTTCTCACCTTAGCGTGATATCACTGCATCATCATGCAAAACAAGAAGAGGAAAAGCGTTAAAACCTTCACCTGATGTTGTTTCAGGTGACGTGATGGAGGGTAAAATAAACATCTACGTCTCTTTCATTAGCCTACGAAAACTTCCCATTTAAATTTACAGGTATAGCAGATGTATCAACAGGGCATCAGTGGTCAAACAATAGAACACGTGCTGCACAGCTTGTGCTTATATTCTCTCAACACAGGTGTACTCACTCCTTAGTTTCCTCATCCAGTGTCCCTGTGACATTGAGGCCATAGATGCGCTGCATGGCAGCAATTGCTGAGTGCATGGTTTGGGCTGAAAGCAGGACAGACATTCCCGGTTTTGTATGGGGAAGGTAGCCGTACCTCTGTAGCCATTTCTGCAGTGGGGAAGAAAGAGGAGAATAGCGGACTTTATCATGCTAATTTTAAGAGTTTCTATAGATGCTTTGACTCTATCATTTTAAAAAAATTATATTAAAAAATATATATTAATTCTGCTGTAATTCTGGGAGGGATGTCCAGTGCAAACACAGTTCAGATACCTTACACACATGTGTCCCATCCATTAATAAGAACCATTGTTTGTTGGATTGCCTGGCCGTGTTTGGCAAACAATTTATTGTTAAAATCATAGGAGAAGAGGTTACAAAGATTTATTCTTAAGGAAAACTTAAAGTATGTATAGCTTAACTAAAGCTGTGTGCACATTTAACTCTAAAAACCATTAAGTAAAAGCCACTCAAATCATTAGATTACACTTTTTGGAAACCATGCGAACCCATAGTCATGCGAGTTTGCAGAGGTACTTTCACAGAATAAAGGAAAACTTTGACACTTTGGTGGGTGTGAGGAAAAGTGGTGGAAATGGCAAGATTCCAGCTGCTTCATTCAACCTCTCTATTTGACTTCCTTTCTTACAGTAGTATAGAGAGACTGTGGCTTATCTTACAAATTTATCTCAAGCTGCATTAAAATTTAATGTGTTCCTCCTCTTCACAACATTTTAATGAGCTTCAGCTGGGTAGTTGTTGCCAAAAGAAAAGCAATACAAAAAAATAATAATAATAAAATACATTTGATGATGTATAAATCACTCAGTCCACAAGAGGCAGTGACTAACCATTACTGTGCTTTTTCATACCAGAATTGAACAGTATGCATGAAATGCTTAAAATAATTTTTAGTGATATTAGCATGATTATGTCATCTGTTGTGAAAGATCACCTATGCAGCAGTGGTTCAGGTCTAAATGTGTTTGTTCAGACACTCTGTGGACAGTAGCGGAAGTGTAAACAACATCTGAATCTCCACTAGTGACACCAGTCTGTGTTTGGGTCTTGCGGCTTCTGGGCAGTGTGTGCATGTGAAGAACTGCAGCCCTGCCTCCTCTTGCCCTACAAAAGCCAGAGTGGGACTTGATGCAATGCACAAAGGCAAGTGATTCTGAACATCATCCAGGGGTCACTGTCAGACTCACATCTGAAGTTAAGGGCCACAAAGTGCTCACATTATCTACAGCTGTTCACATGCCAACCAGCTGCCTTCATATCACAACACAGCCTACAACATTTGCTCCGGCGAGCTAATCTGGCGAGCTGTCTTCTCTGTCCATCTCTCCCTCCTCATTCTGCCGTTTCTGCTAAGCTAAATGCCTTGTTTATCCCCCTTTTTCCCTTGCTCCTGTGGGCGTGTTGTCTCTGTGAGCTGTGTTTGTTGAAACACAGATTCCAGACAGATACTGGGCAGATTTCAGTGAGCCATTAAATTGAATAATGACGCGTGTGTGTTACTGTCAGCTTCAGCATTTAATTTCTTCAGAGTGGTGGGAGGGGTGCCTGTGGTGAGGATGGATATGACATCAATTAATAAGGTACAAACTAACAAATCCTATTATGTAACTTGTACATTTTTTAATCCTCTCTAGCATCATGATGCTGCCAAAACCTGTCTCACCTCATGATGACCTGTCAAAAAAGTAGAAGAAACAAAGAAACATCATCCTGTAGGACATTTCTGTAAAAACAAGAGAGTCCATCATATCTGCGCTGAACATTGGCTGGATCAGCTTAGATTATGGACCACAATGTAATAGCCTCAAATGAGCCATCACTCTGTTTTATTGCACCTTACAAAGAGGACTGCGAGACATTTTCAGTGCCTCAGCTGTGCAAATAGGCTTACAAAATATCCATGCTATGCCTTCTGATAATCATGCACAGGGAGCAAGCATGTATGTTTTTCACGCTGAGGCAGAGGATGTGGAGGAGAGAGTTGGGTCATTTATGATGCTCGGGGAGGGAAGGCCATTAATCTTACCTCAACGCTGAACCGATCATACCCCTCTCCGGACACGGCACGCGAAATCCAAAGCAAAAGATGCAAGCAGAATGCTGCCGTGTAATAGCAATCCGATGGCTTTCTTTTACCGGCGGATACTAAGGTCATAATGACCTGTTTTTTCCCGAGTGTTTATTAGGAGAATCCGCCCGTCTGCTTTGTGTCAAATGAAAACCATCGGGCGAGCTGTCAAGGCAGATTGAGCTGAATTCGAGAGAATGGGACCCCGCGTTTTATAAAATCCAGACGGCGTTAAAAAGGTTCCGATGTCAAGCAGAGATATCACGGCATGTTAGGTCCGCCATCCTCGCCATTCTTATTTACATCAGGGACTACATCTATCCAGCAGCATCAATGGCCATGTAGGTACAGTAGCTACCCAGTCTGCGCAAGATAGGCTCCCTCCCGACTCGACGCCTGCGCTTTGATTTCTCACACAGTGCAGCGCAGCTTGGCAGCATCAGAGCTGCCCTACACAGTGCATGACAGATAAAAATAAATAAATAAATAAATTCTCCAGAACTGTCTGTGCACCTGATTTTTAGACTGTAAATGACTCTTCTCTGTGCAGTTTAGATTCCAAAAGATTAGTTTGATCTTAATTTCCTGAGACTTAAAGGCCCTGGTCCACATTATGACCAGATGTAGTCTGCTTCCCCTGCTGAATCTCTGATAATCTTTAGTCAAGTGGTCGCAAGTCTTTGTACAATAGATAATTATAGCTTTCAGTGATTAATCAACCTCAATCTGCCATCATTATAACCATCATGCACACATAAATCAAGTCAAAAGCTGATGATTTGCACAATTCTGAACTCTCATCTTGAAAATTTCCCAAGACATTATTAGGTCCTCCAGCTCTTAAAACCCATAGTCAACAACCTGCCTCAAGCAACAACAGCCACAAGATGGCAGTGTTTCATTGAGTAACGTGTCCACCAACTATTTGTTTCCCAGGACGCTGAGGACACAGACAAAACTGGAACCTCAATCCACCCCACACAAACTACTGAACCTAGAAAATAAGATGTTGATTTGATATGATATGATAAGCAGAAAGGGTGTGAAGAAAGGAGAGACCGGGATGCTTGTTTTAAAATCTTACAAAGGTTTTTGTTTGTTTATTATTTTATGTTTAAAGAACAGTAATTACATAATTGAGTGTTTTCTGCTTGCACAATAAAACCCAGAAAACAAATTATAATAGTTTGCACTCATCATTCAATCGCTGTGCTATAAACATCAAACAACAAACCATGACATAAAAGTATTAAAGAGAAGCCCAAAGCTTGCAGTTAAACCTCTCAGTATGTCTTGGGTCCATCCTGCACAGATCGGTTGATGAGGAAAGCATTTTAATAAAAGAAATCATCTCAGCTACAGCTTGCAGGAGTACTGTCCATATCTGATGGGGTATTCCAGCCAATTATTTCCACAATCTTATTTTAATTACTGACTTGCACAGAATGAATTATCTCCTGCCAAACCAACATACTTGTTAATTGCTTTTTTGTTTTTGTTTGTTTTTTTTATCTCTTAGCTTATGAATGACTAAGCGCTTCCTGTGGTGATAGACATACAGTTCAATCACAGATCTGAATGGATTTGACTGAATAGGCAGTTGCTTAGTGGTCAAAGAGCTTTGAGAAAAGACACCCACGACTTAACCACAGACAGTACCAAATCACAATCAAAGCCCATCATCAGGAAGGGCAACATCGAACACTAGAAATCTCACTTCAGAGATTAAATTATTACAGATCACAAAGATTTAGTCTAAAATAACAACTGTTACAAGAATGCACAGCTAGAATAATTAAATTATCATCTAAATGCTCTTAACCAAGCATCTGTGAGTACCTTGGTTTTTACACTATGCTATTATTTATTTTGCTAATATGTGCCTAGGATACCATGAAGCAGAATAACCTGTGAATCCTGAACACACATAACCATCAAGAGATCATTCACATTACTCATAACTGAGAACAGGGTGTTCTGTTTAGAAACAGGATGTGACAGGTTGAAAAGTTGATAAATGGATTCCAATTGGATTAAAACAAATACAAATCCACCAGAAAAGACCAAATTTGTTCTTAAAATGATGTGGAATTCCCTTTTCTGGCACTAAAAATCAGTTAGTGAAAATCATTATCATAAATGTGTTTACAGCCCACAGCAAATCACCTGCCTCCTAACCAAACCTCTGCATCCTTTTCTCTTACATCAACTAACTTCATATCTTCTTTCATTGCCTCCATAAATGTTCTCTTCCCCGTCCCAAAGAAAACCTCAACATTTCAATCTCTGCTAACTCCAGTTCTGCCTCCACTCTTTTCCTCAGGGCCACTGTCTCCAAAACATACAACAGCTGAGTCAGTTTGTGTACACCTTTCCTTTCATTCTTGCTGATACCCTTTTACACACACCAAACCTGACACTTTTCTCCACCTACTCCAACCATATGTTTAACACTGCTTTACTTCTTTTCCACACTCCCCTTTGCACCAAACTGCTGACCCTATAGTACTCAAAATCCTCCACTTTTTTGATCTCTTAATCCAAATAACCTTACTGTACCATCCCAATAGTACAGGGGTGGCCAACGTCGGTCCTGAAGGGCCACAATCCTGCAGGCTCTCCATGCATCCCTGCACCAACACACCTGATTCAAATTAAATGGATCCAACAGCCTATAAGGATCTCCACAATGACTCATTAGTTTAAGTCAAGTTCGTCGGTGCCGGATTGTGGCTCTCAAGGACTGACGTTGACCACCCTTGCAATAGTATTTCCTTCTTAAATGCACAAAATTACAACAAAGCTGAAGTACAATGCTTACATGGTAAAATTTAAATAAAGTAAATTTATCTTACAATTTTAATTACATGCAACAATTGGGTGAATGTTGTACAGCACTGCCTATAGAAATATCATCAGAACATAATCCCAAAAGTGCAGGTCAGAAAGAATGTCAACAGTGTTAAACAACTGTGACCACTTAGTGTTATTAGCAGGAAAAGTAAGAAAAACCTCCATAAATTTAAGCTAAATAGTATATTTACCTTCAGTTTGCAGCAGAAGATATGTTTTAAGTTAATATAATCATGATTAAAGTTGCTTCAACAAAGTTAAAGTGATTATTAAATTAAGCCATACAAACTAACTCAATCTACAGAATGATAAATGGCTGGGTTCCTGTTAGTGAGTGTTAAAAACATTATTTTCTAGCTACTGGTGTTTTTACTTACTTTAGGAACTTTATTCAGTTTATCACCAACATTTTGTGTTGCAGCTGTTCACATTATGGATTCTTTTCACGCTGTATTCCATTTTCTGAAAACTATGCACCCTTAATGACAAAAAAATACTATTAATTTACGCTTTGTGCTCATCAGTCTGCACCTGAGCAGCGCGAGACGCGCATCTGTCCTTCCTCCTGCTGACGTCAGAGCAGCCAGTGGTTTGTCTTCGCTGCCAATGCTCGGGCTCAGACTTTTGGAGATTTCTGCGAGGGGAAGGAACTGCCTAAGTCTGACTTTCTCTGAGAAGGAAAACTCTTCCACTTAACTTGAGGGACGCAAAGAGGTTTCTAAAGTTTTGTCTCATCTAGTTGGCATGGAATGACGCTTTGTCCCCTGGAGCTTCGAAAACACGATGGCAAGCCGTTTTCTCAAGTGGATCAGTCTCACCTCTCTGCTCTGGCTGGGCTCCCATGTTCAGGCTGAAAAGAAAGGTACGTAGGGCTGCCCGTTGTTGGCTTGTAAAGGCAAGCGGCAGGCTTTCGCTTTCCTCTCGGTTTGTCCAACATTTACATAAATCTCAGAGAAATCAGTCCGGCTGGTCAGGAAACCACAGAGAAACTTGATCCTGAATGTGAGAAAAGTTTCTCACAGAGCCGCTTGGTTGAAGACTCAGAAAGGCTGAAGTCAAGTTACAGTCTGCAGTGATATATGTCCATATTGATTATGGATATTTTAAAGTGTTGCAGAAATCGTTATGAATCGGCCAATTACTTGAATGAGCAAATAGTGCAAATATAAGGATGATTATGATGATAGTGATGGGAGGGGATGTTGATTGAGCAATTTGCTGGCACAAGTTCCTCCACTTCCATTTTAACTGTTTCCTTCATAATACAAATTTTTTTGAGGATTGGGATTTTATCTTTGAGTGTTTGGCTGGTGGATTTATCGATTATTGGTCTGTGTTTGAAGCTTTCTGCTACCTTGCAATATTTGATTGCACTAAAACAGAAAACCTTCATTTTTACCTCACATCAATCACATTCCTTGATGTTGCTGTGCTTTCTAGATTAATGTATTTTTTTCAGCTTTGACGTTGGCATCTGTGTGTGCCCCTTAATGATCAATCTTCTCAGTGATCGTCGTCAATGTTAGATTGAGATTAAAACAAACAAACAAACAAAAACCTAAAATATTTTCTCTCCCTGTTGGTTTGAGTTCACACACAATGAAGTCCAGATGTCAGGAGAGAAAGTGGCTTGTAGTGTCGCTAATGACTGTAACTTCCTATTTTCATGAATTAGTATTGCCTGCACTCTTTACTGCGTTGTTCCTCATCATAAGCTGATAAGCATTTGTATTCGGTGCCAGCAGCGCACGTGAAACTTGCATCTGTCCTCTCTGGTCTCACAAGTCTCAATCAGTGCTGGTTTTCTGAAAGCCATAACCTAGGGCTGGGCGATTAATCGATAAAATCGATAAATCGAATTTTCCATTTCTGGAGATTAATTTGTTTGAAAATCGGGATTTTTTTCCATAGTTAGTTAGCAGCAGACTTAGTCCTCCCTCCACACTAGAACTGTGTTTGTCTGACAGATTTTCATTAAAGTGACCCTTCACTCACGCCTGGGATTTAGCTGTGCGTATAACTGCAGTGAGAAATGCTGCTCTCTATGAGATGCAGAAATCAACTTAACCCACAAACCCTAGTTAAGAGACAACCTTCATCAGGGGAATTATTTCTGCAGTGGATCCTGTATGATAAGGATCCAGATGGAAAGAGATCACTGATGCATTGTGTCGCATATTTCAATGTAAGATATGAAGTCGTTTATATGACATTATATGCTTTATTTTTGCTAGTATTCATAAACAAATGAATTTTTTTAATAAGTTTATTTATGTTTTGTAAAAGAAAAGGAAAAAAAATCGATTAAAATCGGAAATCGGATTTGGTTATAAAAAATCGGAGATTTTATTTTTAGGCCATATCGCCCAGCTCTACCATAACCAATCAAAAGTGTTTGTGAGCCAAAAAAGACAGAATAAATATTTCTGAGCTTCTAAACAAATCGGGCAGTGTACATGTCATAGAGCAGAAAGTTTCTAGTAAATTCAAATTTTGGATTTTTATTAACACCACATGTGATTAGTAATGAGCATCTAAAGCTTTGATACCCTATTATGCAGTACTGTTTTTTATGTATGTTTTTTCTTTCTAAGTGATCCAGTTTCCACTGCTAGGGAAATGATAAATACACAACTGACAGTTTAAATTAATGTTGCTGTGTCTGGATTTTGTTTTTGGCCAGATGGGCTGGAAAAGATGTTTCTTTGTGGCACACCGTGCTTTTCTTCCACACGGTGTCCAATTTTGTGTCAAAATAGACAGATGTTGTACAACGTTGTGGGATGTTGTACAACTTGATTATTGTTATTGATCAAAGCAGTACTAGTAGAGGAACCACAATGTGTTTTTGTGTTTGTGCCATACTGTTTGTATTCTAAACAAGAAAAGTTTGGTGTAAACCTATTAAAATAGCAAATGTCAACAAGAATTTATAGACAAAGAAAATAATTCTTTAAATGATGCAAACACCAGTCGTCTTGGTCAAGTCTCACCTTAACTCTTCCACCTCTAAATGTGGACTTTATACATCCGCACCAGCATGATCAAATATAAGCAACTATGCTGCACATTGAAGCATATTGGATGCTCATCCTCAATGAGCACCCGATATGTGATGCTCATATGTAAAGAAATGGGAGTGAGAATGTGTTCATTTTTCTGTCTGGCAGGATAATAAAAGATTACAGGTTAAGACTCTCATGGGTAACCAGCTATGGACCTACATATAGATAGAAGGGTGTATGCTTTAACTTTCTCAAAATATTTAAGTATGTGAGATAATGTAATTCCAGAGAATGAAAATATTATAAGAAAATAAATGGTCTTATGCTAAACTTTGTGATAAAGCTATTTTAAGATAATCCAAGACTTTTATAAATCTAGAGAAGAAGGGTTATTTTCTCAGTCCATAGAGAAGGATTTAATCCTTGGGCTTATTTTAAAATCACTAAAGCAGGATATGTATGTTTTTGGGGGGATGGTTGACATTTCAGTCTAATTTGGTAATGTTTGTTTGCCTTTTTGAAGATGCTTGGGTTGCTCTTACTGCTGCGTGTTTGTGTGGCGCTTTTCAGGCACAGTAGGTAAAATTGAACTCAGTTTTTTTGGCATTGTACAGGTAAGGTTTATTGTAAATTTGTGACATGGCTATGCGACGCGCTCCGTTCGATCTGGATTGGTTCATAGCAGAACCGACTCTGGATTGTCTGGAGGTGTGTCGGAAGGATGATTTAGCCTTAGTAGCCGACCACTACGACATTCCAAGGCCGAAACAAATGCGGACAAAGGAATTAATGTCATTAGTGGTGGCAGGCTTGGTGGAACGGCAGGTGCTTCAGGTGCCCACAGTTGCTGGGAAATCAGAAGATTCTCCTGGTGAGGCTGTTCCCTCCACCAGTGGGGGTGGAGAGGAAGCTGAGAACTCAGCTGGATCTGATTGATATGGATGAGGACAGTGAGGACGGTGATAGGCCTGCGACACCTGTCACACTTCCCCATTTTGAGCCTCTTCCACTCGACAGCAGCTCTGGTGCTTCCCTGTTGGGGGCACGGCACCGGTTTAAGCTGGCCAGACTTCACATGGAAGCCCAGGAGAAGGCCCAGCAGCGGCAATTCCAGTTTGAGATCAGAAAGCTGGAAATTGAAGCCGACAAAGCTGTGCACTTGCGGCAGGTCGAGCTAGATGCCCAGGCCAAGGCCACCTCGCCGTGGATCTCTGCTGCACCGTCAGGGTCTCAGAGTCCCGCGGCCCCCTATGACATAGCGAAGTTTATTCCTTTTGTTCCGGTGTTTGGTGAGTCAGATGTGGACTGCTATTTTCTGGCGTTTGAGCGCATTGCGTTTGAGCGCATTGCGCTTGCGGCCGAAAGAATGCTGGCCATTATTAGTACAATGCCGGTTGACTGGTAAAGCTCAGGAGGTTGTAGCAGCGCTCCCTCTTGCAGCCAGCCAGAATTATGATATTGTGAAAGCCACGGTTCTGAAAGCGTATGTGCTAGTTCCGGAGGCATACCGACAGAAGTTTCGCTCCCACAAGAAGGAATCTTCTCAAACTTTTGTTGAATATGCGCGAGAGAAGAGCACGCTCTTCGACCGCTGGTGTGCTTCTTGTGATGTGACGACTTTTGAAAAGCTTAGAGAACTCATACTGGTTGAAGAGTTTAAGAACCGCTTACCAGAAGGGTTGGTAGTGCACCTTAATGAGCACCGAGTGGACAATGTAACTTCTGTGGCCACGTTAGCCAATGAATACGTGCTCACTCACAAAGCGGTGTTTTCGGCTCCAGCCAAACCCACTTTTAGAAAAACAACTGAAAATGAGAACGTGAGAAAACCTGACGACAGGAAATGTTTTTACTGTCAGAAGCCTGGTCATTTAATAACCAACTGTCAAAAGTTGGCTCAGAAGGCAAAGGCAAATTTATTTGTATAGCACATTTCATGTACAAGACAATTCAAAGTGCTTTACATAAAACATTTCAGCAGGGTGCAGAAAGCAATAATAAGGAAGGATAATAAGAAGGAACAAAGCCCCATTGTACAGAAAGGGGTTGGTTTTGTAAAACAAGCTGAATCAGTGAAAAGTGGGAGCAACCACATAGACCCCTTGTTTTAAGCCATTTATAATGGCCGGAAAAATCTCACTCAGTGGCCAGAGTGATCATGTCAAAGAAGTGCAGGTGTTGCGTGACACTGGAGCGTCACAAACCCTCATTTTGGCGAGTGAGTTGCCCTTTTCTGAAGCCTCATCCGAAAGCTATAGTGTGACGCTGAGAGGTGTGGAAATGGGTAATGTTAGCCGAGAAGTGCACCGAGTACATTTAAAACTGATTTAGTCAGCGGTGTTTTCCCCATGGCAGTTTGTGCTGAACTTCCTATTGCTAACGTGATGGTGCTTTTAGGAAACGACACTGCAGGTGGACAAGTGATGCCTTCCCTGGAAGTGATCAGCAATCCAGGGGAAATTAATGCCATAACGGAGGAAGCGCTGACTGGAGTGACAACTCATGCACAAGCGAAAAGGCTGCGTAAGAAACGTCACGAAAATGATGATGACATTCATTTGGCTGACAGCTTTCTTGTTCCTACAGACACCAATGAAGTCACAGTAGAACCTGTAGAGGAGAGCCAGGCCTCCGAAGCTTGGAAAACCCTGGTCTCCCCTACTGTCCCTCTGTTTACGCCCGTACGCAATCAGCTGATGACTGCGCAGGAGGAGGATCCCACACTGCGCTCGTACTACGACAAGGTGGTGAGTGCTGAGGGCGCTGAGGCGGAAAATATTCCCTTGTATAGACATGAGGAAATAGGAAGGAGGTGGGGGCGCCCTGTTGTGCTTCCTGGTACTGAGTGGAACATCGCAACGGAACAGTTAAGTAGCACCTATTATACACTACCGACCCCCGATCGGAAACGGAGAACTAGAATGTGTAAAATGTATGTTCCCCGTGTTCCGAACAACGTGATTGACCGACACTCGGGTACACATTTTAGTACCTGATAAACCCCCTGTTGATCTACCCACTCGAGTAGAGACCCTATTTAGCCCTTGTCTGCAAGGTCTGAGGAGACTGAAGGTTTTGCCGGCCGCACTTCAGCATCCTTACAGACCGCAGCAGGCTAACGTAGACTGTCTTGGTCCATCCTGTCCGTGTTGTCTTTGTCACTCAGGGAGGTTCAACCGCCACCGCTGTTATGCCACCAGAGAGAAGAAAACAATGCCTTTAATGTTAACATTGCAACGTTTCGGGGTTTATGGGATCTTCTCCTGTGCCAGTCCAAGAGTTCGTCGATCGCTATTCGTTCAAGTTGTTCTGTCGTGTGTGTGATTGAATCCCAGGACTGTGGCCCTGGGTGCTGACCGTACAGGGATACAGCATTGAGGTTCATCCCAGCAGAGTGATGGGGAACCTCCATGCTGATGCCCTCTCCAGGGTTTAGAGAAATGTGAATATGTGTGATTTCTGCTTTGCATTGTGTGAAAAGTGGTGTATGCAGGTGGAGAACAATGACATGTCTGAGAAGCCATGTCTTAAGGGGGGGAGTGTGACGCCCGCCGGCTTATCAGCCAGCCGGGAGAGAGAGTTGCAGGACGTGCTGGAGACGCTGACTGTGGAGACGGCCCAGCACCCGCCTCCCCTGATCCCTGATTGGCCGCCTTACCCCTCACTCCCCAAACAAGCTATCCAATCCGGAGAAGAGGCCTCCTTGAAGACGGCATCATTACCATAATTCGTGGCAGCTGTGGACGGTGGGACACATGCCTGCCAGTTTGAGAAAGAGTTTGGATTGTGTGGTTAAGAGACTTTCCTGTGTGGTTTAGTAGTTGATAATGATAAATATCTTTTTGTGTTCTGAGCTTTAGTACCGTCCCTGCCTGAAAGAAGGAGGTTTTGTGTTTAGTTTACTAGGAGTTTGGTTTTGTTTAATAGAAGTCTGCCTGAGAGCATGTGTTTATTTTGTTTGTTAATTAGTCCGCCTGTGAGCGTGTAGCCCGTTTTGGGGACATTTTTGGTTTGTTTGTTTCTTTTGTTACTAAGTAGTGTTGAGGATAATTGTTAAATACCCGACAGGGACACTTTGAGTTTGTTTGTTTTGTAATATTTGCCGGTTAAGGGTTGTTCGTGTTTTTTTCTGTTAATAAACATTATTGTATTTTATTTACCCTTGGTCCAGCCGTTTCTGTGTTACTGTCCTTTTGACCCCTGGACAAAAAGGGGGACGTAACAACAACAAAGAAAGCAGCTTGAAGCAGTGAAGCTGGAACTTGAACCCTTACAAGCAGAGAAAGATGTTAAAGCAGCTCGAGCTAGGCTGCAAGTTTACAGCTTAGAGGCAGCACATGAAGTAAGTTCCTCTTCTTCTAACAGTACAGAAGAAGGCCACCAGGCCTCCCCAGCTATAAGCAGGCAATTCCCCAATGTTTCAGCACTATCACCTGTGACTAATGTGTCAACCTTAGCCCAAGCTTTCCAAGATAGTATAACTCTTAATCAGTGTTGGTAATAACGGCGTTTAAAATAACGGCGTTACGTAACGCCGTTATTTTTTCACTAACGGAGTAATCTAACTAATTATTTTCCCCATATTTGTAACGCCGTTATAGTTATTGTACAGTAAAGGCAGTGCGTTACAATAAACTGACTGAACTGCAAAATCAGAACACGCTTCGGCTCCACAACAAGGCTGTTGGTTGGGACTGGGAGAGCTCCGGTTGGATGAACTGGAGCGAGATAAGCAAAATGATTGGCTGATGTCATTGTCAGTTAAAGCAGGCATGTTTCACGGCAGCTAATCAGAGCCAGTGCTTTAACAAACAAACCCGGACGGGCTTAATTTTCTTAAACAAACCTCGAGGAAAAGCAGCAGAGATGGCGAGTGTGGAGCAGTCAGGTGAAAAAATATCATTTTCAAGATGGAAATATAAGCACTATTTTAAATTAATTGACGTAAAAGGCAAAAACGTCCATGTGAGGTGTGCATTGTGTTCCGGAGGGAAAACTTTGTCGACATCCGTTGTAAGCAACTCTAACTTAATGAATGCAATGCAATAAATACTGATGTTTGCATACACATACCTGACTGTTCTTACTCATTTCAAGTAAATTTTGAAAACTACTCAGAAAAAAAAAACTCTTCGAGATAAAGCAACATACAGTAACCCCAATAGTTACTTTCCCTGGTAACTAGTTACTTTTATTATCAAGTAATTTTTTAACTAACTCAGTTACTTTTTTGAAAAAGTAGTGAGTAACTATAACTAATTACTTTTATAAAGTAACGTTCCCAACACTGCTCTTAATAGACTTCGAGTGCCAGAGCTGTCGGTATTTAATGGCAATCCTATGCTGTTCCTTGAGTGGAAAGCCTCATTTAAGTCACTCATTGAAACAAGAGCCATATCCTCAGCTGATAAGCTTTATTACTTACGAGCAGCCCCCCCCCCCCCCCCCCCCCCCCCCCCCCCCCCCCCCCCCCCCCTGCTCGTAATACGCTGGAAGGCACTTTCTATAGAAATGATGATGAGGCCTACAAAGATGCGTCGAACAAACTGGATCACAGATATGGCCAGGCCTTCGTCATACAGAGAGCATTTAGAGAGAGGCTCGCGGATTGGCCAAAAATCCAACCAAAGGATGCCATGGGACTTAGAGACTTTTCAGACTTTTTGAATGCTTGTCAAGATGCAATGTTGCATGTGAAGGGTCTCAAGATACTTAACGACTGTGAGGAAAATAGAAAGCTGGTCCAAAAGCTGCCAGATTGGGTAGCATCACATTGGAACCGAAAGGCTACGGAAGCACTGAACAAAGGTGAAGAGTTCCCCAGCTTTAAGGATTTTGCCACGTTCATGGCAATGGAGGCAGAGACTGCATGCAATCTGATTACCTAATTTTATGCTCTTCATACTTCTGAGCCCAGCTCATCAAAGGAAAGTAATAGGAACCCCAAAAGGAACAAGGCAAGCACATTCAGTACTCAAAGTGAAGTCAACAGTGACAAACAAAGGCCAATTAAAGGAAAAGTGAATCCCCTCTGTGCATTCTGCCAAGACAGTCTACATAAGCTGCATAACTGTCCCAAGTTTATGGCTAACACACTGGAGGAGCGACGAGATTATGTAAGAAAAAACAAGCTTTGCTATGGCTGCACTAAACCTGGTCATAGTGCAAAGGACTGCCGCCACAGACATTCCTGCGACACATGCAAAGGTAGACATCCCACGTGTCTGCATGATGACAACTATATAAATGAGGAAAGGACCAAAGCTCAGGAATGCCCCTCGCTAGACAGAGCAAATGGAACGGATGCTGCCGCAACTTCAATGTCAGTTTCTGCTGCTGGAGATTGACCTTCTAACACTTCAATGATTGTGCCGGTATGGGTGACATCAAAGAGCAGCCCAGGAACAGAAAAACTTGTCTACGCCCTGCTGGACACAAAAAGTGACACCATGTTCATCGACCATGAAGTGAGCCACTTCCTAAAGGCAGACTCTTGTCCAGTTAAACTGAGGTTAACTACAATGGTTGGAGGTGACGTGATCATAAAAAGTGAAAGAGTCTCTGGGCTTCGCGTATGAGGTTACAGCTCCTCCTTCCACATTGATCTTCCTCCTGTCTATACTAAGGATTATATACCAGTGAACCGCACCCACATACCGACTAACGAAACAGCTAAAAAATGGGATCATCTCTCCACAGTTGTTGATGAGATTCCACCACTGAAAGAATGCGAAGTTAGTCTTTTGATAGGGTATAACTGTTCAAGAGCAATGGCCCCAAGACAAGTAATACCAGGTGATTATGATGAACCTTATGCTGTTCGAACTGACTTGGGATGGAGCATTGTGGGATGCTCTTCAACATGCCTTGATACGTCATAAGTGGCAAAACAGTGTTTCCGAGTCGCTGTTAGGGAGCTACCTCCAGTCACCCCAGCAGACGCCATTTGCGTTCTTGAATCCGATTTCAAGGATGCCAAGGAAGATGGAGAAACGGTGTCACAAGAGGACCTCCTGTTCCTGGACAAACTAAAATAGGGCATCAAGAAAAACAGTCAAGGTCACTACGAAATGCCCTTACCTTTTAAGGTGAGACCCAACCTACCTGACAACAAACAGCTCGCCATTGTACGTCTCAGCCATCTCAAGAAAAAGCTGTTAAAAGATGAAAAGTACAAGAAAAAGTATGTCATGTTTATGGAAGAAGTTATACAAAAGGGTGAAGCAGAAGATGTTTATGGAAGAAGTTATACAAAAGGGTGAAGCAGAAGAAGTTCATGATGACGGGAAAGATGGAGAAAAATAGTACATACCGCATCATGGCATCTACCATCCAAAGAAGCCTGACAAATTGCGTGTGGTTTTTGACTGTGCCACCAAATACGGAGGAACCAGTCTGAACGACCATCTTCTTACAGGGCCTGACTTAATGAACAATCTAAATGGTGTCCTCCTTCGTTTTCGGCTGCACTCAATTGCCCTAATGTGCGATATAGAAAGGATGTTTCATCAATTTCATGTGAGTGAGATGGACCAAGACTACCTGCGCTTTCTATGGTGGAAAAAAGGAGATCTCAGTGCGCAGCCTCAAGAGTACCACATGAGAGTACATATCTTCGGCGCTGCTTCATCGCCGGGGTGTGCCAACTACGGCTTGAAACATCTGGCCATGGAGAACAGAGACTTATAGACTTATACCCGCTTGGCTCACAGTTCGTAATGAGAGACTTCTATGTTGATGATGACGGAGTTGCAAGCGCAGACAGCACGGAACAGGCTATCCAGCTTGCTCAAGAAGCCAGAGAACTTTGTGCAAAAGGTGGCCTTCAGCTGCACAAATTTGTGTCCAATGACAGAGTTGTTTTGCAAAGCATACCATCATCTGAGCATGCAGCAGAAATTAAGGATCTCAACCTTACTCTTGATGACCTACCTTCAGAAAGAGCATTGGGTATTCAATGGCACATTAAGTCAGACTGCTTGAAGTTCAATGTCAGTCTTAAGGACCAACCTGCAACACGCCGTGGCATTTTGTCGACGGTTGCCTCATTATACGACCCGTTAGGGCTGATAGCCCCATTCTTGCTCATTGGAAAGAGAGTGCTGCAGGAAATGTGCAAATGTGGAGCTGGTTGGGACGAGCCCCTGACTAAGGAACTTCATCCACGGTGGGAGAGTTGGAAAAGGGATCTTGCCAACTTGGAAAGGATAAACATACCCCGGAGTTACGCACCTGCAAACTTTGGAAGAGTAACAAAACGAGAACTACATCACTTCTCAGATGCTAGCACTAGTGGCTATGGACAGTGCTCATATATGAGAATGAGGAACGAAGAGGGACAAATTCACTGCGCCCTAGTTATGGCGAAATCGCGTGTTGCTCCAACAAAGGTCACTACAATCCCAAGGTTAGAGCTAACGGCCGCAGTTGTCTCTGTGAAAACCAGCAACGTGCTAAAAGAGGAACTTGGATATGCTGACATCGAAGAGCACTTCTGGACTGACTCTAAGGTTGTTTTAGGGTACATGAGCAATGAAGCTAGGCGATTCCACACATTCATGGCTAACCGGATCCAGAAGATACACCTCAGTACAACCAACCAGCAATGGAGATATGTTCCCACTGATCAAAACCCGGCGGATTATGCATCCAGAGGCTTGACTATTGGTGAACTGATGTCTTCGGATTGGTTCAATGGGCCAAAATTTTTACGGGAAAGGGAACTTCTCCTTCCACAAGAGGTGTCACCAGAGCTACCAGTGGGAGATCCTGAAATAAAGGGGGCTCAAACGTTTAACACAGAAGCAGCAGAGCAAGACTCTCTGGTAGATCGACTGTCATTGTTCTCTTCCTGGTCTCAAGCAGTTCGAGCAGTGGCACGGATCCTTCGACGAATTAACAAGGACAAATCAGATTGCCTCTCCACAGTAATGGAGCGAGAGAATGCAGAATGTGTCATCATCAAAGACTTATAGAGACAGACATATCCAGAAGAGCTGAAGGTACTGAAGAAAGGCTCTTGTCTGCCACCTCATAACAAGCTGCACCGCCTCAATGCTTTTCTGGACAAAGATGGAGTGATTAAGGTGGGAGGAAGGCTACGAGAGTCAGATCTTCCTTATTCTGTTAAACATCCTGCAATCATTCCAAAGAAACACCATATCACAAAGATGATAATTGCACACTGTCATGAAAAGGTGAAACATCAAGGCACAGGAATGACCACAAATGAAATTAGATCAAAGGGCTACTGGATCTTAGGGATTGGTCGGGCTGTAGCATCTCATCTTCGCCAATGTGTTATTTGTAGAAAACTTAGAGGACACACAGAAGAGCAAAAAATGGCCGATCTCCCTTCAGAGCATGTGGATCCTTCTCCACCCTTTACATTCTGTGGTATGGACTGCTTCGGGCCCTTTATCACCAAACAGGGACGAAGTGTGCACAAAAGATACGGCCTTCTGTTCATATGCTTTTCATCTAGAGCCATTCATATCGAGATGCTAGAGGACATGTCCACGGATTCCTTTATAAATGGACTACGCTGCTTCATTGCTATACGTGGTGCAATGCGTCAGCTCAGGTCAGATCAAGGAAGTAACTTCTTGGGAGCAAAAAATGAACTGAAAGAAGCTCTGAAGGAGATTGACAGCGACAGACTAGCTACCTTCCTCTCTGAGCATCAGTGTGACTTTGTCTTTAATGCTCCTGCTTCAAGCCATGTTGGTGGAGTCTGGGAACGTCAGATCAGGACTGTTAGGAGCATACTCAGCTCCACTCTCTCACTTGTCTCTGGGAGTCTAGACGATGCTTCTCTCTGAGCTTTCTTCTATGAAGCAATGACAATAGTTAATAGTCGCCCGCTCACTATTGACAACCTGAACGATCCCAATAGTCTTGAGCCACTTACTCCCAACCACCTGCTCACTATGAAATCCACTTCAGCTCTACCTCCCCCCGGCAAGTTCGTCAGAGAAGATATGTACGCTAAGAAAAGGTGGAGACATGTACAATACTTGGCTGAGCAGTTCTGGAGCCCCTGGAGAAAAGAGTATGTAACTAACATTGCCACCAGACAACGCTGGCTCAACCCAAAGAGAAACCTCCAGATAGGAGATATAGTGTTGATGAAAGATGATGATCTGCCTAGAAATGAATGGAGGTTGGGTAGAGTATTAGAAACCACTGTGGATGGCGATGGTTTGGTTAGGAGAGTTAAGATACGTCTTGGTGACAAAAAACTGGGCAAGAAAGGTGAACGTCTCACCAAACAGTCAGTGCTTGAACGACCAGTTCAGAAACTGGTCTTGTTGCTTGATAGTGACTAGAAAGTTACTGTTATGCACCCTTACATCCTTTGAGAAGTGTTATTTGTTTGAGATGTTTGAACACTCCATGAAGGCCATGTTTAAGGTCATTTAGGTTGAGAAATCATTTATGTTTATGTATGCCTACCTTATTATTTTGTTGAAGCACTAATGATTTGGTGGGAGTGTAAATGACCCATGTTTCTTTTATTTAAGAACAACAACTTACAATATGGTGCCTTTCTTTTTACGTTGTTTATGAATGTGGAGTTATTGTTTTAAATGCTTTTATTTTGAAGACGAGGATGCAGTCCCACGGCACCTCGCAACTTCCGCTTGATCGTAAGATATACGTTAGCAGTGAAAGAATAGAAGGGGAAGACAAAACGGGAATGCTATGATGCAGTTTGTTTGTGTTAAGGAAATTTAAGGAACTTGTTCGGTTTGTTTTATAGCACCCGGCTGGAAGGTGCAGAGGTATGTTTGTTACAAGTCAGAATTTTGGAGTTTATTGTACTTCATTGTATTGTATGTGATTTAGCATGTTGCGCTAACCGAATAGCTAACGCTAGCTAATAATGTACGGGTTATTGCCAGTAAAACTGTGGTTATATGGAATGTATGTGAGCTGTAACTGTATTTTTATTTGCTTTCAGCTCTTACGGTGTGCCTGTGAATTTACCTTGTACGGATAATAAATGTGTAAACCGTCATCATGGCCATCAGTCATTTCTGGAGCGTGACATTCTGGTTGGGATGCTACATGGGTTGCTAGGAAGCAAGTGAACACCTGGTCATCAGTTTACACTTGGCAGAGCAAAACTTGAAATTAATCCTGATCTTGGTAGAAATGTAGAACATTTGTGTATATTACTCTGTCTTTGAGAGGTTTTATAAGATTTTCTGTAATTACAAGTAATCACTACAACTCTGTGCTTTTTTGATAGTTAGAAAACTATTAAAGTGATACAAATTCAAATGTTAACATTTAATAAGCACATTTTTTACATTAAGTATATAATCCTCTAAATGAACATTGTAGAAAGAAAGAATTCTGTAAAATCTCACCACCAAAAGAAAACTCCTCATCTTTAAACATTTTTAAACAAAACTGACTTATATTTGAAAATTATTCTCATTTCTTAATACTCTGCCTCTCTAAGGTGTTTTTTTATGACCATTTTATGTTACTGACATTTTGTCAACAAACTAAACTTCTATAACTTCATAAATGTAAGCCAACTTTTTATTTTAGGTAGTGAAAAGTATCATGTTGACTAGCTTCTGTTTTCATAAGTGACGGTTATCTTGTGTTCAGATCATTTCATCTTCGACTTTCCCATTTGACCCAGCTGAAACAAATTCCTGAAGACTTCAGATGTCTTCTTGTATATGGCCACAGCAACTAGTTGCGTTTGCTTTCACTTCCTCTTAAGTTTTGTGTCAGGTTTGTATCCATGGCCCTTTTTATTGAACTGGTCAAATGGTGTCAGTACAGTGTCACAGGTGTGGAAACACAGGTACAGTCTTCATTGTGGTTTAAGGGTGCAAACTCTTCATCATTTGGGTAAAAAAGTATAACCCACATGTGGAGCCTAGGAGCTACAAGTGCATCAAATATGTTGTATTTAATGCCTGGCTCCTATAGTTATGACAATTTTCCTCAAAATACAATATTTTAAGCCTTTTACTAACAGACTCAAACATTTATTGTGTGGTAGCACTGGAAAAGGCAGAGGGGGTCTGAAAAAACAGTACTTCAAAAGTAACATCATGAAGTGGCTTGAAATACTAAATAATAATAAATAAACTGGCATTTAAAAAGCAAAAAATTGCTTGAAATACAAGTGTTTTGGGTGGGGGGTATGCTAAATCTATGAAAATGTTTCTAGCAAACATGATAATGCTCCAATAAAGCTCCACATCAAAGGAGTAACTATAGTTAGCAGCTATATTAGTTTGCAGGGCCAAAAATCACAGAGCACATCCACTGACCTGTATTTCCTTGCTGATGTGTAGAATAATGTAAAGGAAGCTGACTTTAGCAAGTGTCTGCCCCATTTCCAGACACATTAATAGTAAGTAATTTGGGATTATTTGTTTATTTTGGTCTACAAACTTATGGAACCAACATTAGGTTTGCTAGCTTGCTAGAACTAAAATACCTTAGCAAAGAAAGTTGTCATAGTGGATATTAAGAACATGCTTGTTTAGAGAAGATGGAAAGTTTGTGTAATTTTTTTTATTTGTCTAAAATGACTGTTTTAACGCTTACAAAGAATTTTTAAATCTGTCTCGATTATCATTTTACCAGCATATTACACAAACTGTACAGCAAATAAGGCCCTGCTCAATTAAATCAAACTAATTTGCTTTCTCCAGTTAACCGTGTAAGTTACTCTTGATAATCGTGCACTGCTATTCTGCTTGTGTCTAGTTGCAGACCTGGGCCAAACATTGAATGCTTTTGAAAGTAAAATTGAGGTTTGATGATGCAGTGAGTATCCTCTCCCACAGAATGCCCACCTGTCAGTCTGGTGCACCCTGACAGCCTGCAAGGGCTTAATAGCTTCTCTAGGAGAGTCAGACTACGCTCCATTGTTGATAATAAAAACAATCCTCATCCTGCACACTGGTATGCTCAGTTTATTAACTGTCATCTGTGGGAGGGTTGCGAATAATACCAGCTGCCAACTATCAGTAATAGCCTCTTCAGCTCTCAGAGGGGCTGATCTTACACTTAATTGGACTCCAGTTTGAGACTGAAGTGGAACTCAAGAGATGATGATTACATTTTTTTTACACCAAAATATAAAAGCATACATTTTTATGCAGAATGCTCCCAAAGTGCAGAGATGCAGTAAGCCTGCATCTGTCAGTGGGTTAACCTGTGAAAGATCAAACTAATCACAGGAGCATGTCAACAGCTAAGTCTTTAATCCCTAATGCGAGGCATGCTTTAGGAACCAAGTAACCTGCTTACATCAGTATGCTTTTTTAGAGTTAATAGCTTATTTTCAGTTCTTCTATTTTCACCTCACACATTAACAATGGATGACATCTGAGCCATGGGCTTTGGGGAGGGGTGTTTGATGAAAAACTAGCACAGTTTGCGCTGTTCATGCTGCTATTGTGGGGATAGAATTGTTTTGAAGATGCTCTGTGGGTTTTAACTACACTCCCTTGGGCCCCAAGTACTTGGCAGTGGTACCCTGTAGCATTTCAAACATTTCAGTTTCATGTGTCATCAGGAAGACGTTACTAAATTCTCCCAAGCTTTCCAGTGCAAATTAAATTGGTCATGCTTTTAGCGAGAACAGCAAAATATGTAACAAAACACCCTTTCACAGTGTTAAAAATTATGAGAGCTCCTCAGCTGTATAAACTTACCCCCTGAGCTTTATCTGTCCCTGATTCTTGCCCTCTGCCAGTGTGGAAGAGGAAGAAACTGCTCATCAGTGGATTTGAGGGCCTCCTGATGTGTAAAGCTTTGCCAGAAATGGTGAGTAAGAGCTGAGCAACAGAGTAAAGCTTACTAACTCAAACCCTGAGGCTTTGGTAGAATATTCCTTTTATGGGGTCATTCTCTGTGATAACTCTAGGAGGAAAGAGTTGCTAGAGACATGACTAAGGTGGTAACCAAGTTCTTGGCAGGCAACTGCGAAAGAGTGGTTAGATCTACACACAGAAATTGGCCCGTCAGCAGTCAGGCTAAAAATAAGAAGTCCTTAAGCACAACGACTGCCTCAAAGAGCGTCTATCTCTTTTTGTTTAGATGAAGTGAGAGTTATCTGTCCTCTTCATTTGGGTGCTCCAACCTGAGCCTGCTGCTCTGAAATGGGAATGCTTAAACCAACAGGGGATTCCCGAATCACAGCTGCTCTCTCTTTCTGGAATGATGTGTGAAATGTGTGGGTCTCTTCTCTTGTGTTTTTCTTTCTCTCTGTCTCTCTCTCCCTTTGCTCCTCTTTTCCAGGCATTGCTCCGTGATGGCTTCTGGAAGAAGGATTTTGGCGAGGGTGGGTGGTGGTGGTGGGGCGGGGAGTTGGGGGACAGGACATGGAGTTTTGAGTTAGTAGCAGCAAGCTTGCCGCCCACTCCCTGTCCAGTCTTCCTCTCAGGCTTCCTGTGGGATTGAAGAGGAGTATAGTTTTAACAGTGAAGGAGAAAGAGGAAAAAAATGAGGGGGGTGGTGAGTTGTCTTGGATTGAATGGACTTCAATGGGGAGAATGTCTGGACTTTTAAAAAGGAAGTGGGTTGAACATTGGAACGTTTCAGGGGAATGGTGGCTGCTTTATTGGAATTTAAATGTGGTTAGAGTTGTGTGAGTTAGACTAACAGGAGTGGGATTGTTTGGTGCCTTTAAAGCACTATTAACAGGGTTTCCAACAAGGCATGGGGGAGATTGTGTGATTATTACTTGATTATCTGCTGTTGTGTTAGGCTCATCATATGAAATTTGCAACATGATGGTGAAGTCATTCCAGCTTTGTTTAATACGGTTTCCTTTATCTTCTGTTGTTAATTTATTTCCTGTCTTGTATAGCATTAATTATTAATGAAAACATCATTGACTATAAAAATGAAGCATTATTATTCACATCGGTAGCTGAAACAATACCTAAGAATATAATGAAATGCTCTTTTAAGTAAGAAGGACAACTATGTGATAAATAATATATCAAAATCAAAGAGTTTGTATATTGAAAGTACTAAAACAAACTATCTCTTATACCTCTAGCCAGTACTAAAACATATACCTCTAGCAGCTTCAGGTGATTTCTCCATTTTTGTCTCCATTTTTAACCTCTACCCCAGCATGGTGCCCACATCTTGCTCCCCGTAAAACTTTCATGTTGTCAAGTTATCCATATGTGCTATAAATAATTAGCTAAACTAGCTAAACTGTGTAAACAACCAGGTGGACATTAGCATTTATTTAATTTTTTTCATTCTCAGATAGAAACCAAATGAATTTTTGATACCTGAACTACAATAGTTGGCAGAAACAATCATTTTCTTTTTTCTTTTTTTTTTTTGCAAAAGAAGATAACCAAAAAATTAAACTCTTTGTTACCAACGACTGTTTCATTGTGCACACTTTTGTGTCCTCCGCAGACATTTCTCTAACTTTCCTGCTTCTAAAGGTTTTCATATCAACATAAACACTGTTGCAAGCAGCAGCTGGAGTTATAATAATCTTGCCCCAAAGCCAGTGATGCAGTAATTGAGTTTCTGCCTCTCTGGACACAGTTTTCGTGACTGAGAACAGTTTCTAACATGAACTGATCTGAGACAAGACCATGGCTTTCAACCAGCACTGGAACTGCTGAAAAGGGATAACTGTTGACTGCCTACAGGTCTTTTAAATGCAGATCATTTTCCAATCTTTACTGGCCCCTCTTTCTTTTCTAAAGGCCCCAAGATGTTTTCTCTTAAGGGATTAGTGCATTTCCCATGCAAAGGATGATTGCATTTCCCCTTAACGGAGTGCAGGATTTCAGGAATTTTAAAGTTATTAAAAGGTAGGACACCTCACAGAAAGCACATACTGCTGGTTTTGTCTTTATATGACATTTTATCCCTTGTGTCCTCCTGCAAATTAGCAGTACAGAAAATGAAAGAGCAGGAAGTACGAGCTGAAAGAATCAAAGATGTGGCTTTTTTCCCCTTCATTCACTGATAGGAAGCTTTGGAAGATTTATGTTCCCCTTGGTGTCAAAGGGTTTGGGAACTGAAGGCAAAGCAAGCCTAAGAAACTACAACTTCAAACCAATAAAAGCAGATTGTTTATGTTTTTGTTTTCTGTTTCTCTTATCACCATTAGCATTCACTCCCATAGATATGGGAGAGAGTTAACTATAATTTCCCTCTATTACTGTAATTAATCTTGGCATCGATTTGTTATCAGCAGAGAAACACTGCAGATTGAGTTACGTGAGATTCTTTGTCGTATTGCTGTTGACTTCGAGGGAGAAATAAACAAGTCCTGTCAGTTAGCATTGTTAGTTTCCTTTAATCGCGTATAAGTTTTTAGATAATGTGATCACCAGACTCTGGACACAGTGTAATTGAATTACAGGTAGTGAATGAGAGGAAGAGAAAACAGCAGGACTGTTCCTGCTGTCTCTGGAAATGAATGAAACCCAATGATTTAGCTGTTCAGTGGATGGCTCACTGGGAGAAAGGAAAGCGCTGGTTTCCGAAATGAAAACCAGTCCGATTCTGGTAAATATTTGGTTTAAATTTGTGGATGCTCACTACTGTCCTCACGTTGCTTGAAAAAATAATGCAGTTTTTCACTCAGAGATGACCTCAAAAACATTTTCCTTTGGCTTTTTTTTTTTTTTTTTCCTGTGGCTGATTTTCTTACATGTCATTATATATTTGATCTTTTCATGTTTAATTAATGTCTCTTAAACGTTTGTAAATTGTGACTTTGGTTTTATACCCTGCTGAATTGAACGCCTTTTCTTTCTAAAATAAATTTCTCATCTTCAAACATCAAAGAAATAGTTTACATTTTACAGTTTGGTGCTAACATAGCTTTTACACACAAAAAGAAGAAGAGATGCATATTAACAAAAATGTTGACATATGTGCACAGACAAGACTTTCAATACAAGCTACATTTGGAACAACAATTCAGAGGTCAGCTTGGTCACAAGCTTAATGTGCACCAGAGTGCTGGCAAGCTAAGAGATACTGCACAAGAGATATTGTTTCAACACAAATAGGCTTTGGTTAGAATTTAGTTTGTACTGTTTTGTGTTGATTGCAATCATATTGGTTTTCCTGTAATTTTTATTTCATGGATGGAATGTCAGATAAGCCCGCTCTCACTGTTAAAATGTTGTGGTTTTTGCCCTGTAAAGCAGATATTTTTCAAATAAAAGTGTGTGTGCGTGGTGGTGGGGTGCAACCATGGACACAACCAAGCCCACTTTCTTTAAGTACTCTTTACTTCAGTGTTTCTCAATCCTGCCCTGCATGTTTTAGTCCTTTCTAAGTCCAGTACACCTGATTCAGATTAATTGAACTGCTTGTCAAGTTTTTTGCAAGCCTGCTAACGAGCCATTCATTTGAGTCAGGTGTGTTAAAGATGGACACCTCTAAAACATGCAGGGCAGTGGTCCCCGAGGACCAGGATTGAGAAACACTTGATCTGATCCATGGATCAGACCATGCATAGTTTCAAGCTGGATCTTTTTTCTTTTTCTTTCATTTTAACTACACAGCTGCAAAGTTCCACGTTTCTCACATAGTTGCAATGCCGCCGCGTGTTACCAGAGAAAACTTGTCTGCAGGCAAACACAGGCCCTGTTCATACCTTCCACTAACTTTCCTTTTTGGCTGGAAGTCTAGGCGTGAATACACTTAAACTGGACTTAAACAGTAACTGATTATTTCAGATGATAAACTAAAGTTTCTTTCTTATAGCCTTGCAGATCTTGTAGCCTCAAGAAACAAATATCAAGTCACACACCCTTGACTTCCACTACTAGTCCTAAAGTAAACATCAAAAGAATGATATGCAACCGCACTTTGCAACAAGCTTAGATGACTAATGATTGGGTTTATCCAGTCTTTTGTTGAGCTCTGACTGGGTGCCGATCAGTGCAGCTCAATCCAGGTAATGTTATGTGCATGTATGTGTGCATGCCAGCGAACACACACATACAGTATTGATGTATATCAGAACGGCCACTCCTTGCTGCTAGAATTGCTTCCTGAACATTTTGTGACGACAGCACAGCTGGAGTCAGTGAAGCAATCTGTAATTAGTCTGTGTCACAGTATCAGTTACGTCACTGAAAGCTCCACCCTTGCTCCCACATTTTCTCAGTCTGATGACTGTTGTGTTTTACTACATTTGAGTCAGGCTGACAGAAAGCAAAAAAAAAAAAAAAAAAAAAAGCTCCCAGTGTCGAAATATCGTTTTACTCACTATCTACGGCTTGCTTGCAGGAAGGTAGTTTCCAAGTTGGGTAAATATTTTGAGAAACAACCAGCTCAGATATGAATAATTTTTATTTGGATATGGTTTTATTAAACAAGAAGCATTAAAGTTATCTTTTGTATAAAACTGAGTCCATTTCTTTTACATGTGCGGCAATAAAATGAGGAAGTTAATGTTTGTGGAATATCAGGTCATTCACCACCTGCAAAAGTTATGAAATCAACAACTGGATAGTGTTTACTGTGGCTACACACCTGCATGCTTGAGCAATAAACTTTTTTTTTTTCTTCTTCCTTGTTCAGGACTCAAAGTGTGAGCTTCATGTAGAGGAAGTTTGCTGCACCTTTAGTCACCTGTCAACCTTTACTGCTAATCACTGGAGTTATGAATATATCAAATGTGGCATAACAACAAAAAGATTAGCATAACCAAAATCTGTATTAGCAAAGTGTCCTTTTTGTGTCGCTGTTAATCATTAAAAATAAGAGCTGCAAAATTCTAACAACCTTTTATTTATTACACTTTGATTTAGCAATCTGAGCAATAATTATGGGGCTAATTACATTTCACATAGCTCCCTCTAATTAAAACAGCCAGCTTACTTTTGCTTATCTGCCTCTGTTGCCGTGGCGTTAGGCCGCCAGGCTCCAGGGTTCATGTCATGAGATCCCTCAGGGACAAACTAATGAGGAAGAAGAAGAGGGAGGGCCGCTGCCAGCTGTTTATGCCTAATTCACACTGATTAGGTTGTTCTCACTGCTGGTTGGTGTGGGTGTGTAAAGTCAACAACATGAATGAAAGGCACAGTGGAAGCAAAGACTTTGCTTACATGAGCTGAAACATGATGCATCTTTTTCTTTGATTTGTCAGTTCTGATGTGCCTCAGTGCCATCACTTTGTTTGTGTTCTGGGGTGTGTCCCAGAATTTAGGTTGCATGTTTTGACTTTCCTCGCTCTGAAGAGCAAACATGTTGAGGAATGTGACTGAAACATAACAGAATCTATGTCATTTCTAATAAATAGAAAGTAGAACCTTTTGTTTTTCTGACTTTTTTTTTCAAGCTAAATCAAAATGATTTAAATACTTAAAAACAAAGCAAACTAACTTCTTAATATAATATATGTGAATTCTGACTGTTTATGTGTATGGCTGTATGTAGGATGAGGGTTATACGGTGACCCTGAAGTGTCACAGCAATACAAAGTCACAACACGAATACAAAAGCCACAACACCTCACAATTAACTGCAACACAAATACAAAAGCAGCAACAGAAGTTACTTTTTTTTCTGTAGTTCATCTATGAATTTGCATTTAGGATTTTTCTAGCTATCCTAGATACTAGACACTCAGATCTAAAACCCCTTAACAACTTTTTCTCCAAGCCATTAAAGCGATCAGTCCAAAACTCGAACCTTTTCTTATTACACTTAATTTTTAGCTCTCAGAAAGAGGACATGTCAAAGTAAGAGAGGACGTCTGGTCATCCTAAATAGTTTAGTATTGCAGCAACGGCTAAGGCGATCAATGCAGCGTCTATATATGACTACATTACTACCTCGAACGTGCAACAACTCTTTATTTACACATCACAGTTAGCAACGTTTAATATAGCGCTTATCAAAATTAATAAACATTATTTACCACCAGTGTTTTACTTACTAAGTCTAACTTCCACTGCAGCTTTTGTATTCGCGCTAATTGTGTAATGTTGTGTCTTTTGTATTTGTGTTATGACTTTGTATTGCTGTGACACTTATTTATTTATTTTTAATTTTTATTTAACCTTTATTTAACCAGGTAAAAGATGTTTGAGAACCAGTTCTCATTTGCAAACATGACCTGGCCAAGAGGCCCCAGCAGGAATAAATAACGTACATACATACAAACATACAACTGTGCATACACAAGAACCACAATACAACAATACAAAAAATACACCTAACAACGCAGAGCAAATACAAATATATAAAAATGAAAGGGGGAAGGGAGTAGGTCTCAGTATATGGGACAGATCTATGTGAAAATATAAGCATAAGTGAGAGTCAGCATCGTCAGCAGGAACAAGTGTCGACAATAATCCGTTGAAATCTCTGTCTAAACAAAGAAACAGATATCAGAGATGGAAGTTTAAGAGTGTTCTGCAGTGTGTTCCAGTCATTTGCAGCAGAAAAGTGGAAGGCGTTACGGCCGAAAACAGTGGAAGTTTTGGGAGTAAAGAGCTTAATAAATTCAGATGACCTGGTGTGATGAGTGCTGTGAGCGAAGTGGAGAAGAGATGACAGATAGAAAGGTGTCTTGTGCAAGATTGACTTGTAAATAAAAAGAAACCAATGATGGAGTCGCCGGGTGTGAAGGGATGGCCAGCCCACCAATTTATAGAGATCACAGTGGTGGGTGTGGAAAGGGGCATTTGTGGCAAAGCGTATGGCTGAGTGGTAGAGAGTGTCTAATTTTTTAAGGGCTGTGCTTGTTGCCATTTTATAAATGATGTCACCATAGTCAAGAATTGGAAGTAAAGTCAATTTGACTAAAGTGCATTTGGTTGCGTGGGTGAAAGAGGCTTTATTACGGAAAAGAAAGGCTAATTTGGCTTTTATTTTGGCTTGAAGATTATTGATGTGGGTGATGAATGACAGAGATGAATCCAGCCAGATGCCCAGGTATTTATAGGAATTGACATATTCCAAAATACACTTAAAGGCCACCGTAGGGTTAAGGTGTTGGAACAACTGACTCCATCTTCATTGCCACTCAGAACCTGTCTGACCAGCTGAGGAAGCCTGAACATCAAAGCCAATTTGAAATACCAAATCAGGCCTAGAGATGGTGGTCGCAGGGGTTTTTTTCAACTCTTCTGTATTTCTGTGGAAAGATGTAGGCCTTAGCCAGAACAAATACAGCCATCTCACTTTAACCCATGAGCCACAACTTGCTTCGTCACTCAGATTTAGTTTCTGTCATAGATGCAAACCACATCTGTTTTTTTCACATTAAACCTGGCCAAGTTGTGATTGTGCAGACCAAGTTTAGCAATAACAGCACACACAGAAAGTGATAAATTGAGCTAGTGTGTTGCATAAGAAGTAGATGTTTGCAATTAATCTGACTTTGGATTAATTCTTTTGTCTTTTGGAGCAGATGACTAACTGCTGAAGTGTTTGATTCCTCTTTTATGTTTTTGTTGTTCCTACAGTATGCCAAGGTAGCACCAACCGTTTAAACCTTCTGGGGACTAAAGATGACCACTACCTGAACATGGTGAAGACCTACAGCAACTGCACTGTGGTCCTTGAGAACCTGGAGATCACCTACATGGAGCCACACCGAGACCTGTCCTTTCTAAAAGTAAAAAACTGCAATCTGCTAACAGCTGATGGAAGTTTTCATATGTTTTCTCTTAGTTTTGAATTGTCTCTGTGGTGGTTCAAAGGAGCCTATCCTGAATTTCTACAGGCTTTTTCTTACTCTAATCACATAGGTTCAGATTTCTGTATAATGATTCAGTATGTTCAAAATCTTCTGGTTGGAGATTTGCTTAAAGCTCAGGTGAAGCTACAAGGCTGTGAGAACTGGGCAGATAAAGAGCCACACACATTTATAATCAGACTTACCTACCAAGGCACAGAAGATCAGTCAGCAGATATGATGTTGCAGTTCCACATTTCCATTTAAAAAGGGGAACTTTTGAACATTTTGTTTTTAGTCATTTTCACTTTTCTCTCTCAACATTGACAGAGTTTCAGATTTCATGAATACTTTGATTTTGGTCTGTGTGCTAAGAGACGTCTCCTTTCTTTTTCACCCTGACGTGCATACATACCGACCTAACCATTTGTCTTTTAGAGATGGTAGTATGTGATGGCTTAGAGAAAGACCTGCTATAAAGGGTGGGCTAGAAAACAACCCACGCTCCTGTTGTAGAGTAAATAAACAAGAAACATAATGTAACTTGTATTGTAGGATTATTACTGGAAACACTGTGAACATTTTATAAATCTTTGATTTTATTATTATATTTTTATATTAAAAAAATATACTACAATTTTGCAATTTCCGTCTGGGATGAATAGAGTGTTTTTTTATTTCATTTAATATCAAGGAAGTGAAGGACTGTGGGTCTTATTTATCAAACTATATTTAAGATTAATTTTAACATTGAACACATGAAATGTTCCGTCTTCGTTGGTTGTTCCCTTTAGGAATTATATAAAATTACTAGGCAGCTAAATGACTAAATTAATTAAACAGCAACCACCAAGTTATGTCCACATTGTCTTTCCTTCCCATAAATGTCAACTTTAACAGGACCTACAAATTATTACTTATTGGGAGTTAAGTAAACTGAGGAAAGGTGGCTAAATGCGGTGAAAAAGTGCCCAAATAAAGATCCGGACTAGCATGAATGCTGCAGACATTTTCCTGTATTGCTTTTTGAAAAAAAAAAAAAAAATCATCCAGAAGCTGAAAACTGGTTTTCCAATGCCCAGTAGATCCTTCATAAGGATTGCAGCCCATACCAGTGTGTTACTGTTGTGGTGTAAAAACCACTGACTTCAGTTCACTTTATTTCTCTACAGTCTATTGAAGAAGTGGGTGGCTATGTCCTGATCGCCCTCAACACAGCCCCCAGGATTCCTTTGGAGAATTTGCGCATTATTCGAGGTCATTCCCTCTATGAGGGAACGTTTGCACTTTCTGTACTTGCCAATTTCAACAAAAGTACAGGTCAGGGCACCACCGAGCTTCTTCTGAACAGCCTAACAGGTAGAAGCAGCCACACATAATCAAGTACCGCCCCAAAATCTTAGTATTACTTTATAATTATTAACCATTAAACAAGTTAATGCGCAATGCTGCAATTTTACTAAATTTATATCGCTTGTTCTTTTGCAGAAATTATTAAAGGAGGTGTGAAGTTTGACAACAACCAGCTATGCAACGTGGAAACAATACAGTGGTATGATATTGTCAATGCTGACACCAAACCCAAAATGGACCTCAAGATGACTAGTAAGAACCCACTCTGTAAGTGTCTCTACAAATGAAAACAATGCAAAATCTGATTTTTAGTTCATTTTAAAGCTGTGAAGTAAACATTTTGTGATTTTTTTTTTTTTTTTTTTACGTGTTTCTTTTTGTTTGTTTTCACAGGTAAAAAGTGTAACTCAAGCTGCTACAATGGTTCATGTTGGACACCAGAACATTGTCAGACGTGTAAGCTCTCAAATATATTTCATTATTTACCACAGAATGTTTCTACATAGCTTTAAAAGACCCAAACAGTATTTTTTAAACAAGTTTAGTACTTAGTGTATTTGGATAATTATTTATTACATACAAACAGTGAGGTGGAATAAAATGTCACACATGCTCCATCATTTTTACCTTTTTTTTTTTAAACACTGAAAACATGTCAGGTTGTACAGGATTTTTAGCTGTCATATGTCTACAAATCTAAAGCAGACACTGACTTCCTGTTACTGGTCATTCCACTGAATTTGTGCTGCTCTCTTCTCCAGTTACTAAGCTTAACTGTGCACAGCAGTGCTCGAAGAGATGCAGAGGACCTTCACCTAGTGACTGTTGCAATGAGCACTGTGCAGCAGGATGCACAGGACCCAGACCCACCGACTGTCTGGTGAGACAAAGACACACTGAATATTTCATACCATTTCATTAAATCTGGTTGAGAACTCTCTTATAAACCAAAAACCCTCACTCAGCAGCATCTGCTTTTATGATCAGAAATATAATTTTTTTTGGTTTTAATACCAGTGAGACACGTAACTGCTGATTAAATCTTTTGTTTGGCCTTGATTATGAGCGTCTGCTCTCTCTCTCTATGTAGCTTTGAGAATTAAGCCAAGGCTGCGATAGAGGAATGCAGTGTTATCATTAGCGAGGGGCTCTGTTTTGGTCCCAGCGTACTAGACGACTGTTGTTTGTGCTTCAGGCCTGTCGGGACTTCCAGGATGATGGGGTATGTAAGGACTCCTGTCCAGGCCTCATGCGCTATGATCCCAACCTGTACCAGCTGGTTCCTAACCCACATGGAAAGTACACCTTCGGGGCCGCCTGCGTGAAAAGCTGCCCGCGTAAGAACTGCTATAAACACATATTTGTTTAATGCTGCTCGTTTCTCCAGTTACTAAGCTGAGCTGTGCACAGCAGCGCTCAAAGACAAAAATTTATTCACTTTTTTTAAAATTATATTTAGAAGCTTACAGAAAACCATGCACTGTATCTGTGTTGACATTGAAGATAAATAAAAGGAGTTGGGTTGCAAATGTGAAATACATTCTGCATGACTGGAAACGTTTTTATGTGTTAGGCCCAAGTTGATCTTAAGGGTTGTTAGATATGCAGTAGTTACAGTTTGTTCACGTTTAATTATAAACTCTATAAACAGGGCAAGAAATGTATTGTGTTTCGGGGTGTTAATGCAACAACCTTTAAGATTTGTATGATTTGTAAGTTTTTGTCTCTGTGTCCAGATGCTTTGTAATATTCAGCCTGAAATGATATTTTGCAATCATTGCAGATAATTATGTTGTTACTGATCATGGAGAGTGTGTGCGGACGTGCAGCGGTAAGACATACGAAGTGGATGAAGGAGGAATCAGGAAGTGTGCCAGATGTGAAGGACTGTGTCCAAAAGGTCAGAGGTTCAACTGAGACTGTAGCAAAATACTGCAGCAAGTCCCCTAAATGAAAAAAACTGAACAAATTTCAGATTTCCCTACTTTAAAGAAAAGATTAATTAGTCCTGGAAGGGAAAGTGCCATATGACAAAGCAATGTTCTCCACAGGTTAGGGACGTTTAAGCAGAAAAGCAGTGTCTTTGGCCAGCTGCTTTTAGGGGACACACAGAAATATAGGGATAAGTTGGTGATGCAAGGAGGACCAACTATTATTGTTTATTTTCTGTTTTGTCTGCTGCATTTTGGACAAACTGTTATTTTTCTTTTACAGTATATAAACCTATAAATGAAATTAAAGAGCACTTTAGCACAACTGCTTCTTCACACAAAGAAAACAGTTTAAAAAATAATCAAGTTTTTGACTTTTTTAAAGAAAATAAATACTTCTTTTAACTTGAATTGTTTACAGTGTGTAATGGAATTGGAATGGGAAACCTGACCCACACACTGGCAATCAATGCCACCAACATTGGTACCTTTAAAAACTGCACCAAAATCAATGGCAACGTTGATATCATCTACACGTCGATTCATGGGTAAGATGGCTACATTTACAGTATAACAGCCTCTTTACCAATTTCTGTTAACATGTATTTTCTAACTCATAGGGATTCATTTACCAAAACACCACCCATGGATCCTGGCCAGCTTGATGTATTTAAAACAGTTAAAGAAATTACTGGTAAGATCACGTAAGACATGAGTAATCCACAACACTAAATAACTCCATAATTAACAAACAATTTGTTGCTTCAGGGTATTTGTGGATTCAGCACTGGCAGGATAACATGAGCTCACTCAGCCCTTTTGAGAATCTGGAGATCATTCGAGGAAGAACAAAACGGTATGTTCCTTGTAAAGACCCCCTGTGGGATCACATCTGCTGGATCACAAGGAAACAATTTGTCTCTGAAGAGTTGAGTCTTACTCAAGAATTTTGTAAAACTTTGTATTTCCATTTTGTCATCCTGTCCCTAGTGTAGTGGAAGCCGCAGTTTGGTTATAATACAGCTTGATATTAACTACCTGGGCCTTCGTTCACTCAAAGAAATCAGCGATGGAGATGTTGTCATACGCAAGAACAAGAACCTCTGCTACACGAACAAAAGCCACTGGGAGAGGCTCTTCAAATCAGGAAGTCAAAGTGCTACTGTGCAGGAAAATTCTGATGCTGCCACATGTGGTAGGTTGAAATGAATTGGATCGCTGCTGTTTTTGAAACATTTGTTTATGCATTTGAACAATTAATTTGAAAATGGGATAGTTATCAAGATCCTGGCTTGAAATGATATGTCTGGTGTCAGCGCTGAAGAACAACACATGCGATGCGAAGTGTACCACAGATGGCTGCTGGGGCCCGGGCCCCGACATGTGTTTTGGCTGCCGCGATTACAGCCGTGATGGGAGTTGTGTTGACTCCTGCAACATCCTGGAGGGGTAAGCATGGAATATGGGCTTGACTGCTTTTTAAGCTCTGAAATCTACCGTTCTTTATTTTAGACAAACAGTCTAAACATTAGATGACTGTGATCTACAGTTCACTCTTTCAAAGGCTGTTTTCATACCATAAACATTTCTAGACTTATTAAATTAATTTAGGGATTATTGGGGAAAAAAAGTAAAGGATCCAAGGCATTTTGAAGTTAAATCTCTAGGAGATATAAGACAAACACTGTTGGAGAAACTGCACACACACACACACACACACACACACATAGTTGTTTGTCTTTGGGGCGTTTTGTCAAACATTGAATCTTTACATGCTTACAATTTAACTTCTGTCCTCAAAAAAAGTATCAGGAGTTTTAACCTCACATGTATGTGTCTGAAATTCAGATTGATGTTGTTTTCACAGAGAGCCACGGGAGGCAGCTGTTAATAAAATGTGCATGGAGTGTCATCCTGAGTGTCAGCGCATGAACGGGACCGCAACGTGCAAGGCGCCTGTATGTCTTTTACCAACAATTAATCTTGTTAAACAGTTTTCTAAACAAGATTTCTGAGCATCTCAGCATTTGTGTAGCTTGACTTCCCTGCAGTGTCAGGGCTACAGATTTTTCCATCGTCAGCAGCCTTGGTAGAACATAATGCAGTGCAGCCACAAGACATGTTGTATTTGGAATAAGGGGTGTGGCTATGTGATGAAGTTGGCTAAGTTGCCTCTTTTTTTGTGTTTCCATAATCCCATCTTAGATTGAAACAAGTTCAGGCCTCTTTTTTTGTAAATAACTGGGAAATATAGGCCATCATTATCAAAAACAGAAACACAGGTTGAGAAAGATTCTGATTTATGGTATTAAAGTGTTAAGTTCTAGCTTTTGTGTGCATAAGGTGTATGGAAGAACAAGGCTGTTAATTGAAACCATTAAACATGTCTGTATGGGTCATCATTGCTAAACACTGTCTCCTTTGTGAGAAGGAAGATCACAGCTTTCTTTGAGAAATTATTACTATGAGATTGTATCTTTACAGCTGCTCACAATTGAGTTGTAAACATCACAAGTCTTATTTACTTCCAGGGTTCTGGAAACTGCACTAAGTGTGCCAACTTCCAAGATGGACTGTTCTGTGTGCCCTGCTGTCCCCGCGGCGTGCCAGGAGAGGATGACACCCTGGTGTGGAAATACGCTGATGAGGAGAGAGTGTGCCAGCTATGCCACAAAAACTGCTCTCAAGGGTAAAAGCAGTCAAGAACAGAGAAATTGCACTACATTTCTGTGATACAAACATCTTTTCTTGTAATGATTGCAGAAATGTAAGCCTAAAGGGTCAACTGTGGTTTTGTTGGCACAGACTAGAAAAAAAAGTCTGTTTTCCAACATGTTCACACAATTTAGTATTTAGAGATGTTGCAGGCCATGTGTAACATGGCCTGCAACAAATAGACATTCTTTATATCTGTCCCCCATAAACCCCCCACTAGAGCAGCTAAAGGGAGGGCGCCCAGCCCCTCCTATACCACCATGCCAGCTTCATTTCATTAATGTTTTTAACAGAAACTTGGTTAAACCAAGATAACAACGCAGCCACTCTGATAGTCAACCCCTCCTAACTTTAGTTTTATCAGTGAGGTCAGACTGAACAGGAGAGGAGGGGGGGTTGCAGTTCTACTCAATGAATCATTTCAATGTAAGCAGTTATCGTTTGGAAATTGTACTTATTTTGAATATGTGGCTCTTCAGCTAAAAGCTAAAATTAGATCAATGTTTCTGAATATATACCGCCCACCAGGGTACTGTGCAGAATTTCATGATGAGTTTAGTGAACTGCTGGCATTAATCTGTGTAGACTTTGACTGTGTAATTATTGTTGGTGATTTTAACATCCATGTAGACAACCCTCAGGATAAGGGGACTAAAGACCTGAGTAACAATCTGGACAACTTTGGGCTGACTCAGCATATAACAGAGGCCACACACACTAAAGGACACACTCTAGATTTACTGATCTCGAAGGGTTTGAACTTTTCTAAAATTACTGTGTGTGATGTGGGCCTGTCTGATCATTACTGTGTTTTCTTTGAGAGAATGATTCCTGTTCACACAAATGTCTCAACAGAGGTCATCACAAAAAGGTATATAGCTGAAACATGACTGGGATGTTTAACCAGGTCTTCTCTTCAACACCTGCCCTATCAGGGGGTTCAGCCGATGAGCTTGTCACCAGTTTTAATGCTGAAATGTTAAGTATCATGGATGCTGTTGCTCCTATTAAGGTGAAAGTTGTCTCTGGGAGGAAAAGACCTCCATGGAGAAATTCCACATTGGTGAAAAATGGAAAAAGAGAGTCTCGGAAAGCCGAGCGTAGATGGAAAAAAACAAATCTACAGGTTCATTATGGCATGTATAAAGAGAAACTTCACTCTTATAATCTACAACTGAGGAATGCAAGAAAGTCCTATTTCTTTGACTTTATTAGCAAAAAATATCATAATGCTCGGGTCTTATTCGCTATAGTCGACAGATTAACAAACCCTCCTGTGTCAGTAGCACCTGAACTCTGTTCCAACAAGGCCTGCAATGAGTTTGCCAAATTCTTCACAGAAAAAATCCAGAATATCAGACAAACAGTTGGTTCATCAGCAGCAACGGGTTCAATAAACATACTGTGTCCATTGAAAACCAGCTTAAACACCATGACACAGTTTAGTCCCATTAGCAGCAAAGATCTAGGCGATATCATAAGTGAGTTGAACTCCTCCTCTTGCTGCTTGGACATCCTGCCCACAGGCCTTTTCAAAAAAGGTCTCAAGAACTCTGGAACCAGATCTGTTACAGATTTCAGGTGTCTTCCCAGAACTTCTAAAAAACAGCTGTAATCAAACCTCTGCTAAAAAGGGACAATCTAGACAAGACACAAATGAGCAACTACAGGCCGATCTCAAATCTTCCTTTTCTAAGTAAGATAATTGAAAAAGCCGTTTTTCATTAACTAAACGAGCTTTTTAACACAAAACAACTGCTATGATGTCTTCCAGTCAGGTTTTAGACAGCACCACAGCACTGAGACTTCTCTGACCAAAGTCATTAATGACATATGTTTGAACACAGACAATGGAAAAATGTCAGTCTTAGTTTTACTGGTTCTCAGTGCTGCATTTGATACAGTTGACCACGATATATTACTTAAATGACTGGAGAACTGGGTGGGCCTCTCTGGCACTGCACTACTCTGGTTTAAATCTTATTTAGAAAATACTTTGTGTCAATAGGTAATTTTACATCTGAGCAGACAAGAATTACATGTGGAGTTCCCCAAGGTTCCATCCTGGGGCCTCTTCTGTTTAACATCTACATGCTCCCACTGGCACAGATTATAAAGAAAAACAAAATTAGTTACCATAGCTACGCAGATGACACACAGATATATATTACAGTGTCACCAGGAGATCGAGGCCCTGTACAGGTTCTTGGGAAATGCATTGAGGAGATTAATGACTGGATGTGTCTGAACTTCCTCCAGTTAAACAAAAACAAAACTGAGGTGGTGGCTTTTGGAGCCAAAGAGAAATGATTAAGTGTCACCACAGAGCTTCGGTCTATACACCTAAAAACCACCAATCAGGCCAGAAATCTGGGTGTAGTGATGGACTCAGACCTTAACTTTGAGAAACACATTAATTACATAATTACATAATAACATAAATTACAAAGTCAGCCTACTATCACCTTAAGAACATATCAAGGGTAAAAGATCTGATGACTCAGCAGGACCTGGAAAAACTAGTCCATGCGTTCATCTTTAGTCGGCTTGATTATTGTAACAGTGTCTTCACAGGTCTACCTAAAAAATCAATTAGACACCTGCAGCTTATTCAGAACTCTGCTGCTCGAGTCCTCACTAAGACTAAGAGAGTGGACCACATCAGTCCAGCTCTGAGGTCTTTACACTGGCTGCCTGTTCGTCAGAGAATAGAATTTAAAGTTCTGCTGCTGGTCTATAAAGCTCTGAATGGTTTAGGACCAAAATACATCAGTGACCTCTTGACCTAGTATGAACCTACCAGAACCCTCAGGTCATCTGGATCCAGTTTCTTATGAGTTCCCAGAGTCAAAACCAGACATGGAGAAGCTGCATTCAGCTTCTATGCTCCACATGTCTGGAACAAACTCCCAGAAAGCCTCAGATCAACTGAAACACCTAGTTTATTTAAATCAAGGTTGAGGACCCACCTGTTCTCTACTGCATTTCACTAGTTTTTATTTAGAAATCCAGATCTGCATTTGGTTCTTTTACGCTGAAATCTTAACTTTATTTCGTTATCCGAGCTTTTTCCTGCTGTTTTTATGTAATCAATTTTATCTCTTTTAATCTTTGTTTTTCTTTTTTTTCTTTCCCTGCACCTTGCTGTAATGTTTTTATGTTTTATATAAAGCACTTTGAATTGTCTTGTACATGAAATATGCTATACAAATAAATTTGCCTTGCCTTGCCTTATATTTTCTCTTATTGAAGCCACTAGTCTCCATTTATGCCAGTATTGAGTTTCAGTGGTCTGTATTTCATTGTGGAACCCAACAATAATGATTCAAACAGATCTGAGAGCAGACCAAATGATCCCAGTGATATACAGTCAACAGTGAGACATAGTGGTATACGGATGAGTGACTGGGGAAATGGTTCTGACATACCTCTAAACCACTGAAAGTAGTCATGTTGACAGGCCTCTGTGACTGTTTTAAGTTACTTATGAAGAAGAATATGCGTTTTATAAATCACTGAAATGCATGGAAATAAACCGTTTCCAGCTTACCTCACTGATTGATGCTTCCATTAAGAGTATTTAGTCTTGTAGAAAATTTTGCAGAACTTGAACCCACTGAGTAACACAAATAGAATCAGATATGTTGGGGGACAAGAGGAGTGTGGCAACAGTGATTTCTTTTTGATGGTCACTAATTTCAAAGCATTGTGTAGCATCATGGAAACACAGTTACTTGAAAAGGTAATTACAGTGGTGCTACAAAGTTTGTGACCCTGCTGCATATAGATGTTTATTTATTTATTGTATTTGGCCATTTATGTATTGTTGAAAATAATCGTATATATCTGTAAATGGCAAAAGTGTGTCAACCTCCAGGAAAAGCACTAAATCTAAAGATAAAATTATAACCAGGTGTTTTCATTCATTGGAATGGCATGCTGGTGTGAGAGGGCACCATTTTATTTATTTATCAAAGTGTGCTTTAGCACACACGATTATAAAACACTAAAAAGTTTTGACTTCATGATTCACAGTCAGGCATATTGTGTACAAATACAAAAATACAAACTTTGTTTTGTTTTTTTTATGTCTTAGCTTATGAATGACTAAGTGCTTCCTGTGGTGATAGACATACAGTTCAATCACAGATCTGAATGGATTTGACTGAATAGGCAGTTGCTTAGTGGTCAAAGAGCTTTGAGAAAAGACACCCACGACTTAACCACAGACAGTACCAAATCACAATCAAAGCCCATCATCAGGAAGGGCAACATCGAACACTAGAAATCTCACTTCAGAGATTAAATGATTACAGATCACAAAGATTTAGTCTAATATAACAACTGTTACAAGAATGCACAGCTAGAATAATTAAATTATCATCTAAATGCTCTTAACCAAGCATCTGTGAGTACCTTGGTTTTTACACTATGCTATTATTTATTTTGCTAATATGTGCCTAGGATACCATGAAGCAGAATAACCTGTGAATTATAAAAAATAAATAAATAAATTCTTCAGAACTGTCTGTGCACCTGATTTTAAGACTGTAAATGACACTTCTCTGTGCAGTTTAGATCCCAAAAGGTGAGTTATATTAATTTCCTGAGACTTAAAGGCCCTGGTCCACATTATGACCAGATGTAGTCTGCTTCCCCTGCTGAATCTCTGATAATCTTTAGTCAAGTGGTCGCAAGTCTTTGTACAATAGATAATTATAGCTTTCAGTAATTAATCAACCTCAATCTGCCATCATTATAACCATCATGCACACATAAATCAAGTCAAAAGCTGATGATTTGCACAATTCTGAACTCTCATCTTGAAAATTTCCCAAGACATTATTAGGTCCTCCAGCTCTTAAAACCCATAGTCAACAACCTGCCTCAAGCAACAACAGCCACAAGATGGCAGTGTTTCATTGAGTAACGTGTCCACCAACTATTTGTTTCCCAGGACGCTGAGGACACAGACAAAACTGGAACCTCAATCCACCCCACACAAACTACTGAACCTAGAAAATAAGATGTTGATTTGATATGATATGATAAGCAGAAAGGGTGTGAAGAAAGGAGAGACCGGGATGCTTGTTTTAAAATCTTACAAAGGTTTTTGTTTGTTTATTATTTTATGTTTAAAGAAAAGTAATTACATGGATGAGTGTTTTCTGCTTGCACAATAAAACCCAGAAAACAAATTATAATAGTTTGCACTCAGTAGTGTTTTTTTTTTGTTTGTTTTTTTTTTTTTTTGTTTTGTTTGTTTTTTTTATCTCTTAGCTTATGAATGACTAAGCGCTTCCTGTGGTGATAGACATACAGTTCAATCACAGATCTGAATGGATTTGACTGAATAGGCAGTTGCTTAGTGGTCAAAGAGCTTTGAGAAAAGACACCCACGACTTAACCACAGACAGTACCAAATCACAATCAAAGCCCATCATCAGGAAGGGCAACATCGAACACTAGAAATCTCACTTCAGAGATTAAATGATTACAGATCACAAAGATTTAGTCTAAAATAACAACTGTTACAAGAATACACAGCTAGAATAATTAAATTATCATCTAAATGCTCTTAACTAGGCATCTGTGAGTACCTTGGTTTTTACACTATGCTATTATTTATTTTGCTAATATGTGCCTAGGATACCATGAAGCAGAATAACCTGTGAATCCTGAACACACATAATCATCAAGAGATCATTCACATTACTCATAACTGAGAACAGGGTGTTCTGTTTAGAAACAGGATGTGACAGGTTGAAAAGTTGAGAAATGGATTCCAATTGGATTAAAACAGGTTCATTCATTTACTTTTAGGTGTGTACTGTGTAACCCATTGAGATGCCATGGAGACTGCATGCTCCGGCAAGTGAACGTGGCTCAGAGCCAAAGACCAGGGGCCCTGGTCAGGAAAGTAAAAAAAAAAAAAAAAGCAAAGCAATAAGACCCATGCATGCCTTTTAATGTTCTTTATATGAAAAGAAAACAATCTGCATGTACAATTGTGTAATTAGCATTGCAGAACAAACAATTCCTATATTCAAATATTTGCCTTTACTGTTTTGTTGACCTAGTTTAGCTGTAGGAGAATAGCCTGGAGGCAGACAGATGGTGAGATTGAAGGTAATCTCACTGGCTTCGCTAATTAAACCTAATTAATTGGTACTTGACAGTTTGTACTGAATGCCTGAAGCTTTTTAACCACACTGCTGAAAGCAGGATTTCGACTGCTTTTATTAAATCTGTTATTGATTCACTCACATCTAGTACAAGTCTTATCAGACTGCCATGACAAGCGCCTGAAATAGTGCAGAGAAACAGAGATGGGTCTGAAATCACAGACCAGCAATTTCTAAACAGATAAATCTGCCCGTGGAAGATGTTAGCATTTGTCACCTCAGAAAGCAATATGTTTGATTTGGGAAAATTCTTTATTAATATCTCTGCTCATCATCTTCTAGGATGATTACCTAATATACAACTGAGCTAATCACGACATTTCTTGCTAAGCTGAGGCTTATCTGAAACAAAATGCTTTCAAAAAGAGATTTAGAGGTTCAGTTAGATTAAAAAAAATACTTCATGCATTTATTTAATATGAGTTCAGTTATTCAGTCCATCCTTTTGTCATGGCAATGTCAAAATGTAGTGAGTGCAGTGGCTCAGGTGATAAAGCGGGTCGTCCAATAAATGGAAGGTTGGCGGTTTGATTCCCACTCCCCCAGTCATCTGTCATTGTATCCTTTGGCAAGACACTTTACCCTCCTTGCCTCAAGTGTTGGCATTGCTGGTGTATGAATACGGATATGGATGTTCGTTGATGGTCGGAGAGGCGGTAGGAGCGGATTGGCAGCCAGGTTTCCGTCAGTCTGCCCCAGGGCAGCTGTGGATACACATGCAGCTTACCATCACCAAGTATGAGTGAGGAGTGAATGAATAATGGATACAATGTAAAAAAAAAGAGCTTTGGGTGCCTTGAAAAGTGCAATATAAATCTAATCCATTATTATTATTATTCATGATTCCTTATGGCCTGATTTTATGTCATACACCTAAACAAATATTGCGTTACTGTATTTTATTTCATATTGTACAATATAAGATGGAAAATATCAAATCTTAAAATTTGAAAAGCCAAAAACATCAAATGTGGTGCATTTATTTATTTATTGTTTAATAAAAAATGACTAACATCTGAAATGCAGCATGTTTGTGGTTGCAGCTTTACTTGACTTCTCTGGTGTTGTCTATTATTCTACTCTTTCTCTGAAATATAATTAGTGCAATGTTTGTGAATGTGCATCCAGCAGATGTTGCACCTTCGAGTAAGTCAATCTTATGTCTTCCCATATGTTCTTCTTCTCTGGCTCTCTGCTTTCTTAGTACAGTTTTGAGTGCAATAATGGCTACAATGGTGATGATGGTTGTTATTACTTTCCTATGTATGTTTTCACAAATACCGAGATACTTCAAGTTGGCAGGGGCCCAAACATGCACCTCAGACAGCAAGCCTTTAGGATAACAAACCACCCCACCTCCCAACACTGCGTAACTGTTCTACTTCACTGAACCATTTAATGAATCCTTGTGTCAACATGAATTTAACAAATCTTGTTTTAAATTGTGTCTGATGCTGTTTTAGCCTTGATTGTAATTTACTCTTAAAACAATTGCAAGCATGCGCTGTGCTAATTTATAATGTTCCTGAAGGTTGTAGATACCTGCACACAGTGCTTATTAAAATAAAAAATATGGAGAATGAGAGCACATTCAAGACGGCACGTCTTTGTTTTTCAAGACTTTTGCTATTTTTCTGTTTTTGTTTAGTGTTTCTGCTTGTATCTGCAGTGCAGAAAGCACAAATTCTTGCAGCATGAGAAGATGGAACAATGAAACATAACAACCAACATTTCTTTCTTTCTTTGTGTGAAACATTTCACAATAGAGACACTGGCCAGTGATTTAGAAATTGACCACTGGTGAGATACCAAGGTCATTTCTTTCACTCTTTCCTTTCTCAATCCCTCTCCTCCTTTACCAAACCTCCATTTTAGCTTTGTATGTGGCAAATCTTGATTTCATAACATCTGAAGCAAAGCCTCAGCTGAATATACAACCCAGAAATGAGCTGAAATTGCATTTTCACTGAAACTAAGATGGCAACATTTGAACTCTCTTGATCCTCTGGAAGCGCTCAGAGTATTTCTAATCTTTCCTCTACATTAATGACATGCTTCTTTTTCTGTTTAGCAATGCCAGTAGTTAGAGCTGTTAAACTGACAATTGTATCACATCCACAACATTGAAAATAGCTCTCTATGATGCCCCATGTGAAACATAAGCCTCACATTGGGTAATTTCTCCTCGAGGAAAATGGCCATAATTTCACTCAACACAATAACCTCTTCCTCCAACATTACAGCCAAAGACAATTTGCCGAGCCATTAGGCTACAATAATGAAATAAACACCAATGTGAAAAATGATTTCTATCACTCCTGTCCCCATAGAGTCTGATAAGTGCACGACAAACACATTTAAGCAGCTGGATGTCCCATTAGATTCAGATCCCACAAGGCTGATGCTCTGTCAACAATCTAAACATTTTGTCTGTTCAGCCTCAGCTTGACGGTAATACTGATAAAAGTCTGTCTTGTCGCAAATTAAGAAATAAATAGGAGTAAAAAAAAAAGTAACAGGATGTCAAATCTTACAGTGGGCTTCGTTTTAATGGGTCTAATTTAAGTGAGGTTTGATATCTTGGATGCATCATTATTGTGTTGACTTTTTATATCAAGAATCAAGAATCAAGAGTCTTTATTGTCATTGTGCAAGGCACAACGAAATTTTGTTTCAGAAGTTCTCGGCTTAAAAGGCACACTGTAACACACGAAGATAAAATATGGAAAGGCAAAAGGCAATATATCTTTAGATAAATATATATATATATATAAAAGAGTAAAAGGAATAAAATGGAATAACAGTGCAAATCAAACAAGTATATAAAGTGTTTAAAGTGACTGGCATGGAAGTGATCCACATATTGCAGCATATTGTCCCAAAGTGCAGTGCAGTCTGAGTGTGTCTGCCTGTCTGCAGGGTTTAGTGTTTAGTCTATGGATGAGGGGTGGGGGGTGGGGGGAGATGGGATAATGGATTTCACAGCTCTGGGGAAGAAGCTGTGTTTCAGTCTGTTGGTGTGGGCTTTGATGTTTCTGTATCTCTTTCCAGAGGGAAGAGGTACAAACAGTTCGTGTCCTGGGTGGGTGGGGTCTGCAGCTATACAACTGGCCCTTTTCTGGACCCGGCTGTCGTATATTGAGTCCAGGAGCGGGAGAGGACTCCCTACAATCCCCTGTGCTGTTTTCACCACCCGGGCCAAGACCTTCCTGTCGTGTGCAGTGCAGCTCCCGTACCACACTGTTGCACTCAGACAGAGAATGCTCTCTATGGTGGCTCTGTAGAAGTTTGTCAGAAGCTGAGAGGAGAGTCCAGTCCTTTTGAGCTTCCTGAGGAAGAAGAGCCTTTGTTTGGCCCTCTTCACCAGGTGCGATGTGTGTGCGGACCAAGTGAGGTCAGATGTAATGTGGATGCCCAGGAACTTGATGTTGTCCACCCGCTCCACCTCCTCCCCATGGATGAGGACAGGGGTGTGTTCCATCTTCCTGGATCTCCTAAAGTCCACAATGACCTCCTTGGTCTTGCTGGTGTTCAGAACAAGGTTGTTGTCTGAACACCATCCTGTCAGGTGCTGGATCTCCGCTCTGTAGAGGGTCTCATTGTTGTCCGATATGAGACCCACCACGGTGGTGTCATCTGCGAACTTCAGAATCATGTTTGTGGGATGAATAGCAAAACAGTCATGTGTGAATAGGGTGAAGAGGGCCGGGCTAAGCACACATCCCTGTGGTGTGCCTGTGCTCAGGAACCGTGTGGATGATGTGCAGTCCCCAATCCTCACCACCTGAGGCCTATTTGTGAGGAAGTCCCTGATCCAGAAGCATAGGGGGTTGGACAGTCCGAGGTTGTGGAGTTTCAGTGTCAGCTTGTCAGGGATCACCATGTTGAAAGCCGAACTGAAGTCCACAAATAACATCCTGACGTGGGTGTTAGGATGCTCCAGGTGGGTCAGAGCCGTGTGCAGTGCCAGTGAGACTGCATCCTCTGTCGATCGGTTCTCCCTGTAGGCGAACTGATATCTGTCCAGAGTAGCAGTAGTAGTATGTATTCATCAAAAACAATTCTGGGGTCATCAGAGTTTTTGTAATGTTATAATGACATGAAATACAAATCCACCAGAAAAGAACAAATTTGTTCTTAAAATGATGTGTAACTCCCTTTTCTAGCACAAAACATCAGTTAGTGAAAATCATTATCATAAATGTGTTTACAGCCCACAGCAAATCACCTGCCTCCCAACCGAACCTCTGCATCCTCTTCTCTTACATCAACTAACTTCATATCTTCTTTCATTGCCTCCATAAATGTCCTCTTTGGTCTTCCTCTAGGCCTCCTGCCTAGTTTCAACCTCAGCATCAATATGCTGATATATTCACTATCGCTCCTCCGTACATGCCCAAACCATCTTAGCTTAACTTTTCTGACTTTGTCTCCAAAACATCTAACTTGTGCTGTCCCTCTGATGTACACATTCCTGATCGTATCATTCCTTGTCACTCTCAAAGAAAACCTCAACATTTCAATCTCTGCTAACTCCAGTTCTGCCTCCACTCTTTTCCTCAGGGCCACTGTCTCCAAAACATACAACAGCTGAGTCAGTTTATGTACACCTTTCCTTTCATTCTTGCTGATACCCTTTTACACACACCAAACCTGACACTTTTCTCCACCTACTCCAACCATATGTTTAACACTGCTTTACTTCTTTTCCACACTCCCCTTTGCACCAAACTGCTGACCCTATAGTACTCAAAATCCTCCACTTTTTTGATCTCTTAATCCAAATAACCTTACTGTACCATCCCAATAGTACAGGGGTGGCCAACGTCTGTCCTCAAGGGCAACAATCCTGCAGGTTCTCCATGCATCCCTGCACCAACACACCTGACTCAAATTAAATGGATCCAACAGCCTATAAGGATCTTCACAATGACTCATTAGTTTAAGTCAAGTGTGTCGGTGCAGGGACGCATGTAAAACCTGCCGGATTGTGGCTCTCAAGGACTGACGTTGGCCACCCCTGCAGTAGTATTTCCTTCTTAAATGCACAAAATTACAACAAAGCTGAAGTACAATGATTACATGGTAAAATTTAAATAAAGTAAATTTATCTTACAATTTTAATTACATGCAACAATTGGGTGAATGTTGTACAGCACTGCCTATAGAAATATCATCAGAACATAATCCCAAAAGTGCAGGTCAGAAAGAATGTCAACAGTGTTAAACAACTGTGACCACTTAGTGTTATTAGCAGGAAAAGTAAGAAAACCCTCCATAAATTTAAGCTAAATAGTATATTTACCTTCAGTTTGCAGCAGAAGATATGTTTTAAGTTAATATAATCGTGATTAAGCACAATAAAGTTGCTTCAATAAAGTTAAAGTGATTATTAAATTAAGCCATACAAACTAACTGAATCTACAGAATGATAAATGACTGGGTTCCTGATAGTACTTTCAACTAAATACTGGTGTTTTAGCTTACTTTAGGAACTTTATTCAGTTGTTCATTTCTTATCACTAACCTTTTGAGTTGTAGCTGTTCACATTATGGATTATTTTTACGCTGTATTCCGTTTTCTGAAAACTATGCACCCTTACTGACAAAAAAAATACTATTAATTTACGCTTTGTGCTCATCAGTCTGCACCTGAGCAGCGCGAGACGCGCATCTGTCCTTCCTCCTGCTGACGTCAGAGCAGCCAGTGGTTTGTCTTCGCTGCCAATGCTCGGGCTCAGACTTTTGGAGATTTCTGCGAGGGGAAGGAACTGCCTAAGTCTGACTTTCTCTGAGAAGGAAAACTCTTCCATTTAACTGGAGGGACGCAAAAAGATTTCTAAAGTTTTGTCAAAGCGGAATATCTCGTCTAGTTGGCATGGAATGACGCTTTGTCCCCTGGAGCTTCGAAAACACGATGGCAAGCCGTTTTCTCAAGTGGATCAGTCTCACCTCTCTGCTCTGGCTGGGCTCCCATGTTCAGGCGGAAAAGAAAGGTACGTAGGGCTGCCCGTTGTTGGGTTGTAAAGGCAAGCGGCAGGCTCTCGCTTTCCTCTCTGTTTGTCCAACATTTACATAAATCTCAGAGAAATCAGTCCGGCTGGTCAGGAAACCACAGAGAAACTTGATCCTGAATGTGAGAAAAGTTTCTCACAGAGCCACTGGCTGGTTGAAAACTCAGAAAGGCTGAAGTAAAGTTACAGTCTGCAGTGATATATGTCCATATTGATTATGGATATTTTAAAGTGTTGCAGAAATCGTTATGAATCGGCCAATTACTTGAATGAGCAAATAGTACAAATATAAGGATGATTATGATGATAGTGATGGGAGGGGATGTTGATTGAGCAATTTGCTGGCACAAGTTCCTCCACTTCCATTTTAACTGTTTCCTTCATAAAACAATTTTTTTTGAGGATTGGGATTTTATCTTTGAGTGTTTGGCTGGTGGATTTATCGATTATTGGTCTGTGTTTGAAGCTTTCTGCTACCTTGCAATATTTGATTGCACTAAAACAGAAAACCTTCATTTTTACCTCACACCAATCACATTCCTTGATGTTGCTGTGCTTTCTAGATTAATGTATTTTTTCAGCTTTGACGTTGACATCTGTGTGTGCCTCTTAATGATCAATCTTCTCAGTGATCGTCGTCAATGTTAGATTGAGATTAAAACAAACAAACAAACAAACAAAAACCTAAAATATTTTCTCTCCCTGTTGGTTTGAGTTCACACACAATGAAGTCCAGATGTCAGGAGAGAAAGTGGCTTGTAGTGTCGCTAATGACTGTAACTTCCTATTTTCATGAATTAGTATTGCCTGCACTCTTTACTGCGTTGTTCCTCATCATAAGCTGATAAGCATTTGTATTCGGTGCCAGCAGCGCACGTGAAACTTGCATCTGTCCTCTCTGGTCTCACAAGTCTCAATCAGCTTTCTAAAAAGCCATAACCAATCAAAAGTGTTTGTGAGCCAAAAAAGACAGAATAAATATTTCTGAGCTTCTAAACAAATCAGACAGTGTACATCTCATAGAGCGGAAAGTTTATAGTAAATTCAAATTTTGGATTTTTATTAACACCACATGTGATTAGTAATGAGCATCTAAAGCTTTGATACCCTATTATGCAGTACTGTTTTTTATGTATGTTTTTTCTTTCTAAGTGATCCAGTTTCCACTGCTAGGGAAATGATAAATACACAACTGACAGTTTAAATTAATGTTGCTGTGTCTGGGTTTTGTTTTTGGCCAGATGGGCTGGAAAAGATGTTTCTTGGTGGCACACCGTGCTTTTCTTCCACACAGTGTCCAATTTAGTGTCAAAATAGACCGATGTTGTACAACGTTGTGGGATGTTGTACAACTTGATTATTGTTATTGATCAAAGCAGTACTAGTAGAGGAACCACAATGTGTTTTTGCGTTTGTCCCATACTGTTTGTATTCTGAATCTAAACAAGAAAGTTTGGTGTAAACCTATTAAAATAGCAAATGACAACAAGAATTTATAGACAAAGATAAATGAACGATATGTGATGCTCATGTGTAGAGAAATGGGAGTGAGAATGTGTTCATTTTTCTGTCTGGCAGGATAATAAAAGATTACAGGTTAAGACTCTCATGGGTAACCAGCTATGGACCTACATATAGATAGAAGGGTGTATGCTTTAACTTTCTCAAAATATTTAAGTATGTGAGATAATGTAATTCCAGAGAATAAAAATATTAAAAGAAAATAAATGGTCTTATGCTAAACTTTGTGATAAGGCTATTTTAAGATAATCCAAGACTTTTATAAATCTAGAGAAGAAGGGTTATTTTCTCAGTCCATAGAGAAGGATTTAATCCTTGGGCTTATTTTAAAATCACTAAAGCAGGATATGTATGTTTTTGGGGGGATGGTTGACATTTCAGTCTAATTTGGTAATGTTTGTTTGCCTTTTTGAAGATGCTTGGGTTGCTAGGAAGCAAGTGAACACCTGGTCATCAGTTTACACTTGGCAGAGCAAAACTTGAAATTAATCATGATCTTGGTAGAAATGTAGAACATTTGTGTATATTACTCTGTCTTTGAGAGTTTTTATAAGATTTTCTGTAATTACAAGTAATCACTACAACTCTGTGCTTTTTTGATAGTTAGAAATTTATTAAAGTGATACAATTTCAAATGTTAACAATTAATAAGCACTTTTTTACATTAAGTAAATAATCCTCTAAATGAACATTGTAGAAAGAAAGAATTCTGTAAAATCTCACCACCAAAAGAAAACCTCTCATCTTTAAACATTTTAAACAAAACTGACTTATATTTGAAAATTATTCTCATTTCTTAATACTCTGCCTCTCTAAGGTGTTTTTTTATGACCATTTTATGTTACTGACATTTTGTCAACAAACTAAACTTCTATAACTTCGTAAATGTAGGCCAACTTTTTTATTTTAGGTAGTGAAAAGTATCATGTTGACTAGCTTCTGTTTTCATAAGTGACGGTTATCTTGTGTTCAAATTATTTCATCTTCGACTTTCCCATTTGACCCAGCTGAAACAAATTCCTGAAGACTTCAGATGTCTTCTTGTATATGGCCACAGGAACTAGTTGCGTTTGCTTTCACTTCCTCTTAAGTTTTGTGTCAGGTTTGTATCCATGGCCCTTTTTATTGAACTGGTCAAATGGTGTCAGTACAGTGTCACAGGTGTGGAAACGCAGGTACAGTCTTCATTGTGGTTTAAGGGTGCAAACTCTTCATCATTTGGGTAAAAAAGTATAACCCACATGTGGAGCCTAGGAGCTACAAGTGCATCATATATGTTGTATTTAATGCCTGACTCCTATAGTTATGACAATTTTCCTCAAAATACAATATTTTAAGCCTTTTACTAACAGACTCAAACATTTATTGTGTGGTAGCACTGGAAAAGGCAGAGGGGGTCTGAAAAAACAGTACTTCAAAAGTAACATCATGAAGTGGCTTGAAATACTAAATAATAATAAATAAACTGGCATTTAAAAAGCAAAAAATTACTTGAAATACAAGTGTTTTGGGTGGGGGGTATTATAAATCTATGAAAATGTTTCTAGCAAACATGATAATGCTCCAATAAAGCTCCACATCAAAGGAGTAACTATAGTTAGCAGCTATATTAGTTTGCAGGGCCAAAAATCACAGAGCACATCCACTGACCTGTATTTCCTTGCTGATGTGTAGAATAATGTAAAGGAAGCTGACTTTAGCAAGTGTCTGCCCCATTTCCAGACACATTAATAGTAAGTAATTTGGGATTATTTGTTTATTTTGGTCTACAAACTTATGGAACCAACATTAGGTTTGCTAGCTTGCTAGAACTAAAATACCTTAGCAAAGAAAGTTGTCATAGTGGATATTAAGAACGTGCTTGTTTAGAGGAAATGGAAAGTTTGTGTACTTTTGTTATTTGGCTAAAATTACTGTTTTAACGCTTACAAAGAATTTTTAAATCTGTCTTGATTATCATTTTACCAGCATATTACACAAACTGTACAGCAAATAAGGCCCTGCTCAATTAAATCAAACTAATTTGCTTTCTCCAGTTAACCGTGTAAGTTACTCTTGATAATCGTGCACTGCTATTCTGCTTGTGTCTAGTTGCAGACCTGGGCCAAACATTGAATGCTTATGAAAGTAAAATTGAGGTTTGATGATGCAGTGAGTATCCTCTCCCACAGAATGCCCACCTGTCAGTCTGGTGCACCCTGACAGCCTGCAAGGGCTTAATAGCTTCTCTAGGAGAGTCAGACTAGGCTCCATTGTTGATAATAAAAACAATCCTCATCCTGCACACTGGTATGCTCAGTTTATTAACTGTCATCTGTGGAAGGGTTGCGAATAATACCAGCTGTCAACTATCAGTAATAGCTTCTTCACCTCGCAGAGGGACTGATCTTGCACTTAATTGGACTCCAGAGATGATAATTACATTTTTTTGTACACCAAAATATAAAAGCATACATTTTTTCTGCAGAATGCTCCCAAAGTGCAGAGATGCAGTAAGCCTGCCTCTGTCAGTGAGTTAACCTGTGAAAGATCAAACTAATTACAGGAGCATGTCAACAGCTAAGTCTTTAATCCCTAATGCGAGGCATGCTTTAGGAACCAAGTAACCTGCTTACATCAGTATGCTTTTTTAGAGTTAATATGTTATTTTCAGTTCTTTACTAAATAAGATTAAAAATAATACATGTCAGTAAAGTTTAGCTCAGTCAGTGCTGCATTTAAACGTGCTTGCACACCTGCAAATGTTGAGCTGAATCATGATAAAATTTCACTCCTGTAGTGCATTTCAGCATCCTGAGTAAGTGTTTTTCCCTGTGTGTTGAGTTTTTCTCATCAGTCATCTGTTTTTTTCCCATCTTTTTAAGAGAAGCCATGCCCGTTCCTTTCATAAAAGCCCACTCTGTGGAAATGGTAGTGAAATATAGCTTATCATCCTGTGTAATCCTAGAGTCCGGAGTGGTCCTGATACTGCTACTACTGCTGCAACTATGTCTTGCTGCTTGTCTGACGACCTTCCCAGACCTACATCTGCTGCAGCCATTCTCAGAAATAAAACTTTAGAAGCTGAAGCCGTGGGAGCTGGAGTGTAATTTCTGGCCACCCCCTCTATTAGCTTTGAGACACTGCAGCTTGTCTGAGTGGTAGATTTTGTAGAACTGCAGGCAAGGTGAGGGGTTTAGGTTTCACTCCAGGACAATAGTACTTCTGTGGAAAGCAGGTTATCTGGCAGCAGATACTTTTGTAGGTTGGATGAGATCTTTTTACCACAAAGTAGACGTGCCTGAGGCTAAACAGGCATTTCGTCAAGTGAAGGAGCTTTTGTTATGTTTGTTAAGACGTATTCAAATACAGTAGGTAGTTGTGTTGCCATAAAATGAAGTAATATTGCACTTCACTTACTGTTAATTGTATGTCTGCTTCTATTGCGCCAGTGTGTATACCTCCTGCATGGAATAAGTGAGTGAATGTGTGGTTACTCATTGAACGAATTTGCAGCCTTTGTTTGTACATGGTAACAAAGTCATCCACAGCATTTATGGCCTTTCCATGATCGGCCGGTTGTGCATGTGAGTATCCAATGGAAAGAGACCCAGGTGTAGAGGCTGGAAAAAGGCCCTTTGCTATCTTCAATCTCATCCAGCGTAGTGTTGTGTTAAAAGGAAAAAAAAGGCCACATTTTCAATAAAGTCATTAATCCTGTATTTGTGTTTATTTCTCTAAAAGTTAAAAAAAAAAAAGAAAAAAAAAAAAAAAGCTGCCCCAAATGTCTTGAATTAAAACATGCATGGCTGAAAAATCTAAACCCTTTTGTTTTACCAACAAGAATGAAAAGAAAAAGATATAAAAGATAAAGTAATGACTGAATACAGTATGACAAGTGCTCTGAGTTTCTTCCCAGTGAACTTCTTTTAAACTTTTAAAATAATTTATAATTTAGTATTTCACTTCAACTGAAATTATACAAAATTGATTTGTTTTGGTTTTTGGTAAACACACCCAGTTATAAGTCATACAGTCCAGATATCTTTTCTCTTTGTGCTTGTTTCAATGTTCCCATCCAGAATTTGGACTGGGAGCAACAAAAGAAGCCAGTATCAACATAATAGCCTCAAGGGATAGCATAGCGGAGCTCTGTGGCTCTTTATGTCTCCATGAACCTGCAAGAGATGTCAATGAGGTGGACAGGGGTGGTGCACCAGTCAAAGGAAGAATCACAGCTGTGAAGAAAAACAGGAAAATTGGAGCTGTATAAACAACAGTAGGATGGGATGAAGAATCTTTGACTTCAGCATTTGTGTTTTTGTTTAATTGTTCATCAAAGAGGCCTTAGCCTGTTCCTTTTAGCAGCTTCACTATAGCCTCCAGGCTGCAGATGAGTGTCTCCTCATCATCCTGCAGACCTCCCGTTGGTTTGTCATCTCCCTTAATGACCTGCAGGTCAATCTGCAGAGCAGAGCTGCAAACTGTGCTTGCCCCAAAAAAGAAATCCCCTGCAGGGAGAAGAACAATGCCTTCACAAACAAATCTTCATCTCAGAATATTTCAGAAGAAGGCATTGTTTGAATGGTGGTGGCTGATCCCAGTCATTTGCCTCCCCAATAGAATTCAGCCTCTGCCTGTGTGGTCTATTTAGAAAATTAATAGTACATTGGGACCTGGGACTGGTGGTTTGGCCCTCTAAGTGCATTTGTCAAGCTTTTTATATGAATCTTTGCATGTGTGAAAACTATTGGAAGAGCTGCAGGATGTTTGATATATAATCTCCTATGTATGTGGGGGACTTCCTGCTTTGCATGCTGATTAAAAGGAAGCTGGGGATCTTAATAGTTTTCACCACAAGTATTAGGCTTTTTCTCATTAGTCCAACATCATTCTAGTCTCTTGCAACAAAGTTTAGCTGTATTCATAACAATGGCGATTGTAAAGATGACAGACATGATGAGCACAGTAAAAAATGTATCTATGAAAGCTTCTGGCTGATTTGAGTCAACATCAAATAATATCTGTATTTGTTTCATTTGCAGAAAACATAACTAATTATGCTTTTCAAAAGTATCCTGATCGGTCTTGTCTTGTTGCCAGTTTTCATCGCTTAGCTACACATGAGAAAGAGTGCTTTCTTTGCCAGAGTTATTAAAGTATTACATGCTTCATTGCAAGGGTGTGGTTGTGTCAATCAAGACCTAATTTTAGGGTATTTACTGAAATTATAGTAGTCGAAAGCATTAACTAGCTAGAAATAAAAAGACAGTGTTTAGCCTCATTTAGCCTATGAGGACTGACATTTACCATGTTCTCTTCAAAGAAAACAAAAGCAGCTTCAGTAATGGAAGAAGCTTTGGCATAAAGTCCGTTTTGCATGGATGGCAGCATTAAAAGACAAATAGCTCTCTAACAATTAATTTAATCAGTGCTTCAAGTACATAGGCACTCTCTCACAGACAGCATAAACACATGTGATAACTTGCCTGTTAGCTAACTCAGAGTTGTTTATTTTTAGTTTAGACCCCTTTAACATCTCTGAACAGTCTATGTTGCAGTGTCCAAAGCGAGTTTTCAGTTTGTCTCCTATTGTGTTGAACTTCCCTCAGAGCTTTGTCTCTTACAGAAAGCTAACAATGAGTGAAAATACATTTTGGTTTTCAGGCAAGTTTTCAAATAAGGTGGTTAAAGACAATGCTTTACAGGCAAAAATCACACAAGGAAAAGGAAATGTGACCGAGACTAATTCTATAAATAAATGCAGAAACCTCCGAACAAGTCTCTGAACAAAAGGGTCATTATTTATGGCTTTGTTGCCGTCTTTAACACAGACACTTATGTGTCTTCTTTGACCTTAACTTGCCATGTAGACATGACTTTACAGCCCTATGTCAACATAGAGAAGAAAGGCATGGCTGTTGGCTAAAAGTTACGATGCTAGGAGACTAGAAGAATCCATTTAGGTGATTTTAAATTGGGGCATTGTACACAAAAAAGCCAATAAAAATAGTCTTCACCTCAAAATGTTAAATGTTATCTTCCATTATCAAGAAAGCTGAATTGAAGTCAGTCATGTCATTTCCTCCTGTTTCCACTCAGTCTTCTGTTGTGGTTTAGTGCCACTAAGTGTTTTTTCTATATCTTTGAACTTCATCTTATTTTATCTACGTGAGAATCAGTTGACATTTAGATCATAGATTCGGTCTTAAAACAACATCAGTGTTTTGCTGGCACTTTTTGTTTTTGAGTCAAATGAAAAAGCAGAGCTCTGTGACTTTGACGTAGCGGTCTGTCAGTAATACAGAGATGCTAGCATCATCAACTTCGAACTGTTTGTAAGATTAACAGAAAATAATATCATAAATTTGCTGATTGCAGTTATTAATAATCTAAATGTGTAAGCATACTCACATTTTGCAAATGAGTTTTAAAAGCAAAGCACAGATAAATGGTTGGGTTTTAATTTTATTTATGTTAAAGCACAGACTATTATTAATCTACTTATTATATATATAGTGCATCTAAAGGCTAAATGTTTGTTTTTTGTTCCAACTCATTGAATTATACTGGTGACAGTGATAAGGACTATGGCTGTATATTGCAGCAGGATGTGTTAAAGAACCAAAAGATGATGTCAGCATTTTGCTTGCTCTAGTTTGATCATTTTACAAGCCAATATCAGCTCTCAGAGATCTCACAAGCATCATAAAGTGTATTTCATCGCAGCCATTAATATGAGCTGACAGCATTGTTCAGTGTTGTAGCAGCAGCAAGGCTTTGTCACAGAGCTGACCTGTGCTTTAACTCCTGCAGCTCGAAGGCATAATGTGCTCCACTCCCCCAGTATTGCACCTTTTGTAATTGCCCGGTAAGTTTCAACAACACTATTGTTTCACTGAGCCCAGAATTAATTTCCTGGTGGGACTTTGAGCGGAACATCTTGATTACAGCATGTTTTCATAACAGAAGAAAAAAAAGGAAAGGTGTTCTCCTTGTTGAGCTTGCAGGTTGAAATTAACCCAGATGTGCCAAGAGTCCCCTAAAGTGTGAGCCATGTATTGTATTTACATATGAACTTCTTCATATTACAGCCTGATGCCACTTAGGGCATCAATAGATGGTCATTGTCTACAGCTGTACTTTAATTTTCATAGCAAACCACTTGAGCTTGATAGCTGCGTGGTCAGGTTGAGAATGGAACGGGTAGAAATACCCTGGAGTGCATAGTTGGTCCTGTGCCAGGAAGGAAGGATTAGCCCTCTGGACCTGCAGTATATCCTCTGCACCAACAGTTCCTCCTGAGCTGATTAAGCAGCAGCATGAGATTTTATTTTTAATATGATTCCACTTGTTTTCTTTTTATGTGAGTATTATTGCAATAATCAAGCACCAAGAAGATTTAGAAAAGATTAAAAACACTGAAAACCATATTGGATTTTCAGGTCAAAGGGTTTGTAAACAGCCAACTGAATTAGATTTATTTATATATATATATATATATATATATATATATATACTTCTGTAAATTTGAATTAGAGGTGCAGATGGGTGGTATATTAAAACAAAATAACAGAATTCTTTATGCATGAAGCAGAATCAATGCCAAAGCTCCTGGAAGATGGTCATTTTATTGATAATAATCAACTATTTTGCATCAGAAAACTTAATTTCCCCTTGTATGTTAGTGTGGCTCAGCATTCAACATTTTATGTTATTATTATACATTTATTATGCTTCCAAGAAATATAATAGCTTGAGCTTTCCAATAATTATCCACGACTAAAAATGTATGTTTTTGAAATCTTGTTTATAATATATATATATATTTAAAAAAAAACATTTTTCCACAGGTTATTTATAACCTGAACAATGGTTATTTCACAGCATCATACTTTAAAGATGGGGGTTATTATATAATTGTGGATGCTCATTTTCAGTCTCACCTCAGGGTTGTTTTTATTGGCTGTAGTTGCTTTATTTTTTTTAAATTACACGTTTCATGATCTGACACGTATTTTATTTATTTTGACTCAGAAACGGAAACTTATTGTGACAAAAAGAGGATAAATAAATCTATCTTTTAAATGAACCTTGTGGTGAGATTTCAGTGCCAAGGATAAGACATCCAATATCCAAATGTTTGCAATGTATAAAAGAGCTTAAAAGTTTCACTTCAATATTAAGATTATAACTATATAAAAAGTATTTTTTTTTTATATAATTTTTTTTATCCTCAAACTGGACTTTGGATAACCTTAATGTTGGGCAGGGTTTAAATGTTGTTCTTTCCCATTTTTGTCCACTCTCTGGAGCAGCTATGAGGGTTCTTAGGGTGTTTCATCCATAGTGCATCTGAGCCAGGGTCCTTGTGTTCAGCAGTATAGCTGATAGCAGAAAAAGGGTCTTGTCTGCCAAGTCTCATGCCTTTGATGAGTGACGGAAAGCAGCCCGGCCTTCAGTTGTGCTAAAAGCCTTTCTGTGTCTCTATGGTGAGGGGGTGGCCTTGAAACAACAACCTCCTCAGTCATAATTATCTTAAGCAAGCTTTGGACATTGTTGCGGAGCTGTGTTAACCATGTGCGATGTGCCTTCTCTTTGTAAGGAACAGCAACACACCTCACACATTAACAATGGATGACATCTGAGCCATGGGCTTTGGGGAGGGGTGTTTGATGAAAAACTAGCACAGTTTGCGCTGTTCATGCTGCTATTGTGGGGATAGAATTGTTTTGAAGATGCTCTGTGGGTTTTAACTACACTCCCTTGGGCCCCAAGTACTTGGCAGTGGTACCCTGTAGCATTTCAAACATTTCAGTTTCATGTGTCATCAGGAAGACGTTACTAAATTCTCCCAAGCTTTCCAGTGCAAATTAAATTGGTCATGCTTTTAGCGAGAACAGCAAAATATGTAACAAAACACCCTTTCACAGTGTTAAAAATTATGAGAGCTCCTCAGCTGTATAAACTTACCCCCTGAGCTTTATCTGTCCCTGATTCTTGCCCTCTGCCAGTGTGGAAGAGGAAGAAACTGCTCATCAGTGGATTTGAGGGCCTCCTGATGTGTAAAGCTTTGCCAGAAATGGTGAGTAAGAGCTGAGCAACAGAGTAAAGCTTACTAACTCAAACCCTGAGGCTTTGGTAGAATATTCCTTTTATGGGGTCATTCTCTGTGATAACTCTAGGAGGAAAGAGTTGCTAGAGACATGACTAAGGTGGTAACCAAGTTCTTGGCAGGCAACTGCGAAAGAGTGGTTAGATCTACACACAGAAATTGGCCCGTCAGCAGTCAGGCTAAAAATAAGAAGTCCTTAAGCACAACGACTGCCTCAAAGAGCGTCTATCTCTTTTTGTTTAGATGAAGTGAGAGTTATCTGTCCTCTTCATTTGGGTGCTCCAACCTGAGCCTGCTGCTCTGAAATGGGAATGCTTAAACCAACAGGGGATTCCCGAATCACAGCTGCTCTCTCTTTCTGGAATGATGTGTGAAATGTGTGGGTCTCTTCTCTTGTGTTTTTCTTTCTCTCTGTCTTTCTCTCCCTTTGCTCCTCTTTTCCAGGCATTGCTCCGTGATGGCTTCTGGAAGAAGGATTTTGGCGAGGGTGGGTGGTGGTGGTGGGGCGGGGAGTTGGGGGACAGGACATGGAGTTTTGAGTTAGTAGCAGCAAGCTTGCCGCCCACTCCCTGTCCAGTCTTCCTCTCAGGCTTCCTGTGGGATTGAAGAGGAGTATAGTTTTAACAGTGAAGGAGAAAGAGGAAAAAAATGAGGGGGGTGGTGAGTTGTCTTGGATTGAATGGACTTCAATGGGGAGAATGTCTGGACTTTTAAAAAGGAAGTGGGTTGAACATTGGAACGTTTCAGGGGAATGGTGGCTGCTTTATTGGAATTTAAATGTGGTTGGAGTTGTGTGAGTTAGACTAACAGGAGTGGGATTGTTTGGTGCCTTTAAAGCACTATTAACAGGGTTTCCAACAAGGCATGGGGGAGATTGTGTGATTATTACTTGATTATCTGCTGTTGTGTTAGGCTCATCATATGAAATTTGCAACATGATGGTGAAGTCATTCCAGCTTTGTTTAATACAGTTTCCTTTATCTTCTGTTGTTAATTTATTTCCTGTCTTGTATAGCATTAATTATTAATGAAAACATCATTGACTATAAAAATGAAGCATTATTATTCACATCGGTAGCTGAAACAATACCTAAGAATATAATGAAATGCTCTTTTAAGTAAGAAGGACAACTATGTGATAAATAATATATCAAAATCAAAGAGTTTGTTTATTGAAAGTACTAAAACAAACTATCTCTTATACCTCTAGCCAGTACTAAAACATATACCTCTAGCAGCTTCAGGTGATTTCTCCATTTTTGTCTCCATTTTTAACCTCTACCCCAGCATGGTGCCCACATCTTGCTCCCCGTAAAACTTTCATGTTGTCAAGTTATCCATATGTGCTAGAAATAATTAGCTAAACTAGCTAAACTGTGTAAACAACCAGGTGGACATTAGCATTTATTAAATTTTTTTCATTCTCAGATAGAAACCGAATGAATTTTTGATACCTGAACTACAATAGTTGGCAGAAACAATCATTTTCTTTTTTTTTCTTTCTTTTTTTTTTTTTGCAAAAAGAAGATAACCAAAAAATTAAACTCTATCTTAATAATAAATCACTAACCAATATTTAATTCTCCAAAATTGTACCAACATCTGTGTCATTGTGCACACTTTTGTGTCCTCCACAGACATTTCTCTAACTTTCCTGCTTCTAAAGGTTTTCATATCAACATAAACACTGTTGCAAGCAGCAGCTGGAGTTATAATAATCTTGCCCCAAAGCCAGTGATGCAGTAATTGAATTTCTGCCTCTCTGGACCCAGTTTTCGTGGCTGAGAACAGTTTCTAACATGAACTGATCTGAGACAAGACCATGGCTTTCAACCAGCACTGGAACTGCTGAAAAGGGATAACTGTTGACTGCCTACAGGTCTTTTAAATGCTGATCACAGTATAGAGTGAGTGTACATATTTTTTCCTGTTTGTGCAGAACCTAAATCCACAGTTTCCTCACTGAGGTGGAGAGTAAACATCATGATGGGCCCAGCCACAGGTATCTGGAGTGTCTCCTAGAGAGCGCAGAGTAAACATCAGCCTTTTTGGTCTTTATTTGGTCACTTTACTGAGCTTTCAACAGACTAAACTTCACAGACTGTGCTCAAATTCTGGCAGGGCCAGCGAGTGCAGTCTCTGGGTTTTAAATGTTTACATGATATGTGACGTATTCAGTAGGATGCTGCATTTGCTTGTGTTTTTCAGCTGACCACTCCTAAGTTTTGTCCCCATTGTTGGCCTCAAGGGAAAGGTCATCCACCTTCATGCGTCAAATGTGAGGCTTTACACCCCCCTTTCCACAGTTTGACCCAACAGCTGGCCATCATGTCCCACATCTACGGCTCTGCTTACTAAACCACAAACCACTCCTGAGTCGTCTTCTTTTCTTTTGGCTTTCTTTTTCTCTCTCACTTCCTTTCCGTCAGTTCTCCGTCACAAATAGTACATTGAGTTTGATTTAATCCATCCTCATGTCAGCCTCCCCTAGAGACGACAATCAGCTACCATCTGCTTCAGAGTCGAAGGGTAGCCATCTGAGCCGACCCTGTGCAAAGATCAACTTCCTGAGATGTCAGAGGGAGCTTGTGTTGATTCATTCACAGGGGAGGAGTGAAGGGGGGTATTCTCCAATCTTTACTGGCCCCTCTTTCTTTTCTAAAGGCCCCAAGATGTTTTCTCTTAAGGGATTAGTGCATTTCCCATGCAAAGGATGATTGCATTTCCCCTTAACGGAGTGCAGGATTTCAGGAATTTTAAAGTTATTAAAAGGTAGGACACCTCACAGAAAGCACATACTGCTGGTTTTGTCTTTATATGACATTTTATCCCTTGTGTCCTCCTGCAAATTAGCAATACAGAAACTGAAAGAGCAGGAAGTACGAGCTGAAAGAATCAAAGACGTGGCTTTTTTCCCCTTCATTCACTGATAGGAAGCTTTGGAAGATTTATGTTCCACTTGGTGTCAAAGGGTTTGGGAACTGAAGGCAAAGCAAGCCTAAGAAACTACAACTTTAAACCAATAAAAGCAGATTGTTTATGTTTTTGTTTTCTGTTTCTCTTATCACCATTAGCATTGACTCCCATAGATATGGGAGAGAGTTAACTATAATTTCCCTCTATTACTGTAATTAATCTTGGCATTGATTTGTTATCAGCAGAGAAACACTGCAGATTGAGTTACGTGAGATTCTTGGTCGTATTGCTGTTGACTTCGAGGGAGAAATAAACAAGTCCTGTCAGTTAGCATTGTTAGTTTCCTTTAATCGCGTATAAGTTTTTAGATAATGTGATCACCAGACTCTGGACACAGTGTAATTGAATTACAGGTAGTGAATGAGAGGAAGAGGAAAACAGCAGGACTGTTCCTGCTGTCTCTGGAAATGAATGAAACCCAATGATTTAGCTGTTCAGTGGATGGCTCACTGGGAGAAAGGAAACCACTGGTTTCAGAAATGAAAACCAGTCCGATTCTGGTAAATATTTGGTTTAAATTTGTGGATGCTCACTACTGTCCTCACATTGCTTGAAAAAAATAATGCAGTTTTTCACTTGGAGATGACCTCAAAAACATTTTCCTTTGGCTTTTTTTTTTTTTTTTTTTCCTGTGGCTGATTTTCTTACATGTCATTATATATTTGATCTTTTCATGTTTAATTAATGTCTCTTAAACGTTTGTAAATTGTGACTTTGGTTTTATACCCTGCTGAATTCGAATCCCTTTTCTTTCTAAAATAAATTTCTCATCTTAAAACATCAAAGAAATAGTTTACATTTTACAGTTTGGTGCTAACACAGCTTTTACACACAAAAAGAAGAAGAGATGCATATTAACAAAAATGTTGACATAAGTGCACAGACAAGACTTTCAATACAAGCTACATTTGGAACAACAATTCAGAGATCAGCTTGGTCACAAGCTTAATGTGCACCAGAGTGCTGGCAAGCTAAGAGATACTGCGCAAGAGATATTGTTTCAACACAAATAGTCTTTGGTTAGAATTTAGTTTGTACTGTTTTGTGTTGATTGCAATCATATTGGTTTTCCTGTAATTTTTATTTCATGGATGGAATGTCAAATCAGCCCGCTCTCACTGTTAAAATGTTGTGGTTTTTGCCCTGTAAAGCAGATATTTTTCAAATAAAAGTGTGTGTGCGTGGTGGTGGGGTGCAACCATGGACACCCAGGCCCACTTTCTTTAAGTACTCTTTACTTCAGTGTTTCTCAATCCTGCCCTGCATGTTTTAGTCCTTTCTAAGTCCAGTACACCTGATTCAGATTAATTGAACTGCTTGTCAAGTTTTTTGCAAGCCTGCTAACGAGCCATTCATTTGAGTCAGGTGTGTTAAAGATGGACACCTCTAAAACATGCAGGGCAGTGGTCCCCGAGGACCAGGATTGAGAAACACTTGATATCCATGGATCAGACCATGCATAGTTTCAATCTGGATCTTTTTTCTTTTTCTTTCATTTTAACTACACACCTGCAAAGTTCCACGTTTCTCACATAGTTGCAATGCCGCCGCGTGTTACCAGAGAAAACTTGTCTGCAGGCAAACACAGGCCCTGTTCATACCTTCCACTAACTTTCCTTTTTGGCTGGAAGTCTAGGCGTGAATACACTTAAACTGGACTTAAACAGTAACTGATTATTTCAGATGATAAACTAAAGTTTCCTTCTTATAGTCTTGCAGATCTTGTAGCCTCAAGAAACAAATATCAAGTCACACACCCTTGACTTCCAGTACTAGTCCTAAAGTAAACATCAAAAGAATGATATGCAACCGCACTTTGCAACAAGCTTAGATGACTAATGATTGGGTTTATCCAGTCTTTTGTTGAGCTCTGACTGGTTGCCGATCAGTGCAGCTCAATCCAGGTAATGTTATGTGCATGTATGTGTGCATGCCAGCGAACACACACATACAGTATTGATGTATATCAGAACGGCCACTCCTTGCTGCTAGAATTGCTTCCTGAACATTTTGTGACGACAGCACAGCTGGAGTCAGTGAAGCAATCTGTAATTAGTCTGTGTCACAGTATCAGTTACGTCACTGAAAGCTCCACCCTTGCTCCCACATTTTCTCAGTCTGATGACTGTTGTGTTTTACTACATTTGAGTCAGGCTGACAGAAAGCAAAAAAAAAAAAAAAGAAAAGCTCCCAGTGTCGAAATATCGTTTTACTCACTATCTACGGCTTGCTTGCAGGAAGGTAGTTTCCAAGTTGGGTAAATATTTTGAGAAACAACCAGCTCAGATATGAATAATTTTTATTTGGATATGGTTTTATTAAACAAGAAGCATTAAAGTTATCTTTTGTATAAAACTGAGTCCATTTCTTTTACATGTGCGGCAATAAAATGAGGAAGTTAATGTTTGTGGAATATCAGGTCATTCACCACCTGCAAAAGTTATGAAATCAACAACTGGATAGTGTTTACTGTGGCTACACACCTGCATGCTTGAGCAATAAACTTTTTTTTTTTCTTCTTCCTTGTTCAGGACTCAAAGTGTGAGCTTCATGTAGAGGAAGTTTGCTGCACCTTTAGTCACCTGTCAACCTTTACTGCTAATCACTGGAGTTATGAATATATCAAATGTGGCATAACAACAAAAAGATTAGCATAACCAAAATCTGTATTAGCAAAGTGTCCTTTTTGTGTCGCTGTTAATCATTAAAAATAAGAGCTGCAAAATTCTAACAACCTTTTATTTATTACACTTTGATTTAGCAATCTGAGCAATAATTATGGGGCTAATTACATTTCACATAGCTCCCTCTAATTAAAACAGCCAGCTTACTTTTGCTTATCTGCCTCTGTTGCCGTGGCGTTAGGCCGCCAGGCTCCAGGGTTCATGTCATGAGATCCCTCAGGGACAAACTAATGAGGAAGAAGAAGAGGGAGGGCCGCTGCCAGCTGTTTATGCCTAATTCACACTGATTAGGTTGTTCTCACTGCTGGTTGGTGTGGGTGTGTAAAGTCAACAACATGAATGAAAGGCACAGTGGAAGCAAAGACTTTGCTTACATGAGCTGAAACATGATGCATCTTTTTCTTTGATTTGTCAGTTCTGATGTGCCTCAGTGCCATCACTTTGTATGTGTTCTGGGGTGTGTCCCAGAATTTAGGTTGCATGTTTTGACTTTCCTCGCTCTGAAGAGCAAACATGTTCAGGAATGTGACTGAAACATAACAGAATCTATGTCATTTCTAATAAATAGAAAGTAGAACCTTTTGTTTTTCTGACTTTTTAAGCTAAATCAAAATTTAAATACTTAAAAACAAAGCAAACTAACTTGTTAATATAATATATGTGAATTCTGACTGTTTATGTGTATGGCTGTATGTAGGATGAGGGTTATACGGTGACCCTGAAGTGTCACAGCAATACAAAGTCTCAACACGAATACAAAAGCCACAACACCTCACAATTAACTGCAACACAAATACAAAAGCAGCAACAGAAGTTACTTTTTTTTCTGTAGTTCATCTATGAATTTGCATTTAGGATTTTTCTAGCTATCCTAGATACTAGACACTCAGATCTAAAACCCCTTAACAACTTTTTCTCCAAGCCATTAAAGCGATCAGTCCAAAACTGAACCTTGTCTTATTAGACTTATTGTTTAGCTCTAAGAAAGAGGACATGTCCAAGTAAGAGAGGACGTTTGGTCATCCTAAATAGTTTAGTAAAAGTCACCTTTCTTCGCACTCACAGTTTTCCATAACTGAAGTATTGCATTGTAAACACTTACAGGCTAAATCGCAGCAACGGCTAAGGCGGTCAATGCAGCGTCTATATATGACTACATTACTACCTCGAACGTGCAACAACTCTTTATTTACACATCACAGTTAGCAACGTTTAATATAGCGCTTATCAAAATTAATAAACATTATTTACCACCAGTGTTTTACTTACTAAGTCTAACTTCCACTGCAGCTTTTGTATTCGTGCTAATTGTGTAATGTTGTGTCTTTTGTATTTGTGTTATGACTTTGTATTGCTGTGACACTTAAAGGCCACTGTAGGGTTAAGGTGTTGGAACAACTGACTCCATCTTCATTGCCACTCAGAACCTGTCTGACCAGCTGAGGAAGCCTGAACATCACAGCCAAAGGCAACCAGTTGTCTAAACACACACATTCTTCTTTTAAAAGCTACATTAAGAAAGTCTATGTCAGTATCACAGCCTTCATTATCCTGATATTTTAGACTTAGTCATGTCAAAAATTTGCCTTAAAATCAAACGTTTTTGCCAGGCCTGTTTTTAATTATGAGATTCAGAGTACTGAATTTCCTTTGAGACAAGCTCTCGCAACTTTCATGGAATCTGTGACACAATGTGTTTCTTTGAAATACCAAATCAGGCCTAGAGATGGTGGTCGCAGGGGTTTTTTTCAACTCTTCTGTATTTCTGTGGAAAGATGTAGGCCTTAGCCAGAACAAATACAGCCATCTCACTTTAACCCATGAGCCACAACTTGCTTCGTCACTCAGATTTAGTTTCTGTCATAGATGCAAACCAGATCTGTTTTTTTTCACATTAAACCTGGCCAAGTTGTGATTGTGCAGACCAAGTTTAGCAATAACAGCACACACAGAAAGGAATAAATTGAGCTAGTGTGTTGCATAAGAAGTAGATGTTTGCAATTAATCTGACTTTGGATTGATTCTTTTGTCTTTTGGAGCAGATGACTAACTGCTGAAGTGTTTTGAATTCATTCCTCTTTTGTGTTTTTGTTGTTCCTACAGTATGCCAAGGTATCAACAACCGTTTAAACCTTCTGGGGACTAAAGATGACCACTACCTGAACATGGTGAAGACCTACAGCAACTGCACTGTGGTCCTTGAGAACCTGGAGATCACCTACATGGAGCCACACCGAGACCTGTCCTTTCTAAAAGTAAAAAACTGCAATCTGCTAACAGCTGATGGAAGTTTTCATATGTTTTCTCTTAGTTTTGAATTGTCTCTGTGGTGGTTCAAAGGAGCCTATCCTGAATTTCTACAGGCTTTTTCTTACTCTAATCACATAGGTTCAGATTTCTGTATAATGATTCAGTATGTTCAAAATCTTCTGGTTGGAGATTTGCTTAAAGCTCAGGTGAAGCTACAAGGCTGTGAGGACTGGGCAGATAAAGAGCCACACACATTTATAAACAGACTTACCTACCAAGGCACAGAAGATCAGTCAGCAGATATGATGTTGCAGTTCCACATTTCCACTTAAAAAGGGGAACTTTTGAACATTTTGTTTTTAGTCATTTTCACTTTTCTCTCTCAACATTGACAGAGTTTCAGATTTCATGAATACTTTGATTTTGGTCTGTGTGCTAAGAGACGTCTCCTTTCTTTTTCACCCTGACGTGCATACATACCGACCTAACCATTTGTCTTTTAGAGATGGTAGTATGTGATGGCTTAGAGAAAGACCTGCTATAAAGGGTGGGCTAGAAAACAACCCACGCTCCTGTTGTAGAGTAAATAAACAAGAAACATAATGTAACTTGTATTGTAGGATTATTACTGTAAACACTGTGAACATTTTATAAATTTTTGATTTTATTATTTTATTTTTATATTAAAAAAATACTACAATTTTGCAATTTCCGTCTGGGATGAATAGAGTGTTTTTTTATTTCATTTAATATCAAGGAAGTGAAGGACTGTGGGTCTTATTTATCAAACTATATTTAAGGTTAATTTTAACATTGAACACATGAAATGTTCCGTCTTCGTTCGTTGTTCCCTTTAGGAATTATATAAAATTACTAGGCAGCTAAATGACTAAATTAATTAATTAAACAACAACCACCAAGTTATGTCCACATTGTCTTTCCTTCCCATAAATGTCAACTTTAACAGGACCTACAAATTATTACTTATTGGGAGTTAAGTAAACTGAGGAAAGGTGGCTAAATGCGGTGAAAAAGTGCCCAAATAAAGATCCGGACTAGCATGAATGCTGCAGACATTTTCCTGTATTGCTTTTTGAAAAAAAAAAAAAATCATCTAGAAACTGAAAACTGGTTTTCCAATGCCCAGTAGATCCTTCATAAGGATTGCAGCCCATACCAGTGTGTTACTGTTGTGGTGTAAAAACCACTGACACAATCATCACACAATCATCTTTTATTTTTTATTTCTCTACAGTCTATTGAAGAAGTGGGTGGCTATGTCCTGATCGCCCTCAACACAGCCCCCAGGATTCCTTTGGAGAATTTGCGCATTATTCGAGGTCATTCCCTCTATGAGGGAACGTTTGCACTTTCTGTACTTGCCAATTTCAACAAAAGTACAGGTCAGGGCACCACCGAGCTTCTTCTGAACAGCCTGACAGGTAGAAGCAGCCACACATAATCAAGTACCGCCCCAAAATCTTAGTATTACTTTATAATTATTAACCATTAAACAAGTAAATGTGCAATGCTGCAATTTTACTAAATTTATATCGCTTGTTCTTTTGCAGAAATTATTAAAGGAGGTGTGAAGTTTGACAACAACCAGCTATGCAACGTGGAAACAATACAGTGGTATGATATTGTCAATGCTGACACCAAACCCAAAATGGACCTCAAGATGACTAGTAAGAACCCACTCTGTAAGTGTCTCTACAAATGAAAACAATGCAAAATCTGATTTTTAGTTCATTTTAAAGCTGTGAAGTAAACATTTTGTGATTTTTTTTTTTTACGTGTGTCTTTTTGTTTGTTTTCACAGGTAAAAAGTGTAACTCAAGCTGCTACAATGGTTCATGTTGGACACCAGAACATTGTCAGACGTGTAAGCTCTCAAATATATTTCATTATTTACCACAGAATGTTTCTACATAGCTTTAAAAGACCCAAACAGTATTTTTTAAACAAGTTTAGTACTTAGTGTATTTGGATAATTATTTATTACATACAAACAGTGAGGTGGAATAAAATGTCACACATGCTCCATCATTTTTACCTTTTTTTTTTTTTAAACACTGAAAACATGTCAGGTTGTACAGGATTTTTAGCTGTCATATGTCTACAAATCTAAAGCAGACACTGACTTCCTGTTACTGGTCATTCCACTGAATTTGTGCTGCTCTCTTCTCCAGTTACTAAGCTTAACTGTGCACAGCAGTGCTCGAAGAGATGCAGAGGACCTTCACCTAGTGACTGTTGCAATGAGCACTGTGCAGCAGGATGCACAGGACCCAGACCCACCGACTGTCTGGTGAGACAAAGACACACTGAATATTTCATACCATTTCATTAAATCTGGTTGAGAACTCTCTTATAAACCAAAAATCCTCACTCAGCAGCATCTGCTTTTATGATCAGAAATATAATGTTTTTTGGTTTTAATACCAGTGAGACACGTAACTGCTGATTAAATCTTTTGTTTGGCAAGGCCTTGATTATGAGCGTCTGCTCTCTCTCTCTATGTAGCTTTGAGAATTAAGCCAAGGCTGCGATAGAGGAATGCAGTGTTATCATTAGCGAGGGGCTCTGTTTTGGTCCCAGCGTACTAGACGACTGTTGTTTGTGCTTCAGGCCTGTCGGGACTTCCAGGATGATGGGGTATGTAAGGACTCCTGTCCAGGCCTCATGCGCTATGATCCCAACCTGCACCAGCTGGTTCCTAACCCACATGGAAAGTACAACTTCGGGGCCACCTGCGTGAAAAGCTGCCCACGTAAGAACTGCTATAAACACATATTTGTTTAATGCTGCTCGTTTCTCCAGTTACTAAGCTGAGCTGTGCACAGCAGCGCTCGAAGACAAAAATTTGTTCACTTTCTTTTAAATTATATTTAGAAGCTTACAGAAAACCATGCACTGTATCTGTGTTGACATTGAAGATAAATAAAAGGAGTTGGGTTGCAAATGTGAAATACATTCTGCATGACTGGAAACGTTTTTATGTGTTAGGCCCAAGTTGATCTTAAGGGTTGTTAGATATGCAGTAGTTACAGTTTGTTCACGTTTAATTATAAACTCTATAAACAGGGAAAGAAATGTATTGTGTTTCGGGGTGTTAATGCAACAACCTGTCTTTAAAAGTTTAACTTTGACAGCTCTGTTCTTGTCATTCTGCAATATATGACCTACATGATTTACATCTCATTACACTGGTGGTACAAATAACACAAGCTATCACTGCTCAAAGGTCCTTTAAGATTTGTATGATTTGTAAGTTTTTGTCTCTGTGTCCAGATGCTTTGTAATATTCAGCCTGAAATGATATTTTGCAATCATTGTAGATAATTATGTTGTGACTGATCATGGAGCGTGTGTGCGGACGTGCAGCGGTAACACATATGAAGTGGATGAAGGAGGAATCAGGAAGTGTGCCAAATGTGAAGGACTGTGTCCAAAAGGTCAGATGTTCAACTGTTACTGTGAAACCCTGATGACATATTTATACATCATCAACATAAAAATGTTCAACAGTATCCAATATACAACTGCAATTATTTTATATATATAACAGCAAACAAAGAATTCAACTAAGACTGTAGCAAAATACTGCAGCAAGTCCCCTAAATGAAAAAAACAGAACAAATTTCAGATTTCCCTACTTTAAAGAAAAGATTAATCTTTATTAGTCCTGGAAGGGAAAGTGCCATATGACAAAGCAATGTTCTCCACAGGTTAGGGACGTTTAAGCAGAAAAGCAGTGTCTTTGGCCAGCTGCTTTTAGGGGACACACAGAAATATAGGGATAAGTTGGTGATGCAAGGAGGACCAACTATTATTGTTTATTTTCTGTTTTGTCTGCTGCATTTTGGACAAACTGTTATTTTTCTTTTACAGTATATAAACCTATAAATGATAAGTAAGTCATTTTTTTAAAGAGCACTTTTCAAGCACAACTGCAACTCCAAGTGCTTCACACAAAGAAAACTGTTTAAAAAAACGAGTTCATAAAAATATCAAGTTTTTAACTTAGCTTTATTTTCTGCGTTTTACATTGACATCAGCAAGAAAGAAAATAAATACTTCTTTTAACATGTGTTAATTCTTACATGAATTGTTTACAGTGTGTAATGGAATTGGAATGGGAAACCTGACCCACACACTGGCAATCAATGCCACCAACATTGGTACCTTTAAAAACTGCACCAAAATCAATGGCAATGTTGATATCATCTACACGTCGATTCATGGGTAAGATGGCTACATTTACAGTATAACAGCCTCTTTACCAATTTCTGTTAACATGTATTTTCTAACTCATAGGGATCCATTTACCAAAACACCACCCATGGATCCTGGCCAGCTTGATGTATTTAAAACAGTTAAAGAAATTACTGGTAAGATCACGAAAGACATGAGTAATCCACAACACTAAATAACGCCATAATTAACAAACAATTTGTTGCTTCAGGGTATTTGTGGATTCAGCACTGGCAGGATAACATGAGCTCACTCAGCCCTTTTGAGAATCTGGAGATCATTCGAGGAAGAACAAAACGGTATGTTCCTTGTAAAGACCCCCTGTGGGATCACATCTGCTGGATCACAAGGAAACAATTTGTCTCTGAAGAGTTGAGTCTTACTCAAGAATTTTGTAAAACTTTGTATTTCCATTTTGTCATCCTGTCCCTTGTGTAGTGGAAGCCGCAGTTTGGTTATAATACAGCTTGATATTAACTACCTGGGCCTTCGTTCACTCAAAGAAATCAGCGATGGAGATGTTGTCATACGCAAGAACAAGAACCTCTGCTACACGAACAAAAGCCACTGGGAGAGGCTCTTCAAATCAGGAAGTCAAAGTGCTACTGTGCAGGAAAATTCTGATGCTGCCACATGTGGTAGGTTGAAATGAATTGGATCGCTGCTGTTTTTGAAACATTTGTTTATGCATTTGAACAATTAATTTGAAAATGGGATAGTTATCAAGATCCTGGCTTGAAATGATATGTCTGGTGTCAGCGCTGAAGAACAACACATGCGATGCGAAGTGTACCACAGATGGCTGCTGGGGCCCGGGCCCCGACATGTGTTTTGGCTGCCGCGATTACAGCCGTGATGGGAGTTGTGTTGACTCCTGCAACATCCTGGAGGGGTAAGCATGGAATATGGGCTTGACTGCTTTTTAAGCTCTGAAATCTACCGTTCTTTATTTTAGACAAACAGTCTAAACATTAGATGACTGTGATCTACAGTTCACTCTTTCAAAGGCTGTTTTCATACCATAAACATTTCTAGACTTATTAAATTAATTTAGGGATTATTGGGGAAAAAAAGTAAAGGATCCAAGGCATTTTGAAGTTAAATCTCTAGGAGATATAAGACAAACACTGTTGGAGAAACTGCACACACACACACACACACACACACATAGTTGTTTGTCTTTGGGGCGTTTTGTCAAACATTGAATCTTTACATGCTTACAATTTAACTTCTGTCCTCAAAAAAAGTATCAGGAGTTTTAACCTCACATGTATGTGTCTGAAATTCAGATTGATGTTGTTTTCACAGAGAGCCACGGGAGGCAGCTGTGAATAAAATGTGCATGGAGTGTCATCCTGAGTGTCAGCGCATGAACGGGACCGCAACGTGCAAGGCGCCTGTATGTCTTTTACCAACAATTAATCTTGTTAAACAGTTTTCTAAACAAGATTTCTGAGCATCTCAGCATTTGTGTAGCTTAACTTCCCTGCAGTGTCAGGGCTACAGATTTTTCCATCGCCAGCAGCCTTGGTAGAACATAATGCAGTGCAGCCACAAGACATGTTGTATTTGGAATAAGGGGTGTGGCTATGTGATGAAGTTGGCTAAGTTGCCTCTTTTTTTGTGTTTCCATAATCCCATCTTAGATTAAAACAAGTTCAGGCCTCTTTTTTTGTAAATAACTGGGAAATATAGGCCATCATTATCAAAAACAGAAACACAGGTTGAGAAAGATTCTGATTTATGGTATTAAAGTGTTAAGTTCTAGCTTTTGTGTGCATAAGGTGTATGAAAGAACAAGGCTGTTAATTAAAACCATCAAACATGTCTGTATGGGTCATCATTGCTAAACACTGTCTCCTTTGTGAGAAGGAAGATCACAGCTTTCTTTGAGAAATTATTACTATGAGATTGTATCTTTACAGCTGCTCACAATAGAGTTGTAAACATCACAAGTCTTATTTACTTCCAGGGTTCTGGAAACTGCACTAAGTGTGCCAACTTCCAAGATGGACTGTTCTGTGTGTCCCGCTGTCCCAGAGGCGTGCCAGGAGAGGATGACACCCTGGTGTGGAAATACGCTGATGAGGAGAGAGTGTGCCAGCTATGCCACAAAAACTGCTCTCAAGGGTAAAAGCAGTCAAGAACAGAGAAATTGCACTACATTTCTGTGATACAAACATCTTTTCTTGTAATGATTGCAGAAATGTAAGCCTAAAGGGTCAACTGTGGTTTTGTTGGCACAGACTAGAAAAAAAAGTCTGTTTTCCAACATGTTGAGATTGTTAATATCACACAGTTTAGTAGAGATGTTGCAGACCATGTGTAAAGATCAGATTAGTATCTGATTTCTGCTTGTGTTTCCATGTACAACAAATAGATATTCTTTATATTTTCTCTTATTGAAGCCACTAGTCTCCATTTATGCCAGTATTGAGTTTCAGTGGTCTGTATTTCATTGTGGAACCCAACAATAATGATTCAAACAGATCTGAGAGCAGACCAAATGATCCCAGTGATATACAGTCAACAGTGAGACATAGTGGTATACGGATGAGTGACTGGGGAAATGGTTCTGACATACCTCTAAACCACTGAAAGTAGTCATGTTGACAGGCCTCTGTGACTGTTTTAAGTTACTTATGAAGAAGAATATGCGTTTTATAAATCACTGAAATGCATGGAAATAAACAGTTTCCAGCTTACCTCACTGATTGATGCATCCATTAAGAGTATTTAGTCTTGTAGAAAATTTTGCAGAACTTGAACCCACTGAGTAACACAAATAGAATCAGATATGTTGGGGGACAAGAGGAGTGTGGCAACAGTGATTTCTTTTTGATGGTCACTAATTTCAAAGCATTGTGTAGCATCATGGAAACACAGTTACTTGATGTTGACTGAGTGAAAGGGCATTAACGGCATACATGAGATCTTTTGCATTGATTTTTTTGCAGGTGCAATGGACCTGGTCTTGAAGGCTGCCATGTGAAAAGGTAATTTCAGTGGTGCTACAAAGTTTGTGACCCTGCTGCATATAGATGTTTATTTATTTATTGTATTTGGCCATTTATGTATTGTTGAAAATAATCGTATATATCTGTAAATGGCAAAAGTGTGTCAACCTCCAGGAATAGCACTAAATCTAAAGATAAAATTATAACTAGGTGTTTTCATTCATTGGAATGGCATGCTGGTGTGAGAGGGCACCATTTTATTTATTTATCAATTTAAATAAAATTTAAATATTTGATAAACACACAAGATTATAAAACTCTAAAAAGTTTTGACTTCATGATTCACAGTCAGACATATTGTGTACAAATGAAGGAAATTCGAGACCATTGTTAACTTGCTCAGGAGCGGTCAACCAGCAAAGATACACAAAGGAACATTGGGTAACTCCTAAGAAACCAATGACATCACTCAAGACTGCTCTACAAAAAGAAGAATGTTGCTTTTCTACAGTTTACCAAAGATCACATGGAAACTAAAAGGTGGCGTGATGATGTGTTTAGGGGTAGACAAGATAAGACTTAACATTTTGCTACATCAGAAATTTATTCTTCTTGAACC